>NC_068455.1:47678636-47998636 GCF_023373465.1 Oncorhynchus keta
CAGGGTGTTGTCCAGGATCACGCCAAGGTTCTTAGCGCTCTGGGAGGAGGACACAATGGAGTTGTCAACCGTGATGGCGAGATCATGGAACGGGCAGTCCTTCCCGGTAGGAAGAGCAGCTACGTCTTGCCGAGGTTCAGCTTGAGGTGGTGATCCGTCATCCACACTGATATGACTGCCAGACATGCAGAGATGCGATTCGCCACCTGGTCATCAGAAGGGGGAAAGGAGAAGATTAATTGTGTGTCGTCTGCATAGCAATGATAGGAGAGACCATTTGAGGTTATGACAGAGCCAAGTGACTTGGTGTATAGCGAGAATAGGAGAGGGCCTAGAACAGAGCCCTGGGGGACACCAGTGGTGAGAGCGCGTGGTGAGGAGACAGATTCTCGCCACGCCACCTGGTAGGAGCGACCTGTCAGGTAGGACGCAATCAAGCGTGGGCCGCGCCGGAGATGCCCAACTCGGAGAGGGTGGAGAGGAGGATCTGATGGTTCACAGTATCGAAGGCAGCTGATAGGTCTAGAAGGATGAGAGCAGAGGAGAGAGAGTTAGCTTTAGCAGTGCGGAGCGCCTCCGTGATACAGAGAAGAGCAGTCTCAATTGAATGACTAGTCTTGAAACCTGACTGATTTGGATCAAGAAGGTCATTCTGAGAGAGATAGCGGGAGAGCTGACCAAGGACCAATATATATATATATATATATATATATATATATATATATATATATATAGATACACGTGTGTGTATATATATTCATGTATATGTATATATATGAAAATATGTATGTATGTATGTATGTATGTATGTATGTATGTATGTATGTATGTATGTATGTATGTATGTATGTGTGTATATATCTACATGTATCTATGTATGTATGTATGTATGTGTGTATGTATATACAGTGCCTTGTGAAAGTATTCGGCCCCCTTGAACTTTGCAACCTTTTGCCACATTTCAGGCTTCAAACATAAAGATATAAAACAGTATTTTTTTGTGAAGAATCAACAACAAGTGGGACACAATCATGAAGTGGAACGACATTTATTGGATATTTCAAACTTTTTTAACAAATCAAAAACTGAAAATTGGGCGTGCAAAATTATTCAGCCCCTTTACTTTCAGTGCAGCAAACTCCCTCCAGAAGTTCAGTGAGGATCTCTGAATGAATATCCAATGTTGACTTAAATGACTAATGATGATAAATACAATCCACCTGTGTGTAATCAAGTCTCCGTATAAATGCACCTGCACTGTGATAGTCTCAGAGGTCCGTTAAAAGCGCAGAGAGCATCATGAAGAACAAGGAACACACCAGGCAGGTCCGAGATACTGTTGTGAAGAAGTTTAAAGCCGAGATTTGGATACAAAAAGATTTCCCAAGCTTTAAACATCCCAAGGAGCACTGTGCAAGCGATAATATTGAAATGGAAGGAGTATCAGACCACTGCAAATCTACCAAGACCTGGCCATCCCTCTAAACTTTCAGCTCATACAAGGAGAAGACTGATCAGAGATGCAGCCAAGAGGCCCATGATCACTCTGGATGAACTGCAGAGATCTACAGGTGAGGTGGGAGACTCTGTCCATAGGACAACAATCAGTCGTATATTGCACAAATCTGGCCTTTATGGAAGAGTGGCAAGAAGAAAGCCATTTCTTAAAGATATCCATAAAAAGTGTCATTTTAAAGTTTGCCACAAGCCACCTGGGAGACACACCAAACATGTGGAAGAAGGTGCTCTGGTCAGATGAAACCAAAATTGAACTTTTTGGCAACAATGCAAAACGTTATGTTTGGCGTAAAAGCAACACAGCTAATCACCCTGAACACACCATCCCCACTGTCAAACATGGTGGTGGCAGCATCATGGTTTGGGCCTGCTTTTCTTCAGCAGGGACAGGGAAGATGGTTAAAATTGATGGGAAGATGGATGGAGCCAAATACAGGACCATTCTGGAAGAAAACCTGATGGAGTCTGCAAAAGACCTGAGACTGGGACGGAGATTTGTCTTCCAACAAGACAATGATCCAAAACATAAAGCAAAATCTACAATGGAATGGTTCAAAAATAAACATATCCAGGTGTTAGAATGGCCAAGTCAAAGTCCAGACCTGAATCCAATCGAGAATCTGTGGAAAGAAATGAAAACTGCTGTTCACAAATGCTCACCATCCAACCTCACTGAGCTCGAGCTGTTTTGCAAGGAGGAATGGAAAAAAATGTCAGTCTCTCGATGTGCAAAACTGATAGAGACATACCCCAAGCGACTTACAGCTGTAATCACAGCAAAAGGTGGCGCTACAAAGTATTAACTTAAGGGGGCTGAATAATTTTGCACGCCCAATTTTTCAGTTTTTGATTTGTTAAAAAAGTTTGAAATATCCAATAAATGTCGTTCCACTTCATGATTGTGTCCCACTTGTTGTTGATTCTTCACAAATAAATACAGTTTTATATTGTTATGTTTGAAGCCTGAAATGTGGTAAAAGGTCGCAAAGTTCAAGGGGGCCGAATACTTTCGCACGGCACTGTATATATATCTATACGTGTGTGTATATATATTCATGTATATGTATACATATGAAAATACGTATATGTATGTATGTATGTACATATATATATATGTATGTATACACTGCCGATTTTGCAGCTTTTCCTAATTACAAAGCATGTAGAGGTCTGTAATTTTATCATAGGTACACTTCAACTATGAGAGACGGAATCTAAAACAAAAATCCAGAAAATCACATTGTATGATTTTTAAGTCATTAATTTGCATTTTATCGCATGACATAAGTACTGTGTGTATATATATATACACACACACACATACTACATACATATGTATGTATATGTGTGTATGTATATTGAAAAAAGTTCAAACAAAACAGTTTGAAAAGATTGTTTTAGTTTCCCCCTCTCTCTCCCTTCCCTCCTCAGGGAAGTTTCAGTGATATGTGATGTCACAATCCTGACACAGCACTTCCTCTCTGTCCCTCCTCAGTTTCAGCTCGTTCCTGCCTCTGGGCCATCTTGCTGCCTCTTTGGACAATGCCCGTCCTTGTTTGCATCTCCCCCATATTTCGGGAAGCCCGACATTGCTGGTAACCACTCGCAGGTCATGATGATGAGGTCACCGGTACTGAATGGCCTGCCTTTGCCCTCTGCTTCCCTGTTCGATTCCAGGAGGAGGGGTGTGGTCCAATAGGAAACAATGGAAGCTTTCTTCTGATGTGATATGGACAGACTGACATAGACAGACAGACTTACAGACAGCCGAGTAGATAAGTTGATAGAGGTCAAAGACTGGCCTTGTGTCATCATTACTCCCCAATGCATCTGGGTTGGTATGGGCTACTTTTGGGACCTATGGCCCTCCTTATCCACACACTCATGTTCATAGTCGTTGCTTTATCTATACATTCGCTCTACAACTGGACTGACCTATGGCCGTTTGACAGAACTGCAATACAACACGCCAAAGAAACGGAGTGATGCATACAAACCGCACCATGAGCAGGGAATACACATTGGACCAGCTGCCATCAGATTGGAATTGTGGTTATGTCTTTACCGGTTATGTCATGACTCAGTTGTTTGTTGTTGTCTAGTCACATTTTGGCCACTTGGCTTGGATCCAGCTTTCAGAAGGGGTCAGTGACAGGTTTTGCTTTCACTTCTTCACTTCTTCACGGGAGCTTTTAGGGTTGTGTTCTTGGACTTCACCAGAGTTGAGATCCGTTGGATTTCCATACCAGAGAAGAATTTAAACTTCGATATAAGTGTGTCTATTGAATTCAAGCCTGGATTGACCGGTTTTGAAATGGAACTGACCTGAACCGATCAAATCAAATCAAATTTTATTTGTCACATACACATGGTTTGCAGATGTTAATGCGAGTGTAGCGAAATGCTTGTGCTTCTAGTTCCGACAATGCAGTAATAACCAACAAGTAATCCAGCTAACAATTCCAAAACTACTACCTTATAGACACAAGTGTAAGGGGATAAAGAATATGTACATAAAGATATATGAGTGAGTGATGGTACAGAGCGGCATAGGCAAGATACAGTAGATGGTATTGAGTGCAGTATATACATATGAGATGAGTATGTAAACAAAGTGGCATAGTTAAAGTGGCTAGTGATACATGTATTACATCAAGTTGCAGTAGATGATATAGAGTACAGTATATACATATACATATGAGATGAATAATGTAGGGTATGTAAACATTATATTAGGTAGCATTGTTTAAAGTGGCTAGTGATATATTTTACATCATTTCCCATCAATTCCCATTATTAAAGTGGCTGGAGTTGAGTCAGTGTGTTGGCAGCAGCCACTCAATGTTAGTGGTGGCTGTTTAACAGTCTGATGGCCTTGAGATAGAAGCTGTTTTTCAGTCTCTCGGTCCCAGCTTTGATGCACCTGTACTGACCTCGCCTTCTGGATGATAGCGGGGTGAACAGGCAGTGGCTCGGGTGGTTGTTGTCCTTGATGATCTTTATTGCCTTCCTGTGACATCGGGTGGTGTAGGTGTCCTGGAGGGCAGGTAGTTTGCCCCCGGTGATGCGTTGTGCAGACCTCACTACCCTCTGGAGAGCCTTACGGTTGTGGGCGGAGCAGTTCCTGTACCAGGCGGTGATACAGCCGACAGGATGCTCTCGATTGTGCATCTGTAGAAGTTTGTGAGTGCTTTTGGTGACAAGCCAAATTTATTCAGCCTCCTGAGGTTGAAGAGGCGCTGCTGCGCCTTCTTCACGATGCTGTCTGTGTGGGTGGACCAATTCAGTTTGTCTGTGATGTGTATGCCGAGGAACTTAAAACTTACTCCCCTCTCCACTACTTTTCCATCAATGTGGATAGGGGGGTGTTCCCTCTGCTGTTTCCTGAAGTCCACAATCATCTCCTTAGTTTTGTTGACGTTGAGTGTGAGGTTATTTTCCTGACACCACACTCCGAGGGCCCTCACCTCCTCCCTGTAGGCCGTCTCGTCGTTGTTGGTAATCAAGCCTACCACTGTTGTGTCGTCCGCAAACTTGATGATTGAGTTGGAGGCGTGCGTGGCCACGCAGTCGTGGGTGAACAGGGAGTACAGGAGAGGGCTCAGAACACACCCTTGTGGGGCCCCAGTGTTGAGGATCAGCGGGGTGGAAATGTTGTTGCCTACCCTCACCACCTGGGGACGGCCCGTCAGGAAGTCCAGTACCCAGTTGTACAGGGCGGGGTCGAGACCCAGGGTCTCGAGCTTGATGACGAGCTTGGAGGGCACTAGGGTGTTAAATGCCGAGCTGTAGTCGATGAACATCATTCTCACATAGGTATTCCTCTTGTCCAGGTGGGTTAGGGCAGTGTGCAGTGTGGTTGAGATTGCATCGTCTGTGGACCTATTTGGGCGGTAAGCAAATTGGAGTGGGTCTAGGGTGTCAGGTAGGGTGGAGGTGATATGGTCCTTGACTAGTCTCTAAAAGCACTTCATGATGACGGAAGTGAGTGCTACGGGGCGGTAGTCGTTGCTCTCTAAGACAAGGCTCACTGAAGCGAGGATAAATTATGTTGAAAAAAAAACAAGAGCACTGTCATTTAAAAATCCAAAAAGTGTGACAAACTCAGTCACTGCCACTGTTTTCACACTCGTATGCCACATTTTGAACTATTGAGTTTCCTCTACTATTCAAAGTAAGTCGACAGTAGACCCCTGCGTAGTGCCTAGTTGCCTCTAGGCTCAGTCGTCCATTTGTGTTTATTTGGCTGACATGTTTCCTGCAGTTTGTTTTCACACAGTGTCACTCAAATTAAAATGTTGTATTTTTATTCCTCATACGTCAGTAAACAATTACCCCCCTTCAGAGGGTGCAATAACATCCTGTTTTGTATAATTAGGCCAGTGGAAGATGTTGTGTAACAATGCTTACCGATTCGTGACAGGTGGTTGCTTGTTTATGCCTTTTACTTTTTTACTGCACATTTGCATACCTGTTGTCAGCTTCAGTCAGTGAGATCAGGAGAATTTGGCATTGTTCATGCAAATGCCCTGTTTGTGAGAGGAGAGTTATCGCAAATGTACAATGGACTGTTCAGACACGCAAGGGTCGCTCTGTCCACTACTCAAAATAGCGTACACTGCATGTAACTGGAACTCAAAATGCACTCAACATGTTTAATTTAATGATCAGGAGTGTCCTAACAACACCCGGAGTATATTTTTCCCCCTCTCTGTCGTCTAAATGGAAAATATTCCATTTGTGGCTCACAAAGTCCAGTCTTTGATGCCTAACCAAACCATTGTGTACCAAAAACGTTGGAGCGCCAAAAAAATATTGGCCAGGTCCCTGCTATCCTTATCCGCTTCCTTGTAACAATGCTCCTTCCCATCACTAACATTTGTCTTGGTAACTTTCCTCTCCTCCTTTTTGAGCCACTTCTTTCAACCATTTTGCCAAATGAGGTCAGATATATCGCAATGGGGGTGGGAATGATCAAAGGATTCACTGCGAACCGACGCAGCTCTGTGTCGCTTCAGGAAATCCTGTGGCGATGTCATGTTCCTGCGATGCAGGAAGAGGAGCGGGGGTAAATGGGATAGTTTGGGATTATTCCCGTAATGGATGGCAATGGGGCTCTAGTGAACCATTGGGGCTCTTTCCTCGCCATTGTGTTTTCAATTCCTTTCCTCGTTTCAATTGATTTCGCTCCTCTTACATGGCTAGCGTAGATGGCCTCTAGTGTAGATGAAATTAAGTCAGTGCCTCAAAGGATAGTTCTCTGCAGTTAGATACCAGAATGGATAACATAGATCATGAACTGAGACTATATCGTCCCAAAATGAACATGCTTTGAGTTGTATACTCTTTCAGACATTTTGTTCAAGTTATTTTGTTCTCTTTGCGCCAAGGTCTAAACAATAACCCCTCTTAATAACCTCTCACTCTCTCTCTCCAGCACCTGGTCCAGTGGGATGCGGGGGACCCGGAGTGCCTGCTTCAGCTGGTGAAGGAGCTTATCCAGCAGTACCACCAGTACCAGTGCCAGCGTCTGCGCGAGAGCTCCCGACTGCTCTTCGAGTACGACAGCCTGCTCGAGGACCCCAACTACAGCCGCAGCATGGAGATCTACGCCGGGCACAAGAACAGCTGGGTACGCTACTTGATACAGCCACGTCACAGGGCATGGTAACATCCACCCAGAGTTGTGCCTAGTATGAGGCTCAGCATTCAGCTTCTCTTTTTTTGAAATATTTTTGCACACTGATTATTTAAAAGTTTTGCACTGGTTTAATTTTGTGGACGGACTGATATGAGGCTATAGTTCTCTTGATTCTCTCCAACATTTGACCCCCACATCTAAACCTCATCCTATCTAAACCTATATAAATTGCAGCACCTACACCCGGACATAATGTAGACCTACACCGGCAGTTCAGCTGGCGACATGGTTAATAAATTCACAGCAGTGAAGTGAATGTCGCTGTCACTGAACCACCTTGTGAAAGGGCGGATTATGCTCGGTGAGGGTGTGGCGCCCCAAGCATGTTTCAAAGCAAGGCCGTGTGTACATGTCTGTGTGTGTCTGTGTCTGTGTGTGTGTGTGTGTGTGTGTGTGTGTGTGTGTGTGTGTGTGTGTGTGTGTGTGTGTGTGTGTGTGTGTGTGTGTGTGTGTGTGTGTGTGTGTGTGTGTGTGACACACTCCCTAACTAACCTACTACTTTTATGAAATAGAAGGTCTTCTATATGTGCCTTGATGGGAAAGGATGATGTTTAGGAACATTTCAATGTGTGCATGTGAAATTTCTGTCTTTGCAGATGAGGTTTGCCTCTGAAGGAGGTGGTTAGGGTTGGTGTGGTCTGTGGGGTAACAGACAGTGATATGTTTAAGATGGCTTTATTGTTCTACATCTCTTAATTCCTTTAGTCGTATATTAGTTCATCTGCGTTATTTAGACATTTTTACATAATTTTTATTGGAAAAATTGTTAGACATTCTCCGGAACTTACAGTATTTTTTTTAAACCTCTAGCTTTGGGCTGGATGTGTTGATGTGTAGTTCATACATGCAGAATGGCTGTTTTGCCTCAATTAGCCACAATATCCCTAGTTTTGAAAGCGACTGTTTTAATGGAAGCTGTGCTGCGCCATTTTCTCCTATGTGGGCCAGCCCCTTAGCAATTTGAGTTTGAAGCGAGCCAATGAGCTTTCAGCCCCTCACCATTTGAGTGACAGCTAGAAAGATGCACACACAGCAGAGCGAGAGAGAGTAATGACGCGGTGCACATATCTGCACATATGTGACGTAGTATGCAATTTTCGGGGACCACTTTTGTCTCGTGAGTGCTACTTTCAGAACTACTGGCTAAAAAGTATCTATTTCAATGGATTGATCATTTTTTCTAGACTAAAAATACAATTAACCTTTTAGACCTAGCTAGTCAGCAAATTAACCACATTGAAAATCCATAGGATCAATAGCTCCCTAAAATCAGGAAAGAAATATCTCTAATTCGTCCAAAAATCGTCCCTTTAAGACAGATAGATGAGATCTATTCAAACAGGTTCTGAAATCTCATTTGCAATTCACTCATCTGTAGCCATCCCTAATCATTCCCATGCAGTGTGCCTGTGTTGTTTCAATATGACCTGTGTGTTACCCTGTGTGCCTGTCTGTTCTCCATCTGTACACGGTGTGATGTTCTTTTCCTTGCCTCTCGTGTTCCAGACGGGGGAGTTCTCCGCTCGCTTCCTGCTCAAGCTCCCTGTGGACTTCAACAACATCCCTGTCTATCTCCTCAAGGTAACCAACCAACCAACATCCCCCCCTTCATACATGTGCTCACACACACACGCGCAAAGGAATATGCGTGCGTGCATGAAAAGGCAAAACATCACTGTATGCCTTTAAGCATGCAGCACAGCAGATATATACAGGGCTAGAACGAACTGTGTGTAGTATTGTGTGTGTGTGTGCCTTCTCAATCTGTATGTATCTATTCAATCTTTGTGTGTTCAGTGTGTGCGCAGCCCCGTACACATACAGCCACTGGTCGCCAGGGCTGTGAGTTGACTAATCAGCAGCCCGTCACTTCCTATCAGCTTTTAGCTGAGTGGTGTCTGCAGGCTGCGCAGACCAAGCTCTCTTTCTCTCCCTCCCTCCATCGCTCTCTCTCTCCCTCTCTCTCTCCCCCACTCCGTCTTTTCACTGCGTGTGGTTGTGCAGCTAAGCCTCGGGAGGCCCAAGCTCGCTGGCCTTTTCCAGCTCGCGACGTGTTTGTGAGAAGAAATGATGTTAAACATAAGGAAAACAGCAGCAGTCATCAGCATCACCGGCCTTTCGTCCCCCATGTCTCTCACTGAAACGCGACAGTCTCTCTTTAGACTCAGTTAGTGGACTATCTTATCCCTTTAAAAAAAAAACAGCCAACTTTAGCGTTCCGGCAACTTTTTTCGGACTTTTCTTTATATCTGAAAAGTATCGTCGGCGACAAAACCTGAACTTTTATCCATGCCAAACAACGTAGTTATAATTGCGGTAATGTATTTAAATGTCCCACCAACCCCTCAGTAAAAACGTCGCCTTTCATCTTACCGTCTTTGGCACGCATTTAATCACATTGTTGTCTGACATCACACTTGTCCTTGTCATTATGGAAAAGTATAAACACAAAAACGGCAGTCTGCTTGTCATTGCAGCAGCCTAATCCAAAGAATGAATCCTGTTCATTTTTTTGCACCTGAAAACACATCTGTTTAAAATGTTAGGATAGCTATGTCAATCTAGCAAGCCAGGCAAGTAAAAGCAACTTTTTAGAAAACGTTTTGGTTTTGGCATGTTATTCAACTTTATCTAGCCAGCTCATAATTACCAGAACATATCAGACAACATTTAGAGTTTAACTGTCGCCAACCTTTTATTACCCATAAGGAAAATGAACACATTACAAGGTAATTGTTTACAAGTATGGCGAGCTGCTAACTGTGTTGTGAACGTGAAGAAATGAAAGCAGTGCATGTCAGGTTACCAGGACAGTCGCAACAACAGGGTCAAAGTGTAATGTCTCTTGCTCAGGTGCGGCTAAACAATGGCTATATAAATGGTGAATGCTGACAAGAATGTGGTAAAAATGTGGCTGTTTGAAGGGGACCATATAAACATTGCCCAATCCTTTTTTCAGGCAACGTACTGCAAATCCTTTGTGAATCAGCTATCTGTCTACAGAAGCAGGATATGTGCATACACTGAAGTCCATAGACGTGGCTTCGTTGGTAGAGCATTGTACTTGCACGTCAGCGTCGTGGGGTTTGGTTCCCACTGGGGTCACCCATGCTAAAATGTATACATGCATTACATTGTTGTGTCATTGGTGTTAGTCTTTTAGGTATGTGCCTACTTTTTAAAAGCCGTTGTCTGTGTCCCCACCTGGTATTGTCCCCAAGCCAGATAGGCATGTCAACAACATGCGAGCCCTGTGGGAAGGAGTTTTGTAGGCACTAACATAACATTTTTGAAAGAAAGTTGATTTATTGACAAAGCTATCAACAAGGTCCCTATTTCTGCCATCATATCATATTCATAGGCAATCACACTTATGGGTTAGCGGTTTTCTGTTCAAACTTTTTTAATTGTTTTAAATCATATAATTTCAAGTGAATGCAGAATATGGTGCTATTGCGCAAAGACGTTCTATCTATGGCAGTCATAGATACAGTAGGCTTTGTGTAATGAAAGCTGTGATTTTCTCAATCAGTCCATTTTTGTGAAGCTGTCTAATATCTGTTGTTGGGGCAGTGGTGTAGTGCTTTTTGTTTTTAGGTACAGCAGCACAATAATTTTCTTTTTTGCATAATTTCCTAATGAAAGTTGGTACCCACATGTAGCTTATTGTATGATATAATTTTAGAATATACATACAGTGCCTTAGGAAAGTATTCAGATCCCTTGAATTTTTCCACATTTTGTTACGTTACTGCTGTATTCTAGAATTGATTAAATAAATACAAATTCTCAGCAATCTACACACAATAACCCATAATGACAAAGCGATACGTTTAAAAAAAATTTTTTTTGCAAATGTTTTAAAATTCAAAAACAATTGCTATGAGACTCTAAATTGAGCTCATGTGCATCCTGTTTCCATTGATCATCATTGAAATGGTTCCACAACTTGATTGGAGTCCACCTGTGGTAAATTCAATTGATTGGACATGATTTGTAAAGGCACACACCTGTCTATATAAGTCTCCACAGTTGACAGTACATGTCAGAACAAAAACCAAGCCATAAGGTTGAATGATATGTACGTAGAGCTCCAAGACAGGATTGTGTTGAGGCACAGATCTGGGGAAGGGTTCCAAAACATTTCTGCAGCATTGAATGTCCCAAGATCACATTGTCCTCCATCATTCTTAAATGGAAGAAGTTTGGAACCACCAAGACTCTTCTTAGAGCTGGTCGCCCTGCAAAACTGAGCAATCGGGGGAGATGGGCCTTGGTCAGGGAGGTGATTAAGAACCTGAATTATCACTCTGACAGAGCTCTAGAGTTCCTCTGTGGAGATAGGAGAAACTTCCAGAAGGACAACCATCTCTGCAGCACTCCACCAATCAGGCCTTTATGGTAAAGTGGCCAGATGGAAGCCACTACTCAGTAAAAGGCACATGACAGCCTGCTTGGAGTTTGCCAAAAGGCACCTAGACTCTCAGACCATGAGAAACAAGATTCTGTGTCTGATGAAACTAATATTGAACTCTTTGGCCTGAATGCCAAGCGTCATATCTGAAGGAAACCTGGCAGCATCCCTACGGTAAAGCATGGTGGTGGCAGCATCATGTTGTGAGGGTGTTTTTCAGCGGCAGGGACTGGGAGACTAGTCAGGATCGAGTCAAAGATGAACGATGCAAAGTACAGAGAGATCATCGATGAAAATCTGCTCCAGAGCACTCAGGACCTCAGACTGGAGCAAAGATTAAGCACCCTAAACACACAGCCAAGACAATGCAGGAATGGCTTTGTGGCATGTCTCTGACTGTCCTTGAGTGGCCCAGCCAGAGCCCGAACTTGAACCCGATCGAACATCTCTGGAGAGACATGAAAATAGCTGTGCAGCGACTCTCCCCATCCAACCTGACAGAGCTTGAAAGGCTCTGCAGAGAAGAATGGGAGAAACTCCCCAAATACAGTTGTGCAAAGCTTGTAGCCTCATACCCAAGTAAATTCGAGGCTGTAATTGCTGCCAAAGGTGCTTCAAGAAAGTACTGAGTAAAGGGTCTGAATGCTTAAGTAAATGTGATATTTCTGGTTTTATATTTTAATAATTTTTCTAAAATTTCGAAAAACATGTTTTTGCTTTGTCATTATGGGATATTGTGTGTAGATTGATGAGGGGAAAAAACAAGTTAATCAATTTTAGAACAAGGCTGTAACCTAACAAAATGTGGAAAAAGTCAAGTGGTCTGAATACTTTACGAAGGCACTGTAGCCTATAATGCATCATCCAAATGTAACAATTTCCTATGCCTACACAGTAGAAATAGTGACTCAAAAAAATAAAAATAATTCTAAAACAGCAAGTTAGGCCTACCTAATTATATATAAGGCCATCACTGTCAATTGTGAATGATAATTCTTCACATTTTACGGGTGAAATTCAAATGCTGCATCTGCATGCCAACCATTTGATCCGATCAGTTTCATGGTAATGTGCATTTCGATCGTATTCTTCTTTAATGATGTAAGTAGCCTACTGTTTGATAATATAATTTTCGAGCAGAGGGAGCATATTATCCAAGCATATTAAAGCCTAGTGGTGCACACTGTTGAATTCTGGCCCCATGAGATTATTTTTTTGTAGTTAAAAATATATATATTTAAATATCAGTGAGTTATACTGAGACCAAGGTCTATTTTACTGATGAGCCCTGAATTACATAAATGACTGAAAATACACACATAAAAATACAAAATGCAAGCAGAAAGAAAAACACTGTCATAATAAACAAAGACATTTGTCAGACACCTGAGCGACCCACGCACTAAGGAGAAATCTTTATCCGTTGTATAGGCCTACTGCAAGTAACCTATTAACAGCCAAGACAGAAAGATCAACACGGTCAGAGACCCACTAAAGCAGCACTGCCCCCTCTAGTCTGAGCTAACCTGACAGAGTTGGTCCAATGAAACCCAAGCCCCCGGATGGGTGAGCATAATATAAGGAATGAGAACCTTGATGACCTTGTACCTGGCCGGTGGGGATTCCGGTGGGGTACCCCCACCCAGGTAGCGGCATTGCTGGCAATCAAATTATTGTGGCCCTGGTGGCACAAAATAATCAAAAAGTCTGACTGCACAGAGATACTTGGGGAAATTATCACAACAGGGGACGTGTGTGTGTGTGTGTGTGTGTGTGTGTGTGTGTGTGTGTGTGTGTGTGTGTGTGTGTGTGTGTGTGTGTGTGTGTGTGTGTGTGTGTGTGTGTGTGTGTGTGTGTGTGTGTGTGTGTGTGTGTGTGTGTGTGCGCGCGCGCGTGCGTTGTGGTGCGCGCGTGCGTGCGTGCGTGCGTGCGTGCGTTTCAGGGTAGGGGGGTGTGTTTGAGCACCATCAGCTAGGACTTGACATTGGTTAATAAAATCTCCCAATTCTTGCTCAATTTTGCATGCCTTCTCAAACAGCTACAGCTGTATATGCATTCGCACATCAAGTTTTCTCTTGAGTTGGGCTTGGGGATGGAATAACTGTTGAACATCTGAGCTTGTTTGGGGGAAGGGTGGGGAGTGTGCGTGATTGCACGTGTGTGTGTGTGTCCCACATCTGTTGCTATAGGGTAATGATGATAAGGACGATACAGGATGAATCACAATAATTGTTTGCCAAAAATAATAATTGCTTGCCGAAAAAAATGTACATTTTGTAATTTCAATCCTGGTTATAGGTAACAATCCTGGTTCTAGGTAACAATCCTGGTTATAGGTAGCAATCCTTGTTATAGGTACAAATATTATTTGTTAATTGTGGAAATTAATTCAGATATGCAAGATTTTTTTATATTTTGTCATTTTATTTTGTATAACTGTATACAATTCAATGGAGGTGAGGGCGTTGGAAATATTTTTGGCAGTTAATCTGCTTTTGTTCTGTGGGTGGCACTGTGTGTTCTTTTAAAAGGATGAGTCCCAATCTCTCAAAAGCCCTAGGATACAGCTGGACAGGGGTGGTCTGCCAGTCACTGGAATGACAATCCAACTTGGGATGGCGGGTGGACTAGTGGAGAACAATTGGAGGTTTTAAAGTAGCAATTCAAATACCATAGTATAGCTATATGGACACTCAATCATTATGGTACTTTTTAATGTTAAGGTTACAAATGTATATTATGATTAATACAATTGAAACTTGTATCTCTTTATGGTAAATGGTGAAATAAGTATAATTGTAATGGCTTAGCAGATAATTAGAAAAGATAAGAGAAGGAATATAATATATTTTGTTTACAGGAAACTCGTTAAACTATTTTAGATGAAGTTGTGTGGCGAAAGAACTAGAGGGGTTGAAATATACTTCTCCCATGGGCAAAGAAACTTAAATTACTCAATGGACCATAAAGAAAATCACACTTCAAACTATCACCCTTGAGGAAATCACAAATATCATGGATATAATGGAACTAGTGGATATATGCAGGCTTAAATATCCTGACTTAGATAAACGGTCTTCTGAGTACATCAAAAAAAGTTTGGTATACCTCAACTAAATGAATTCCAATTGACATGAAATATGTTGGGAGAATGCCAAAAGTCTGCAAAGGTTTTTTTGGTTACTACATGATTTCATGTGTTCTTTCATAGTTTTGATGTCTTCACTATTATTCTACAATAGTTTTAAAAAATGAAGAAAAACCCTGGAATGACTAGGTGTGTCCAAACTTTTGACTGGCACTGTATGTTTCTCAGTTGCCTTAAAAATTGCCAGTCCACTACAGAGTCTTCTTTGCTTTGGCCCAGGCCTGATTTCTCATCTGAATGAGCCCAGATTACTTAACAGAAAACCAAGGGTTAGATCTATCGTTCACTCTGAATTGTTTAAAAGAGGCGTGCTAATCAGGACGGCAGGTAGCCTAGTGGTTAGAGTGTTTGGGCCAATAACCGAAAGGTTGCTAGATCGAATCCCCGTGCTGTCGTCCTGCCCCTGAACATGGCAGTATACTCACTGTTCCTAGGCTGTCAGTGTAAATAAGAATTTGTTCTTAACTGAATTGCCTAGTTAAATAAAAGTAAATAAAATCTGAAATAAATATGTAGGAGACATTTTCTAAAGACAACTCAGGGTTAGGAATAGAGGTCGGAAATCGGAAATCTGTATTTTGGGGCGCTGATTTGCCTATTTAAAAAAATATATTATTTTGTATACCTTTCAGTTAACTAGGCAATTTAGTTAAGAACACATTCTTATTTTCAATGACTGCCTAGGAACAGTGGGTTAACTGCCTTGTTCAGGGGCAGAACGACATATTTTCACCTTGTCAGCTCAGGGGATCCAATATTGCAACCTTACAGTTAACTAGTACAACGCAATAACGGCCTACCTCTCTCTCGTTGCACTCCACAAGGAGACTGCCTGTTACGCGAATGCAGTAAGCCAAGGTAAGTTGCTAGCTAGCATTAAACTTATCTTATAAAAAACAATAAATCATAATCACTAGTTAACTACACATGGTTGATGATATTACTAGATATTATCTAGCGTGTCCTGCGTTGCATATCATCTGATTGAGCATACAAGTATCTAAGTATCTGATTGAGCTGTGGTAGGCAGAAGCAGGCGCGTAAACATTAATTCAAACAGCACTTTAGTGCGTTATGCCAGCAGCTCTTCGTTGTGTGTCAAGCATGGCGCTGTTTATGACTTCAACCCTATCAACTCCTGAGATGAGGCTGGTGTAACCGAAGTGAAATGGCTGGCTAGTTAGCGCGCGCTAATAGCGTTTCAGACGTCACTCGCTCTGAGCCTTCTAGTACTTTTTCCCCTTGCTCTGCATGGGTAACGCTGCTTTGATGGTGGCTGTTGTCGTTATGTTGCTGGTTCGAGCCCAGGGAGGAGCAAGGAGAGGGACGGAAGCTATACTGTTACACTGGCAATACTAAAGTGCCTATAAGAACATCCACTAGTCAAAGGTTAATGAAATGCAAATGGTATAGAGGGAAATAGTCCTATAATTCCTATAATAACTACCACCTAAAACTTCTTACTTGGGAATATTGAAGACTCATGTTAAAAGGAACCACCAGCTTTCATATGTTCTCATGTTCTGAGCAAGGAACTGAAACGTTAGCTTTCTTACAAAGCACATATTGCACTTTTACTTTCTTCTCCAACACTTTGTTTTTGCATTATTTCAACCAAATTGAACATATTCCATTATTTACTTGAGGCTAAATTGATTTTATTTATGTATTAAATTCTATATTCAGTATTGTTGTAATTGTCATTGTTACAAATAAAATAAAAATTTAATCGGCATCGGCTTTTTTGGTCCTCCAATAATCGGCGTTGAAAAATCATAATCGGTCGACCTCTAGTTAGGAATACAGGAAACAGTGGCTAAATCAGAGTAAAACATGTCATGTAAAAACCCTTGAGGATTTGAAATTAATTATATTAGTAAGAATTAAATCAATCAATGAGGAGTTAACAGAGTTTATCACATTTAGCCATATGGGTTTTATGATCAATTGAGTCAGGTTAAAATCAATACATATACTCTTAAATTTATCTGAGGCCTGGGATAGCTAATCCAGATTCAAATCGCCTAAAATGACCAACTCCGAGTGTTTAACACTCAGATATAGCACCAATAGAATCTGTAATGGCAGCAGGGGGGGCAGTAAATCAAAGCACATTTATGGATACATTCTCAACCAGGAGCTCAAATTTATTTGGAACAGAAATATTTATAGATTGGGATGCCATGAAATTAGATTTTACATATATGGCCACTCCTACCCCTTTCTGTAATCTGTCACAACTAAATGCATTACAGTATAATTATTTACTTCAATGTCTTTATCAGAGACAGAACCGTTTAACCGTGTTTACCTGGTTATAAGTAGCCTAAAGCCAAATGCTTTTATATTTGGTTTGTCATGTAGAATACTAATCAATCCTTAAGTGATCTTGCGATACATATTGATTCAACTTTGATTAACACTTTATTAAATTAGCACCATTCTGAGAAGTGGCTCCTCTGCGCACCAGCTGCACTACACCCCAGGTTAGGGGCCTGTGCTACTGCTAGTGACATTTGGGTCTCATGGTGTGCCCCTTTCAGATGGTTAGGCATTGCACCTGTACTACCAATACTGTACTTCAATTCCACCTGTGGTCAAAGTTAGCATCCCATCACCTTCTCATTTAACTTCTCAAAGTATTGCCATACAGGACTTAGTTGCTGTCGCTTGCCTTTCCATTTTCCCAACTGTTAACAACGATGACTTGCGGAGCACTTTATATCTGTGGAAAATAATTGTAAAGATGCTTATCTCCTACTAACGTTTCAGCATTGTTGGTTTAGGTATTTGTTTAATTTCAATTTTTCCCTTTATGTTGACGATCGGGACCTGTTAGTGGTAGTGCACTGTGATTTTCATTTTGTAAAAATATCCCCCCAAAATGTCTTAACGTCAACAATAACAATTTTGTTGAAACATTTGAACTTTTAAACATTCACACTACTACTTATAAACACATAAACACAAACACACACGCTGTACACTCACACACTTTACACAAACACCGTTGTTACATCTGTTCGCCCAGGCCTGTCAGACCTGGTCATTTTCAGGTAGGATATGTGTTTATTAAGAACTCACTGAGGAAAAAGACATTTCTACATTCAGTTGGTATGAAATTCTAAATTGTCCATAACAGAAATATTAATTGAAAAGCACAATTGTGATGACAAGATCGTAAGTTGAGTACCTTGTGGGCAAGGTTGTTAATGCCTACTTGTCGCTTTAGCTTGGATTTCTTCAATGTGTTATCCAAGTGCATTAATGGGAAGTCTATGCTGTACCAGTTGGCATAAGGTGTCAACGTAGCAGCTGAACAAGGATACAGTAAACTGCTGCCTCGGAATGTCTTGAAGAATGATATTCACTATTTGAAAAGCCACCATTAAAGTGGTATTTAAAAAACTGCTTAGTCGGGAAGTTGAAAATAGTATAGTGAAGACACACTTGTGTCACTTTGGCTGTGTTTACACAGGCAGCCCAATTCTGATATTTTGTCCATGAATTGTTTTTTTGACCAATCACATCAGATTTTTTTCAGATGAGATCTGATCTGTCAAAAAGAAATCTGAATTTGGCTGCCTGTCTAAACGCAGCCTCAAAGGCTCTCTGTGTCCTGCATTTAAAAGTGTTTGCATTAGTGCAAAGATAACAGCTCTAGAGAAAAATAAAACATAAGGTGTAGAGAATAAATGGGAAATAAAGGTCCAATAATGAGAAATGCATTTTACAACCTTGCATTTTTTCTTTGAGTCCCTTGCGGACCGAACAGGTGAAATCCATCCTTATTTACATTTTGTGGGGAGCGGCAGGAAGGATATGGATCCTTTCCATTCTTTACTCTACGATATTACAAGACTCCAAAAACATTCCCTTTCCCAAAGCATGTCTGCAAGACTTGTCCTGTTCAACCCAGCACGCCATAGATAGCCGGGTTTCCCCCCGAACACAACAAGAAAAGAGAAATCAACCATCAAATGGTCAGGGGTCACAGCTAAATGATACACTGACACGAGAGGGTGAGTCATTTTGGCAGGTGGGTCAAGGTAGACGTTTGACCCCGATTTCGGTTACCCTTTCCGCCCCCTTTCCACAGAGGGTTAAAAAAAAAAAACTCAAAACGCATGTCTAGGAAGTAGTCATTTGCGGTGTGGTTGGTCAGACCTACTTTGTACTGGCGTGTTGCCGGTGGGAGCAGAGTGGTGTAGGACAATTGTAACCCAGAGCGACGCGTCTGTGTGGTCTGAGCTCCACTACAGTGGACATGTTTACCTTCCTGTTTCGGCTGCCCAGCCTCGGGGAGTGCTATTTTTTTAGGGGCAGCCTGGCATAGTCCAAAAGAAGACGACGAGAGGGAGCGCCGGGGTAGTACAAAGACAGACATTGTTGGTGGTCTTCCTCTGATCGTTGGGCACCATTTTGAATCGAAGTGACAGGACAGCCCCGGATTGTACCATGATGGCTGTGCTCGTGCCCTCTACAGTTCCCTATTGACCTCTGCCTGCCAGGTTTGACTCTGCAATTATTCTTTGGGCCTGTACGTACAGAGGCATATGCAGTATAATAGTCCCTGCATACTGTATGCATCCGTGGCACAGCACATGATTGTCCACACATCCTTAGTGACTGTGTTTTAGTGGTAAATATGGAGCCGAAAGAAATACACACCTGTTTAGGTGAGGTGCTGGCTAGCGGAGAAGAACACTTGAAAAAGAAAAGGAGAGCCGCACACTCTAGGAGCTCAGATGCAATACTTTAATAACATAATATCCAACGTTTCGACATACAAGCTGTCTTCATCAGGGTATAGTGGTAAATATATAATACATCTGTAATTAGTGCTGTGACCCTTTGTTGTGACATCTATAGGGTCAGTGCGGTTAACACAAGGTTGTGCTGCCACCTTCCCAGACTGTCCAACTTTCTATACCACTCTCGCAGTGTGCACAGGGGTGTGTTTCCTCTAAATGTCACATCAGCCAGCCTTCCCAGACTGTCTATCTATCTTTCTATGCCACTCTAGCAGTGTGCACAGCCAGCCTTCCCAGCCATCAGTGTGGAGAGACGGTGTGTTCGTGACCGAGCCCTTTGCTCACGCTTGGCTTGAACCGTGTTCCCCACGCAAGCGCTGACTCTTGTTGTGGTGCTATCTGCTATGTGGAAAGGGACACTCTGGTTTGTATCCATCCTCATGGGAAAGCCTCAACCCTCATCAGTTGGTTTGGGAGACCTACAAGCGTACACAAGGTGAACCAAGCTAATGTACGAAGTCTTAAGTTCCTTAACCCCTCTAATGCATTGTTGAACTGTCTGTCGAAGTGCTCACCTATCTACCTATATATTTGTCACATACACATGGTTAGCAGATGTTAATGCGAGTGTAGCGAAATGCTTGTGCTTCTAGTTCCGACAATGCAGTGATAACCAACAAGTAATCTAACTAACAATTCCAAAACTACTGTCTTATACACAGTGTAAGGGGATAAAGAATATGTACATAAGGATATATGAATGAGTGATGGTACAGGGCAGCATACAGTAGATGGTATCGAGTACAGTATATACATATGAGATGAGTATGTAGACAAAGTAAACAAAGTGGCATAGTTAAAGTGGCTAGTGATACATGTATTACATAAGGATGCAGTCGATGATATAGAGAACAGTATATACGTATGCATATGAGATGAATAATGTAGGGTAAGTAACATTATATAAGGTAGCATTGTTTAAAGTGGCTAGTGATATATTTACATCATTTCCCATTAATTCCCATTATTAAAGTGGCTGGAGTTGGGTCAGTGTCAATGACAGTGTGTTGGCAGCAGCCACTCAATGTTAGTGGTGTCTGTTTAACAGTCTGATGGCCTTGAGATAGAAGCTGTTTTTCAGTCTCTCGGTCCCAGCTTTGATGCACCTGTACTGACCTCGCCTTCTGGATGATAGCGGGGTGAACAGGAAGTGGCTCGTGTGGTTGATGTCCTTGATGATCTTTATGGCCTTCCTGTAACATCGGGTGGTGTAGGTGTCCTGGAGGGCAGGTAGTTTGCCCCGGTGATGCGTTGTGCAGACCTCACTACCCTCTGGAGAGCCTTACGGTTGAGGGCTGAGCAGTTGCCGTACCAGGCGGTGATACAGCCCGCCAGGATGCTCTCGATTGTGCATCTGTAGAAGTTTGTGAGTGCTTTTGGTGACAAGCCGAATTTCTTCAGTCTCCTTAGGTTGAAGAGGAGCTGCTGCGCTTCTTCACGACGCTGTCAGTGTGAGTGGACCAATTCAGTTTGTCTGTGATGTGTATGCCGAGGAACTTAAAACTTGCTACCCTCTCCACTACTGTTCCATCGATGTGGACAGGGGGGTGTTCCCTCTGCTGTTTCCTGAAGTCCACAATCATCTCCTTAGTTTTGTGGACGTTGAGTGTGAGGTTATTTTCCTGACACCACACTCCGAGGGCCCTCACCTCCTCTCTGTAGGCCGTCTCGTCGTTGTTGGTAATCAAGCCTACCACTGTTGTGTCGTCCGCAAACTTGATGATTGAGTTGGAGGCGTGCGTGGCCACGCAGTCGTGGGTGAACAGGGAGTACAGGAGAGGGCTCAGAACGCACCTTTGTGGGGCCCCCGTGTTGAGGATCAGCGGGGAGGAGATGTTGTTGCCTACCCTCACCACAGATAGCCGCCCTTTGCCTTGATGACAGCTTTGCACACTCTTGGCATTCTCAACTAGCTTCAGCTGGAATGCTTTTCCAACAATCTTGAAGGAGTTCACATATGCTGAGCAATTGTTGGCTGCTTATCCTTCATTCTGCCGTCCAACTCATCCAAAACCATCTCAATTGGGTTGAGGTCAGGTGATTGGGGAGGCCAGGTCATCTGTGGCAGCACTCCATCACTCACCTTCTTGAGGTGTGTTGGGTCATTGTCCTGTTGAAAAACAAATTATAGTCCCAATAAGCGCAAACCAGATGGGATGGCGTATCGCGCAGAATGCTGTGGTAGCCATGCTGCTTAAGTGTGCCTTGAATTCTAAAAATATTTCTGATAGTGTCACCAACAAAGCACTCCCACACCATAACACCTCCTTCTCCATACTTCACAGTGGGAAACACATGTGGAGATCATCCGTTTACCTACTCTGCGTATCACAAAGACACGGCGGTAGGAACCAAAAATCTCAAATTTGGACTCATCAGACCAAAGGACAGATATTTCACCAGTCTAATGTCCATTGCTCGTGTTTCTAGGGCCACGCAAGTCATCTTCTTATTGGTGTCCTTTAGTAGTGGTCTCTTTGCAGCATTTCGACCATGAAGGCCTGATTCACACAGTCTCCTCTTAACAGTTGATGTTGAGATATGTCTGCACTCTGGGCTGAAATTTCTGAGGCTGGTAACTGAACTAATGAACTTTTCCTCTGCAACAGAGGTAACTTCCTTTCCTGTGTCGGTCCTCATGAGAGCCAGTTTCATAATAGCGCTTGATGATTTTTGTGACTGCACTTGAAGAAACTTTCAAAGTTCTTGAAATTTTCCGGATTGACTGACCTTCACGTCTTTAAGTAATGATGGACTGTCGTTTCTCTTTGCTTATTCGAGCTGTTCTTGCCATTATATGGACTTGGTCTTTTACCAAATAGGGCTATCTTCTGTATACCACCCCAACCATGTCACAACAGAGCAACATTTAATGCTTTGTAGGTTAGCAGTAAAACCTTGAAATACAACACTCCTTCCGTGGCCTCCAATTGCTTTTAAATGCAAGTAAAAGTAAGTGCATGCTCTTCAACCGATTGCTGCCTGCACCCTCCCGCCCGACTAGCATCACAACTCTGGACAGTTCTGACTTACAATATGTGGACAACTACAAATACCTACAGTTGAAGTCAGAAGTTTGCATACACTTAGGTTGGAGTCATTAAAACTAGTTTTTCAACCACTCCACAAATTTCTTGTGAACAACCTATAGTTTTGGCAAGAACGGTTAGGACATCTACTTTGTGCATGACACAAGTCATTTTTCCAACAGTTGTTTACAGACATATTATTTAGCTTATAATTCACTGTATCACAATTTCCATTGGGTAGAACTTTACATACACTAATTTGACTGTGCCTTTAAACAGCTTGGAAATTTCCAGAAAATGATGTCATGGCTTTAGAAGCTTCTGATATGCTAATAGACATTATTTAAGTCAATTGGAGGTGTACCAGCTGGGCTTGACAATCTGGACCCGCTATTTCTGAAACTATCTGCCGCCATTGTCGCAACCCCTATTACCAGCCTGTTCAACCTCTCTTTCATATCGTCTGAGATCCCCAAGGATTGGAAAGCTGCCGCAGTCATCCCCCTCTTCAAAGGGGGAGACACCCTGGACCCAAACTGCTATAGACCTATATCCATCCTGCCCTGCCTATCTAAGGTCTTCGAAAGCCAAGTCAACAAACAGGTCACTGACCATCTCGAATCCCACCGTACCTTCTCCGCTGTGCAATCTGGTTTCCGAGCCGGTCACGGGTGCACCTCAGCCACACTCAAGGTACTAAATGATATCATAACCGCCATCGATAAAAGACAGTACTGTGCAGCCGTCTTCATCGACCTCGCCAAGGCTTTCGACTCTGTCAATCACCAAATTCTTATCGGCAGACTCAACAGCCTCGGTTTTTCGGATGACTGCCTTGCCTGGTTCACCAATTACTTTGCAGACAGAGTTCAGTGTGTCAAATCAGAGGGCATGCTGTCCGGTCCTCTGGCAGTCTCTATGGGGTGCCACAGGGTTCAATTCTCGGGCCGACTCTTTTCTCTGTATATATCAATGATGTTGCTCTTGCTGCGGGCGATTCCCTGATCCACCTCTACGCAGACGACACCATTCTATATACTTTCGGCCCGTCATTGGACACTGTGCTATCCAACCTCCAAACGAGCTTCAATGCCATACAGCACTCCTTCCGTGGCCTCCAACTGCTCTTAAACGCGAGTAAAACCAAATGCATGCTTTTCAACCGATCGCTGCCTGCACCCGCATGCCCGACTAGCATCACCACCCTGGATGGTTCCAACCTTGAATACGTGGACATCTATAAGTACCTAGGTGTATGGCTAGACTGCAAACTCTCCTTCCAGACTCACATCAAACATCTCCAATCAAAAATCAAATCCAGAGTCGGCTTTCTATTCCGCAACAAAGCCTCCTTCACTCACGCTGCCAAGCTTACCCTAGTAAAACTGACTATCCTACCGATCCTCGACTTCGGCGATGTCATCTACAAAATGGCTTCCAACACTCTACTCAGCAAACTGGATGCAGTCTATCACAGTGCCATCCGTTTTGTCACTAAAGCACCTTATACCACCCACCACTGCGACTTGTATGCTCTAGTCGGCTGGCCCTCACTACATATTCGTCGCCAGACCCACTGGCTCCAGGTCATCTACAAGTCCATGCTAGGTAAAGCTCCGCCTTATCTCAGTTCACTGGTCACGATGGCAACACCCATCCGTAGCACGCGCTCCAGCAGGTGTATCTCACTGATCATCCCTAAAGCCAACACCTCATTTGGCCGCCTTTCGTTCCAGTACTCTGCTGCCTGTGACTGGAACGAATTGCAAAAATCGCTGAAGTTGGAGACTTTTATCTCCCTCTCCAACTTCAAACATCAGCTATCCGAGCAGCTAACCGATCGCTGCAGCTGTACATAGTCTATAGGTAAATAGCTCACCCTTTTTCACCTACCTCATTCCCATACTGTTTTTATACTGTTTTTATTTATTTACTTTTCTGCTCTTTTGCACACCAATATCTCTACCTGTACATGCCCATCTGATCATTTATCACTCCAGTGTTAATCTGCAAAATTGTATTATTCGCCTACCTCCTCATGCCTTTTGCACACATTGTATATAGACTGCCCATTTTTTTCTACTGTGTTATTGACTTGCTAATTGTTTACTCCATGTGTAACTCTGTGTTGTCTGTTCACACTGCTATGCTTTATCTTGGCCAGGTCGCAGTTGCAAATGAGAACTTGTTCTCAACTAGCCTACCTGGTTAAATAAAGGTGAAATAAAAAAATAAAAAAGGTACCTGTGGATGTATTTCCAGGCCTACCTTCAAACTCAGTGCCTCTTTGCTTGACGGCATGGGAAATTCAAAAGAAATCAGCCAAGACCTCCAAAAAAAATTGTAGACTTGCACAAGTCTGGACCGTCCTTGGGAGCAATTTCCAAATGCCTGAAGGTATCACGTGCATCTGTACAAACAATAGTACGCAAGTATAAACACCATGGGACCACACAGCCATCATACCACTCCTAGAGATGAACATACTTTGGTGTGAAAAGTGAAAATTAATCCCAGAACAACAGCAATGAACCTTGTGAAGATGCTGGAGGAAACAGGTACAAAAGTATCTATATCCACAGTAAAACGAGTCCTATATCGGCATAACCTGAAAGGCCGCTCAGCAAGGAAGAAGCCACTGCTCCAAAACCACCATAAAAAAAGCCAATCTATAGTTTGCAAATGCACATGGGACAAAGATCGTACTTTTAGGAAATGTCTGGTCTGATGAAACAAAAATAGAACTGTTTGGCCATAATGACCATCGTTATGTTTGGAGGGAAAAGGGGGAGGCTTGCAAGCCGAAGAACACCATCCCAACCGTGAAGCACGGGGGTGGCAGCATCATGTTGTGGGGGTTCTCTGCTACAGGAGGGACTGGTGCACTTCACAAAATAGATGGCATCATGAGGACAAAAAAACTTGGATATATTGAAGCAAAATCTCAAGCTTGGTCGCAAATGGGTCTTCCAAATGGACAATGACCCCAAGAATACTTCCAAAGTTGTGGCAAAATGGCTTAAGGACAACACAGCCAATGTAGTGGAGTCGCCATCACAAAGCCCTGACCTCAATCCTATAGAAAATGTGTGGGCAGAAATGAAAAGGCATGTGCGAGCAAGGAGGCCTACAAACCTGACTCAGTTACACCAACTCTGTCAGGAGGTATGGGCCAAAATCCACCCAACTTATTGTGGGAGGCTTGTGGAAGGCTACCCTAAACGTTTGACCCACGTTTAACAATTTAAAGGCAACGCTGCCAAATACTAATTGAGTGTATGTAAACTTCTGACCCACTGGGAATGTGATGAAATAAATAAAAGCTGACATATATCATTCTCTCTATTTTTATTCTGACATGTCACATTCTTAAAATAAAGTGGTGATCCTAACTGACCTAAGACAGGACATTTTTACTAGGATTAAATTTCAGGAATTGTGAAAAACTGAGTTTAAATGTATTTGGCTAAGATGTATTTAAACATCCAACTTCAACTCTAGGTGTCTGGTTAGACTGTAAACTCTCCTTCCAGACTCACATTAAGCTTTTCCAATCCAAAATTAAATCTAGATTCGGCTTCCTATTTTGCAACAAAGCCTCATTCACTCATGCTGCCAAACATACCCTCTTAAAACGGACTATCCTACCGATCCTTGACTTTGGTGATGTCATTTACAAAATAGCCTTCAACACTCTTCTCAGCAAACGGGATGTAGTCTATCACAGTGCCATCTGTTTTGTCACCAAAGCCCCATCCACACTGCGACCTGTATGCTCTCGTTGGCTGGCCCTCAGTACATATTTGTCGCCAAATGCACTGGCTCCAGGTCATCTATAAGTCTTTGCTCTGTAAAAACCTGCCTTATCTCAGCTCACTAGTCACGATAGCAACACTCACTCGTTGCACGCGCTCCAGCAGGTATATTTCACTGGTCATCCCCAAAGCCAACACTTCCTTTGGCATCCTTTCCTTCTAGTTCTCTGCTGCCAATGACTGGAACGATTTCTCAACATTACTGAAGCTGGAGTCTTATATCTCCCTCTCTAACTTTTAGCATCAGCTGTCAGAGCAGCTTACCGATCACTGTACCTGTACACAGCCAATCTGTAAATAGCACACCCAAATACCGCATCCCCATATTATTACTTACCCTCTTGCTCTTTTGCACCCCAGTATCTCTACTTGCACATCATCATCTGCACATCTATCACTCCAGTGTTAGTGCTAATTTGTCATTATTTCACCTCTATTGTCTTTTTATTGCCTTTCCTCCCTACTCTTCTACATTTGAACACACTGTACATTGATTTTTCTATTGTGTTATTGACTGTACGTTTATTTGTGTAACTCTGTTGTTTTTGTCGCACTGCTTTACTTCATCTTGGCCAGGTCGCAGTTGTAACTGGCCTACCTGGTTATATAAAGGTGAAATAAAGAATAAAATAAATCATAAGTGGGAGGCAGGATCAGGTCTGCTCCTTTCTTGCTTGGCAGGGATCTCAGAAAATGTAAAGTTGTGAATCCGAAACCCCAATTTATCACATAAAATGTATGTGCCATATTTTACAATCGATTGAGCTTCCCAAAATTAGTATTTTTGTTGTGACAGAACGTGATTTGTGTTTTGATAGATTTGCGTTATTCCACAAATTGCATAACCTGGTGACGTAGCTCTACCTCGCTCTGAGAGTGGTGCACACTTTGATAGTCCACCAATAAATCGGACGGGTTTAGGAACTTAACCTCATAGTCCGCCCCATCCCGCATGCGGGATCGTGACTACAGCCTCAAGCTCATTACCATAACGCAACGTTAGCGATTTCTAAAAATCGCAAATGAAATGAAATAAATATGCCTGCTCTCAAGCTTATCCTTTTCTTAACAATCCTGTCGTCTCAGATTTTCAAAATATGCTTTAGAACCAGAGAAAATCAATAATTTGTGTAAGAGTGGTGATAGCTAGCTTAGCATTTAGCATTAGCATTTAGCACGCAACATATTCACAAAAACCAGCAAAGGGATCAAATAAAATAATTTACCTTTGAAGAACTTCAGATGTTTCAATGAGGAGACTCTCAGTTACATAGCAGATGTCCAGTTTTTCCTGAAAGATTCTTGTGTAGGACACATCGTTCCGTTTAGTTACTATGCATTTGTTTACCGAAACTAACTGAAAATTCAGTCACCTACACGTCAAACTTTTTTCAGAATTAACTCCATAATATCGACTGAAACATGGAAAACGTTGTTTGAATCAATCCTCAAGGTGTTTTGTCATATATCTCTTCATTGAAATGGCAGTCCTAGAAGCCTTCTTTGTTCTCTGATTCGGATGGAAAAATACTGGTAGCTGACTTGCGCACCAATTTCCACGCAGACACCGTGCGGGACACTTGGCAATTGTAGTCTCTTATGGTCAATCTTCCAATGATATGCCTACAAATACGTCACAATGCTGCAGACACCTTGGGGAAACGCTAGAAAGTGTCCGTTCATTCCTGTCGCATTCACAGCCATATAAGGCGATCATGGAAAACGTACCTTCAGAAATCCTGTTCATTTCCTGGTCGCTCGCTTTTGTTCTAAGGCACTCACAGTGAAAATCTTTGCAGTTCTGGAAACGTCAGAGTGTCTTCTTTCCAAAGCTATCAATTCCAAGCATAGTCGAGCATCTTTTCGTGACAAAATATTGCGCTTAAAACGTGTTTTTATCCAAAAATGAAATACTGCCCCTATAGGACTAACAGGTTAAACACTTTTTTTGAAATGTGCCTTTATTCCCCTTTAAGGCTAAGTTCATCGTAAGAACCTTTGTAGGATCTCAAAACCACAATTTATGTAGTTGCACTTGAAAACGCATGTTAATTACCGACTGCTTCAGACCACTCATGGAACAGTTAAGTGTGTCGTTTGATCATTTTTCTGCCACTCTTAAACATAGCTAAACATCACGAGTCTATCTTTTGCTCTGTTACCACCGATAACTTCATAAGAAGTTTACTACAAATAAAAAGTTGCCAATGTCTTTGTAATTGTTACAAACAAGGTGAAGGTTTGAAATGTTCTTCAAATGAAAACCTAGATGACTGTATGAAGATGATACAGTACAGGCTGCATACGCCTTTATATTTCACTCATATTAAAATAAATGTCACATTCATTCCATCGAGTTCTATTTTTTTTTATTGTATGCTGTCAAATGTTTTGCTTCACTATCTTTCATGATGTGTAACAATGTGCACAATGATGTGCCTTATTATAGAGTAAGCATTAGAATAAGCTGCCTCAATATTTACATCCATATAGGTGATAACTCCCCCTTGGCGGGATACCCATGAAACCTAGCGGTCAAACGGGGAAATGATTCCAATCATTTTTCCAACATTAATCTTTGCCATCATGGATTTTTAGAAAAAATTTAAAATTAGGGCTGTGTATAGTGTAGGCTTACCCTGGCGTGACGTTTTGGTAACCATGTAAATCTCTCTCGGACAAGGTGACTTTTATCAATATATTCGGCTCTATTTACTCTGACTTAAAAAATGCTAATTAGCATCAAAGTAGACATCATGCAAGACTACAAATCTCTGCAAGCTCCTGCACTTAATCTCTAGCTGATACCTTTGCTAACCGGTATTGTGTCAATTTAAAACTTGCACAAGACAGTTCACATAATTGTCCATTTGAAGAAATGTAGCCAATTTATTCATTACTACATTTAGCTAACATTAGATGGTTAATCAAGCGATTTCTATTTTATTTTTTACTTTGCCTTGATTTGGCATTCTCGTGCAGGTCATCATGGCATTTGTAGTACTTTATGATAGCCCTATTAGCATCTAATTAGCATGTCATTAGCAGCTAATTAGCGTTTCATTTTTTTTTAGGGGGCTAATATATTGATAAAAGTCACCTAGTCCTAGAGAGATTTACACACACCAGGGTAAGCTTACAAAATACACACAAGTGTTTCTAAAATCCCCTTTGGGAAAAATGAATGGTGGAAAAACGATTGAAACCATTTCCCTCTTTGACCTCTAGGTTTTATGGGTATTATGACTCATACTATGGTACGCTATATCTCCAGGAGCTGATCTGTTGTCTGTATTGTGGAATAATTAAGGTAAGATGTGAATGGAGAACTCTGACCCAAGAGTAGCGCTTTCTAACCTATCAGTATCGATACAACAACACACTTAAGAAAGTTCCCCGTACGTGGTGTTTTGGGAATCGTATGGGAGTTCTTCAGCCATTTTAGTAATGATGCATTGTTAAAACACTTGTTAGCTTAAGTTCCATCGCTCTCGGGAAACTGGGCCCTGTGCTATGATATCTAGTGGGGCTGTTACAGCGTATAGCTGGCAGGCCCTCGCATCCCCAGCGCACGGTAGCTCACTTCCCCAAGGTCAGACTTCTCTCTTGCTGGGGCCACTGTCAGCCCGGGGCCTCCCCTATTCCCCCCCAATCACGTCTCTACCCAACCCAGTATGCCTCAACAAGAATGCTTACATCTAATTATTTTTACTCTATTTATTTTCTGCTTCATTTTTTTCTCCCCTGCTTTATTCATTTTTTTAAACCCCTGAAATTTCACAGGCAGCAGCTTGACAGAGTAGGAGCAGGGTGAAGCGGAGCCTTGGGCTCCGGCCTTGTCTTTTCCAGCTTCATTTATTCAGCGCCGTCACTGACTGGGTTATTTATTACGCACTTTATTTCCCTGGCCTTTTTTCTCTCTTTTTTTTGCTCCTTTGTTATCAAAGGCTGTTTATGAACAAGACGTGCATTTAAATGACCGAAAATATCCACCAAAAAAGCAGTGTTGGTATCTGAGAAAAAAACAGACGAATCTCCCAAAAGATGCTGGGGTGGGGGGTGATGTAACAATGGAGAGATTACATGAGCCCTTATAAGCAAGAAAAAAAAACATCTCTTATGCAACAATTAATTTTCAGGCTGTCCATGCAAATTAAAATCTTGATTATATATAGAATTAAACCAAATCAAAAGGGGGAGGTGGGGGCAAGCTTTTTATATTTCATGTGTTTTTTTATCAAAATGTAAAACGCTGCAAATTGGCTATTGCAAAATACTGGAGAGAGAGCCCTGAATTTTTCCTCAGGTCCTTAGGGCAGTGTTTAACAATGGCTCTCTGACTTCAACTCCAGTAGCAGGAGGAGGACAGTGAGAGCAGAGCGATGTAAGGGGCTCGCTCTAGGCAGAGGTCGGGGAAGGACAGAGGACCAAGCGGGCAGGCGAGGGAGGCATGGGTGGGGATTGGGGACGCTCAGTGCCAGGCAAGCAGTTGAACGTCTATGCCACATGTGTCAAACACAAGACCCGCGGGACAAATCAGGCCTGTGACACATTTTTATCCGCCCCGTGCAATGATTTGGGTTGTCAATTCATTTTGGCCCGCTTCCATACAGCCCCCGAAGCGCTGCACTGCAATTCTCAGCAAGGACTGCCAATGTGCTGCACGCCAAACGGCTGTACATTGCTATACACACACCCCTCCCAGACCCACACATACACGAGCTAGCCAGTGCTCTGTATCACATCATCACTAATGGCACTGACCGAATATTCAACCGGACCGAAAGTTTAAAGGTATTGTAGGCCAAATGTTCATGCCAAGTTTCGCTTCCAACAGGTCATTGCTGAAGCCTTCAGAAAATGTTGTCTTGGTTGTCAAAAAGTTGTAAGATAAAGGATTCACACACAGTTATATATTACTACTTAAGGATAATAGGACACACAAGTAAGTATAAATAAGTCAATAGTTGAGTCATCTCGAATCAAATCAAATCAAATTGTATTTGTCACATACACATGGTTAGCAGATGTTAATGCGAGTGTAGCGAAATGCTTGTGCTTCTAGTTCCGACAATGCAGTAATAACCAACAAGATGATCGTGGACTTCAGGAAACAGTAGAGGGAGCAGCCCCCTATCCACATCGACGGGACAGTAGTGGAAAAGGTGGAACGTTTTTAAGTTCCTCGGCATACACATCACGGACAAACAGAAATTGTCCACCCATCCAGACAGCGTGGTGATGAAGGCGCAGCAGCGCCTCTTCAACCTCAGGAGACTGAGGAAATTTGGCTTGCCACCGAAAACACTCACACACTTTTACAGATGCAAAGTCAAGAGCATCCTGCCGGGCTGTATCACCGCCTGGTAAAGCAACTGCTCCGCCCACAACCATAAGGCTCTCCAGAGGGTAGTGAGGTCTGCACAACGCATCACCGGGGGCAAACTACATGCACTCTAGGACACCTACACCACCCAATGTTACAGGAAGGCCAAAAATATCATCAAGGACAACAACCACCGAGCCACTGCCAGTTCACCCCGCTATCATCCAGAAGGCGAGGTCAGTACAGGTGCATCAAAGCGGAGACCGAGAGGCTGAAAAACAGCTTCTATCTCAAGGCCATCAGACTGTTAAACAACCATCACTAACATTGAGTGGCTGCTGCCAACATACTGACTCAAATTTCTAGCCACATGAATAATAAAAAATTGATAAGTCTAGGACAAAAAGGCTTCTCAACAGTTTTTACCCCCAAGCCATAAGATTCCTGAACAGGTAATCAAATGGCTACCTGGACGATTTGCATTGTTTGTCCCCCCCAAACCCTCTTTTTACGCTGCTGCTACTCTCTTTTTATCATATATGTATAGTCATTCTAACAAAACATTCATGTACATACTACCCCAATTGGGCCAACCGACCAGTGCTCCTGCACATTGGCTTACCTGGCTATCTGCATTGTGTCCCACCACCCACCAACCCCTCTTTTACGCTACTGCTACTCTCTGTTCATCATATATGCATAGTCACTTTAACCATATCTACATGTACATACTACCTCAATCAGCCTGACTAACCATTGTCTGTATGTAGCCTCGCTACTTTTATAGCCTCGCTACTGTATATAGCCTGTCTTTTTACTGTTGTTTTATTTCTTTACTTACCTGTTGTTCACCTAATACCTTTTTTGCACTATTGGTTAGAGTCTGTATGGAAGCATTTTACGGTTGTATTCGGCGCACGTGACAAATAAACTTTGATTTGATTAACCCCTTACACTTGTGGAAATTGGCCTATATGTATAGGGCCCAATTAAAATGTTTCTAACAGAAGATCTGTACAAAGCATATGCATGACCGTGGTAGCATTTGAAAGAAAAAACTGGAGATTATTGGGGAAATGATCTGACCAAAAGTGAGGACACAACAGTTCACCTGACACAAGACTGAATCCAAACATTGCACTGTTGATTTCATGTGCATTTTACATTGATTTCATGTGAATATGTCAATAACAACATCTGAAAATACTCTGAATACATTCAGTAACATAATAAGAATATTCATTGACGTTTTGGACTAAGTCTAAGATAAGAGAAAATGATTATGAGGGTTTGAATGAGCGGTCTGGTGTCTCCAAGTGGCCACAGACCTCTCCAAACTGCACAGTTTCTAAGTAATTTCACTTTTATGACAAGTGTGCTATCTTCAAAAGTGACTCATTAGAAACATAAGCATTTCGCTGAACCTGTGATAACATCTGCAAAACTGTGTACACGGCCGAAAAAAAACGTTGATTTGATTTTGATTTGAGGGCTTGAAATGGGTAGAAGATATATTGACAGGATTTTCAATAGCATATTTATTTACATACTTTCTCAATTCAATATCCAACAGACTTTCAATTGCAACTCTCGCCTCTTCTTTTACTCTCGCCTCTCTCTCGCTGCATTTTTTTGTTGCTCTTGGAATTCACCTGTTATTTAGGCCAGAGGTGCGTTCAACAAGGAAAAACGTTTCTGGAACGTTAGCTGTTATATTTCATCTTGTGTTAGCCGTGAACATTCGCTAATGTTAGCTAACAGTCTGAGAAGGTAGTGTGTGGCACATGTTAGTTTCTGTTTCAGTGTGAAACTGCCACTTCAAATAATCATGTGGCCATGTAGGCTTTCTATGTGGTAGGATTAGCAAAGTAATTTGCAGTTTGATAATTGCAGCTAAGATTTACTTTTTGGTCCACCAGCCACTGTTACCAGACACTCAGATTTCTTACCAGCCCAAATGTAATTTTTTGCTAGAATTACAACAACAAAAAAACAGATGTACAGTTGAAGTTGGAAGTTTACATACACCTTAGCCAAATACATTTAAACTCTGTTTTTCACAATTCCTGACAATTAATGCCAGTAAAAATGCCCTGTCTTAGGTCAGTTAGGATCACCACTTAATTTTTAGAGTGTGAAATGTCAGAATAATAGTAGAGAGTGATTTATTTCAGCTTCTATTTCTTTCATCAAATTCCCAGTGGGCCAGAAGTTTACATACACTCAATTAGTATTTGGTAGCATTGCCTTTAAATTGTTTAACTTGGGTCAAACGTTTTGGGTAGCCTTCCACAAGCTTCCCACAATAAGTTGGGTGAAATTTTGGCCCATTCCTCCTAACAGAGCTGGTGTAACTGAGTCAGGTTTGTTGGCCTCCTTGCTCGCACATGCTTTTTGAATTCTGCCCACAAATTCTCTATAGGATTGAGGTCAGGGCGTTGTGATGGCCACTCCAATACCTTGACTTTGTTGTCCTCAAGTCATTTTGCTACAACTTTAGAAGTATTCTTGGGTTCATTGTCCATTTGGAAGACCCATGTGTGACCAAGCTTTAACTTCTAAACTTCTGACTGATGTCTTGAGATTTTGCTTCAATGAATCCACATCATTTTCCTACCTCATGATGCCATGTGAAGTGCACCAGTCCCTCCTGCAGCAAAGCACCCCCACAACATGATGCTGCCACTCCGTGCTTCACGGTAGGGATGGTGTTCTTTGGCTTGCAAGCCTCCCCCTTTTCCTCCAAACATAACGATGGCCATTATGGCCAAACAGTCATATTTTTGTTTCATCAGACCAGAGGACATTTCTCCTAAAAGTACGATCTTTGTCCCCATGTGCAGTTGCAAACCATAGTCTGGCTTTTTATGGCAGTTTTGGAGCAGTGGGCTCTTCCTTGCTGAGCGGCCTTTCAGGTTATGTCGATATAGGACTCATTTTACTGTGAATATAGATACTTTTGTACCGGTTTCCTCCAGCATCTTCACAAGGTCCTTTGCTGTTGTTCTGGGATTGATTTGCACTTATCACACCAAAGTACATTCATCTTGAGGAGACAGAACGCATTTCCTTCCTGAGTGGTATGACGGCTGTGTGGTCCCATGGTGTTTATACTTTCGTTCTATTGTTTGTACAGATGAACGTGGTACCTTCAGGTGTTTAGAAATTGCTCCCAAGGATGAACCAGACTTGTGGAGGTCTACAATGTTTTTCTCTGAGGTCTTGGCTGATTTATTTGGATTTTTCCAATATGTCACGCAAAGAGGCACTGAGTTTGAAGGTAAGGCCTTGAAATACATCCACAGGTACACCTCCAATTAACTGAAATTATGTCTAATAGCATATCAGAAGCTTCTAAAGCCGTGACATCAATTTCTGGAATTCTCCAAGCTGTTTAAAGGCACAGTCAACTTTATTGTATGTAAACTCCTGACCCACTGGAATTGTGATACAGTGAATTGTAAGTGAAATAATGGTTAGTTTTAATGACTCCAACCTAAGAATATGTAAACGTCTGACTTCAACTGTACATGCTTTGTAATGTTTCTTAAACAATAAATGTATTACTAGAAAGAAGTAATGTGGTATATTATTTAATTAAATGTTTTGTGACCTGAGTCTTAACCAAAATATCTCAGGGAGGTCACCGTGTGACAAGAGACATGTTTGTGCCTGTGAAATTGAGTCTGAGTAGTATTTGCGTTGTCTTCTCTTCCCTAACAGTTAAAACTCAACTTAACTTGTCAACAAAACAATGTAAATAGCCAAGAAACATAACGACAATGTCTCACTTCAGTAGACTTTTGTTTTAAGTATATTAAAGAACCTTTTATAATATGTTACTCAGCTCTTCACGTGCACACAGCCCCCAGCCAGGCAATGTTGTTGCGCGAGGTGGGATAGGCTACAGTAGGATTCATAGTTCTTTGACTTTGTGCTATTAATTTAGCAACTATGAAACAATATGGCAGAAAATACTTTGAAAACAGCTACTGCAGCATTTATTTAGCTATAAATGTGATCATACTTGACTTTTTTTATTTACAAATGCAAGTGAAATGCTCGCACTGTGGAGCCCTGATCACCTGCCAAAGTGACTGGTGAAATGGTCCTCTTACCTGCCAATGGCAAAATCTACCCCCTGAAATTGTTACTTAACCCATTACAGTCTAAGCCAGGGGGCGGGGGTTCTACTAAGCTATATGGAGTTGTTTAAGGTCATAGCAAGGATCATTCGGTATTTGATTTCGAATTTTTAGACCCTTTGAAGTTTAAAAAGTAAATATAAAATAGTTATTTTAATGACAATTTTTATTTGGCCTTATTGTTGTGAATTGTTAGATACTACTGCAGTGTTTGGAGCTAGGAACACAAACATTTCTCTACAAATAACATCTGCTAAATATGTGTAAGTGACTAATAACATTTGATTTGATTTTCTATTAGCCCATAGAACATCATTGAATAACAGATTCACTACATGGAACAACAGATTATCCCCCCCCAAAAATCTTAAGTAAGTTTGTTCTGAAGTGTCTTTCCTATATCTGAGAGACATAAGAAAGATCAGGGAACATGTTTATTTGTTACATGTTGTTTACCCCTTATTTTTGGGACTAAAGAGTTTCCATTAATTTTTTTCAACTTGTACTGGTGAACCTTCAGACGAGCGTTGTGAGGCATGTGGGAGTGCTAGAGCAAACCAACGTGTTTGTGAGATTCTCACCTTTCCACAGAGGGGTTATAAACTCAGCAAAATAAGAAACGTCCTCTTACTGTTGACTGTGTTTTATTTTCAGCAAACTTAACGTGTGTAAATATTTGTATGAATGTAACAAGATTCAACAACTGAGACATACGGGGGGGTCAAAATCAAAAGTAACATTCAGTATCTGGTGTGGCCACCAGCTGCATTAAGTACTGTAGTGCATCTCCTCATGGACTGCACCAGATTTGCCAGTTCTTGCTGTGAGATGTTACCCCACTCTTCCACCAAGGCATCTGCAAGTTCCCGGACATTTCTGGGGGAAATGTCCCTAGCCTTCACCCTCCGATCCAACAGTTCCCAGACGTGCTCAATGGGATTGAGATCCGGGCTCTTCACTGGCCATGGCAGAACACTGACATTCCTGATTTGCAGGAAATCACACACAGAATGAGCAGTATGGCTGGTGGCATTGCATTGTCATGCTGGAGGGTCATGTCAGTATGAGCCTGCAGGAAGGGTACCACATGAGGGAGGAGGATGTCTTCCCTGTAACATACAGCGTTGAGATTGCCTGCAATGACAACAAGCTCAGTCTGATGATGCTGTGACACACCGCCCTAGACTATGATGGACCCTCCACCTCCAAATCGATCCAGCTCCAGAGTACAGGCCTCGGTGTAACGCTCATTCCTTTGACGATAAACGCGAATCCGACCATCACCTGTGGTGAGACAAAACCACAACACGTCAGTGAAGAGTTCTTTTTCCTGTCATTCCTGTCTGGTCCAGCAACGGTGGGTTTGTGCCCATAGGCGACGTTGTTGCCGGTGATGTCTGGTTAAGACCCGCCTTATAACAGGCTTACAAGCCAGCCTCTCTCAGCCTATTGCAGACAGTCTGAGCACTGATGGAGGGATTGTGCATTCCTGGTGTAACTTGGGCAGTTGTTGTTGCCATCCTGTACCTGTCCCTCAGGTGTGATGTTTGGATGTACCGATCCTGTGTAGGTGTTGTTACACGTGGTCTGCCACTGTTGGGACGATCAGCTGTCCATCCTGTCTCCCTGTAGCGCTGTCTTAGGCGTCTCACAGTACGGACATTGCAATTTATTGCCCTGGCCACATCTGCAGTCCTCATGCCTCCTTGCTGCATGTCTAAGGCATGTTCTCGCAGATGAGCAGGGACCCTGGGTATCTTTCTTTTTGTATTTTTCAGTCACTAGAAAGGCCTCTTTAGTGCTTGCCTACGGAGCTGTGAGGGGAACGGCACCTCAGTACCTCCAGGCTCTGATCAGGCCCTACACCCAAACAAGGGCACTGCGTTCATCCACCTCTGGCCTGCTCGCCTCCCTACCACTGAGGAAGTACAGTTCCCGCTCAGCCCAGTCAAAACTGTTCGCTGCTCTGGCCCCCCAATGGTGGAACAAACTCCCTCACGACGCCAGGACAGCGGAGTCAATCACCACCTTCCGGAGACACCTGAAACCCCACCTCTTTAAGGAATACCTAGGATAGGATAAAGTAATCCTTCTCACCCCCCCCTTAAAATATTTAGATGCACTATTGTAAAGTGGCTGTTCCACTGGATGTCATAAGGTGAATGCACCAATTTGTAAGTCGCTCTGGATTAGAGCGTCTGCTAAATGACTTAAATGTAAATGTAAATGTAGTGACCTTAATTGCCTACTGTCTGTAAGCTGTTAGTGCCTTAACGACCGTTCAACAGGTGCATGTTCATGAATTGTTTATGGTTCATTGAACAAGCATGGGAAACAGTGTTTAAACCCTTTACAATGAAGATCTGTGAAGTTATTTGGATTTTTACGAATTATCTTTGAAAGACAGGGTCCTGAAAAAGGGGTGTTTCTTTTTTTGCTGGGTTTATTAGTGTGCAGATGATGAATCATCATCTTGGCGCAACAGCATGGGGACACGGACAAACGTTATAGTGTCTTTGTCTGTTTGCCCACATTCACATTGACTGGTGTCCTATAGCCCAAACTGTTTGGACGCTACAGACAGAAGTTGGCAGATCAGCTGTACTGACTTCTGACGAGTCCCAAGATGCTTGTGGGAGCCTAGAGCAAAACGGACGATTTTGTGACTAGCCCGATTCTCGGGATGTCTCATGGTCTGACAAACACCACTCTAGCTCTGTCACCTTTCACCACGCATGCAGAAATGCGACATCGGTGGATTTAGACGCATACCTTGTAAAAAAAAAAACAGATGTCTCTGGCTTAAACTGAGATTTTTATGGGGATTTATTTTGTAATGCTAATTTGATTTCCGCCGGGGCGCAGACATCGACTCTTGGGGTTTTTAGTAACATGTTTGCCACCAACGGAATCCTTGTTGATCGCACATGTTGAAGTCCATAGAATAGCAATTTACACTTTTTACGATCCCATAGCCTGGTGATTGTAATATCTACATTTTAATGTATTTTTAATATAGGAAACTGAGGATGAGAAATGCTCTTATGTTCTCAGCCAAGTTGTGTGGGAAGGGGAAAGAAATTTGGAAGCGTCCAAAACCTGAACTCAAAGTTAAGTCTGTAAATACCCCTCTCTCTCACTGCACACCAAGACCCAGGACAAGCCCAACCGTAAAATCCTACATCAGTGAGTCTTATCAATGTCTGCACCTGACGACTCCCCTGAAAACCCCCTCCGCCTCAACACCTCTTTTTTTGCGCAAAGCCCAGATTAAAGGAGAGGGAGAGTGACACAAAGCCACTTATGTGGCGGCCTACTCTGATGAATCATCCTCTCGGCGCAACAGCATGGGGACACGGACAAACGCTATAGTGTCATTGTCTGTTTGCCCACATTCACACTGACTAGTGTCCTTAGTTTGGAAACAATAAATGTTTTGCGTTTTCGGGTGGTGTTTGTTCAGAATCTTCCATCAGTCGTCAATGAGAGGGATCGTTCTCAGTTTATACAGTCCTTCACCGCAGTTACAGTACTTAGTTCTTCGCCTGTTGCCACATTGATACGTTGCCCCATCTTCGTTCTCCCTGCCCTTTCCTTCGTTGTTGCGGTTTGTGTGCTGCGGTTCCTCTTAGTGCAGCAGTTGGGTTTTTGGAGAAGTCGTGGGCTCAAATTGAGTCACATGATGAGTGTGTGTATGGCGCAATCCTCGGTCCTCCTCGAAAACAACAATGATTCCTCACTCTCAATGGTCATTGGCGCACACACACACACACACACACACACACACACACACACACACACACACACACACACACACACAGGCATTATCTACCCCAACGGACTACTGGATCTGACAAGGGTGTCGAGAAGGAGATTGTGGCCGTGACATCATCCACTGTGAATTCAACACCCTTCATTAGGGCTCTATTAAGGGTATAATTAGCTAACCCCCAAAGCTGGCCATTACAGCTGCTATTTCTCTCTCTTTGTCTTTCTCTCTCCCACTCTCCACTCTTTCTTTTTCTCCCCCTCTCTCTCCCTCTTCTGCCTTTATACACTGAGGCTCTAAGGGTGTCTGTGGTCTCATTCTTTTGACTTTACCACATAGTCTTGCATCAGATTTTCGGAAACATTGCTTTGTGTTTGGAACTACAGCCAGGACTGACACCAGACGGCATTCTTTGACTTTAGCTGGTGTGTGTGTGTGTGTGTCCTGTATCTTTATATTGGATCTGAGGGGGAATTCTGAGTACTGGTTCCGACTAAAGGAGAAGGCACTGGTGTGTTATCATTGCAAAGGTGCTTACACTACTTATACTGACTTGTCCCATTGCCTGTATTCCCACGCTTTTATTTGCCCTGGTGCTGTACTCTTTCGGAGAGTAAGCCCTGTGCGTGACTGCGGCGCATTTGATGCCAGAACGAGTGGTTCTAATTTGCAGCCTCAACGTGCCCTTCGACGGTAAATACTGAGTAAGAGCTCAGGAATCTTAAAGGTCCAATGCAGCAGTTTTTATCTCATTATCAAATTATTACTGGGTAACAATTAAGTACCTTTTGTGATTGTTTTAATAAAAATGGTCTTAAAGAAACCAAAATAGTTTCTTAGCAAAGAGCAATTTCTGCCTAGGAGGGGTCTCAGTGGGGAGGGGAAAACAAAAAATGTGCTGTTATTGGCAGAGTTTTGGAACTACCTTTCGTTCTTTTTAATCTATATCAGGTGGTCTTTTCAGCTCTTACACTAAAAGGGCATTATCATAATTTTCACAATTTCACAGTATTATTCCAAACTCGTAGCGTGGAAATACATATAAAACACAGAAAAATCACATTTTTCCACTGGGCCTTTTAGAGCTATGAAATAATTGCAGGTTACTCCTGTAAGGCTCAGTGTGTTGTTCTCTCAATCTCTGTTTTTCTGTCTCTCCATGGTCCTCTGAAACAGACTTTTCTATTTACATACTGCTCAGCTGAACGGAGACAGAAGTGCCAAGCAAAGGCATCAACTGTCCATCTAAAAGCTGGCTTGGACAGATGTATCAGTAACGTTGAGGAAAAACTTGGTTCTGATTTTGTTCCCCCTCTGGAGAACAAAAAATGTTCAAACAACCAAGGAGGGTGAATTTAAGGACTGTGTACAGGGGGCAGAGATTTGGATTTATGTATTGGTCGCGTGAATGTTCAGAGACAATTGTAATACAAACCTCTGGAGATAGTGAACCTCTGACTATGTTTTGCAGCTCCTTTCCAATTGATTCCTCACTGAAATAAATTGATAAGGTATACTCTTACTTTTCAAGTATGAGTAGTTAGGCAGTTTCTGTAAGTGTTAAATCCTCGAGGGAAACTGAATGATCAACAGCAGTCACGCACCAGTCTATTTTCTCTCTTATCTATCAGGAACAGTCAGAGTGCATTTTGTCCTTTTATAAATCCTTATAACACAAATATTGCTTCACTAACTTCTCTTTCATGGTGTCTGTCATCCATCTATTGTCTATCATCATTTCAATAGCTGCTTTTTGAGGTGTCACGTCAATTCAGCTGCAATATGCAAGGCGATATCCATCACGTAACCATAGTAATGTTCAGACACATGACATTCACTTTAGTGTCATGTGAAACCTGGAAGATAGCTATAGCTGTGATGGTGCTTTGGTCTAAGCGAAGACATCTCTGTAGACTACAGTTTCGTGGCATTTAGTTTGAGAGCAAGTAGCCCCAAAAGAAGTGCAATTCTGCCATCGCTAATGCAGCAAATGACAAAAACCTTGAAAAGGCCATTCAATGCTGCCACGCAGATAAACAATTATCTCGCTGTTTAAGAGGGTTAAATTATAGGTTGGACTGCATTTCAAGCTGGAAATAAATGTCAGGATAACAGCCCTCGCAAACAGAAGTCTAAGAAAAAATGGGCAGTGGGGAGGCTGTGGGGGATTGAGTACATTGTGACTGATTTTTAAAACGGGTTTGAACACATTTACCAAGTTGTCATGGAAAGGCGCACATCTTCAATTGGTAACATAACCTCTCCATTGCAACATCTCATCAGGGAGCCGTAAAATGTTCAACCTCACACCAGAAATTTGAGAATTTCTCCTGAACTTGCAGTCACCTCTGAATTAAAGCATAGAGTATGTGTTCTTGTCTTTGACTTTGACTTATTACTCATGTTCAGAGGGACTGTCCAATAGTGATATCAAAATGTGGATGATATGTGCAGTCTGAAATTGATTTGACACAGATTACTATGAAAATGCTCATGGAAGACAGGAAACATGTTGAGGCCCCCCTTTGCTGACACAGCCTTCTGAAGTTCCTGTCTCTGACTATCGCACGACAGTGGATACAGTTGCAAAATGATGTATAGGATGCAGTGTGTGGGTGTTCTGTGACGCCTTCACAATGCTAGCTTACGTCACTGTTCCAACTTGGTTTTCAGGGTGAACAGAATGGACTTTAAACAGTAAGAGCAAAGCATTCAAAAATGTTTTTTTTTTCTCAATTCACCGCAGCGCATGTATCAGTAAATCCACAAAGTATCGACCAATTCAATATCTCAGTATCTGTCAATCGAAAGAGTATCTAGAATTATAATTTATGCCAGATCACACTACACAGTCAATTCAACCCAATCAAAGACTATTATAGCCTAAGGTAACAGGAGTTCTATAAGACTCAGACTGGGGTCAGTATAGTTTCTGTCTTATTTATACTTCACTGGCTATTCGTAGAGGGAGGTCTGTTGTTGGATCTTATAATCCCCATGTACAGTACCAGTCAAAAGTTTGGACACACCTACTCATTCAAGGGTTTTTCTTTATTCTTACTATTTTCTACATTGTAGAATAATAGTAAAGACATCAACACTATGGAATAATGTAGTAACCAAACAATTGTTAAACAAATTTGAGATTCTTTCAAAGTATCCACCCTTTGCCTTGATGACACTCTTGACATTCTCTCAACCAGCTTCATGAGGTAGTCGCCTGGAATGCATTTGAATTAACAGGTGTGCCTTGTTAAAAGGTGTGCCTTGTTAAAATGTCCTTTTTAATGTGTTTGAGCCAATCAGTTGTGTTGTGACAAGGTTGGGTTGATATACAGAAGAAATGCCTATTTGGTTTTAATTTTTTTTTTTTGTCCGTATTATGGCAAGAACAGCTCAAATAAGCAAAGAGAAATGACAGTCCATTACTTTAAGACATGAAGGTTCATCAATCTGGACATTTCAAGAACTTTGACATTTTCTTTAAGTGCAGTCACAAAAATCATCATGAAACTGGCTCTCATGAGGACCGCCACAGGAAAGGAAGACCCAGAGTTACCTCTGCTGCAGAGGATAAGTTCTTTAGAATTACCAGCCTCAGGAATCTGCAATTAACTGTACTTCAATTTGCAGCCCGAATAAATGCTTCACAGAGTTCAAGTAACAGACAACATCAACTGTTCAGAGGAAACTGCGTGAATCAGGCCTTGATGGTCGAATTGCTGCAAAGAACCCACTACTAAAAGACACCAATAATAAGAAGACTTGATTGGGCCAAGAAACACGAGCAACGGTCTGACGAGTCCAAATTTGAGATTTTTAGTCCCAAACACAGTGTCTTTGTGAGATGCAGAGTAGGTGAATGGATATGTGGTTTCTGCATGTGTGGTTCCCACCGTGAAGCATGGAGGAGGAGATGTGGGGGTGCTTTGCTGGTGACACTGTCAGGGATTTATTTAGAATTCAAGGCACACTTAACCAGCATGGCAACCACAGCATTCTGCAGCGATACGCCATCCCTTCTGGTTTGCGCTTAGTGGGACTGTCATTTGTTTGTTTTTCAACATGACAATGACCCAAAACACACCTCCAGCCTGCGTAAGGGCTAGATGACCTGGCCTCCACAATCACCCGAGCTCAACCCAATTGAGATGGTTTGGGATGAGTTGTACCGCAGAGTGAAGGAAAAGCAGCCAACAAGTGCTCAGCGTATGTGGGAACTCCTTCAAGACTATTGGAAAAGCATTCCAGGTGACTAACTCATGAAGCTGGTTGAGAGAATGCCCAGAGTGTGCAAAGCTGTCATCAAGGCAAAGGGTGGCTACTTTGAAGAATATAAAGTATATTTAGATTTGTTTAACACTTATTTGTTTACTACATGATTCCATATGAGTTATTTCATAGTTGTGATGTCCGCACTATCATTCTACAATGTAGAAAATAGTAAAAATAAAGAAAAACCTTTGGGTAGGTGTGTCCAAACTTTTGACTGGCACTGTACTGTATGTAAGATTAGTGTAATGATGATAGCCAGGTGGTTAAACCTCTTGAGACTGCTACACATGTTTGAATCTGCTGAGAGAAAAAGGGAGGAAATTAATGAGGGGAGAATCTGCAACACATCACATAGTTGCACCTGTTCTTTTTAACAGTAACCTGTTCATGGCTGGACTCATTGGGGTGTGTGTTTACTCATACACTCACAAACACATGTTTTTACCAGCAGAACACACATCAAGGTGGCAACAGGAGCCCTAGCGTGTATGCACACCATAATCATGTGTAATGGCCGCATCTGGCAAATTGTTGGTGCGTGCCACTGACGATTTCGGTGCTTTTGGGTTGCTTGTTTCAAAGCACCTGTTTAGCCAAAGCACTTGTTGTTATGTCTGTGTGGGCTGATCGTGTGTTTTTAGCGTAGCGCTCTTGTTGTTATGTCTGTGTGGGCTGATCCTGTGTTTTTAGCGTAGAACTCTTGTTATATCTGTGTGGGCTGATCCTGTGTTTTTAGCGTAGAACTCTTGTTATGTCTGTGTGGGCTGATCCTGTGTTTTTAGCGTAGAACTCTTGTTATGTCTGTGTGGGCTGATCCTGTGTTTTTAGCGTAGCACTCCAGGTGCCCAAAGTTGAAAATACGTACACTTTTTTGCAGTACGCTAGCCAGCATTGCTCCTCTTGTTTTTACTGAACAGGGACGTGATGGGCCACCACTTTTACCATCTCTGCTGCTTCAAACCATGACCCGGAAGTTGCCCCGTTCCCACTTCACTTGAACTTCAATGATTCACCCAAAAGCGATTCCCTGTCTTAACTGACATTTATGATGTAGAAGAGGGATGCATGACCTTCAAAACTGCCACTATCAAAAGCAATTACTGCAAATGGTGTCTCTTCCCCCCCTCCCCAACAGGCCCATACCGCCTCACCTCCTCTTCTCTTCCTCTTAGCAAAGCGCTCAGCGATTTGAGCAGGGAAGGGTTTGTGTGTACAGATCGCCCTCACGTTTAATTTGAGCAACGTGTTAACTAAGTAGATTAGTTAAGGTTAATTTATCTTCGAGAAGCATACGTCTGAGTGAGCAAGAGACACAACTCAACATGTACGGCACTGACACAAATGACTAACGATTGGCTGAAAGAAATAAGATGATGATTGTGGGAGCTGTTTTGTTAGACTTTAGGGCAGCTTTTGACATTATCGACCTCAATCTGCTGCTTAACCAAAAAAAAAATGTGTTATGGCTTTACATCCTGCCATATCATGGATTGAGAGCTACCTAACAGAACAGAGGGTTTTCATTAATGTCTCTAATATCTCTAACGCCAACCAGGTAGAGTGTGGTGTACCTCAAGGCAGCTGTTTGGTCCTACTGTTTTATATTTCTACTAATGACTTACCACTAGCCTTGAGTAAAGCCTGTGTGTCAATGTAAGCTGACGACTCAACACTGTACACGTCAGCTACCACAGCAAGTGAAATCACTGCAGCCCTTAACAAAGAGCTGCAGTCAGTTTTAGAATGGGTGGCTGGCAATAAGCAAGTCCTCCAAAAAAATAACGAAATGCTTTGTATTTTGGACAAATCCCTCGCTAAACCCGCTAAATCCCTCGCTAAACCTCATCTATATGTAATGAATAATGTGGCAATTGAGCAAGTTGAGGAGACTAAACTGCTTGGTGTAACCCTGGATTGTAAACTGACATGGTCAGAACATATTGATGAAACGAGGTGAGATGAGGCGTGGTCTGTCCTTTAGTGTTTGCGAGTAGTGATCCACATGTAGATCCACTAGTAATTTAACTACATTTTGTAGTATCTTGGTTGTAGTTTAACTACATTCAAATCTAGGTAGTGTTTTAAGTAGTTTATTACTTTTTTTGCCATGTAGCGGTGTAGCTAACTACTGGAACTACACACTAGGGATTAACACCGGGTTACCAGGACCACTCTACACATAAAATAACATTTAAAAACATTATACAATTTTCCCCAAATTTCGCACTAATGCAATTCCACAAAATACACAACATACGCAGCAGCATATTGTCAACATTTTTATAGCACATTACCAATACAGGTTGTTGCATGGAAGCCTTTAACCTAGCATATTTACATCACACAAGGTCGCCATAAATTCAAAGCACACGTGTAATTGACACTGCCGGACTACACACAAGACCTGAATGCAGTTTAGAGTTCTCATTAGAGCTGAAAATTCGATCCCGGTCCGACCCAAGCTGGAACCCGATCCCAAGCCTGGTCCGACATCATATAAAATAAATGAGCCCCAACCCGAAAAAGCCAGATTTCTAGAAAATAGTAAGCTATATTGATTTTAACTGGTGTTGAGAACAACGTGGCAGAGGCGGGCAGCAGCGTAGTGAGGAAACAGCCAAAAACTCACCTAAGTTATGATCAACTGAATGATGAAAATATTGGAATAAAGTAGGCTAACGCAATTGAAGGCAATCAAATTCTTGCATAAACTGAAACTCCCAAAGTCATATATAACCGGTATACTAATTTAGATCAACAGTCGTGTGTGTGGTCACCTAGATTATCATTTCAGCATTGTTTTGATTGGGACAGCGCCATGCTTTTAGACCGGTGTGGAAGACTCGTCAAGATAGATCAATCTATGTCCGATTTTTGTTTTGACTTCATCTCAATTTGACAGCTGGGCAAATGTTAGCTAAGTTGAGGTGAGTGCTAATGATCATCTTTATTCTAGTTTGCTCATATATTAGCTGATCAGAACATTTTGCTACCATGTTATGCAAGTGGATGTTGCTCTTCGCTAGCATAGCCTGTCCTGCTTCCGATTTAAAGCCTTGTCTGACAATCAATGTGATTTTGTTTCACTGAATGTCTGTCTGCATATGTGGTTAATTGATCTCTGGCTGGACAAGTGGAAGTGGTAGCTCATTTATTTGTCATCTGTCACTGATCAGAAACATTTAACCTGCAATAATGTAGCCTAAATCAAGTGTATTAGTTATCTGTTGACTCACGTAGTAGCCTTATATTGCCTTTATATAGAGGCTATTTGCCTATCGTCCCAATCCCACTGAAACCCAAAATTGTGACTCCTGTCGCATGAAAATACCTAACTTTATTCTCTCTAATGCATAGGTTGCATGACGTCTCGCCTATTCATGTCAAAATACCACTATAACATTTTTTTAAACCAGAGTTGGTCCCTGTTAAGACAACTTGATATTTAAACTATTTCCTCTCTTCATCTCTCTGTTATTTGTGAGCTGATCTGCTGTCTTTAGGAGACATTCTGTCATTTGTTGGAGGTTATCTAGTAAGTTTGACAACTTGAGTCATTTAAAGTTTGTTTGACTGCCATTACAAAGTTTGTATGATTCAACAATACTTGAGCCTACCCAGGGTGCGCTCTGTGCATTCTGTGTGTCGAGATAGCCTAGGCCTACTGCTGAAATGTGCCACAGGGTTCAATTCTCGGGCCGACTATTTTCTCTATATATATATCAACAATGTCGCTCTTGCTGCGGGTGATTCCCTGATCCACCTCCTACGCAGACGACACCATTCTGTATTCATCTGGCCCTTCTTTGGACACTGTGTTAACTAACCTCCAAACGAGCTTCAATGCCATACAACACTCCTTCTGTGTCCTCCAACTGCTCTTAAACGCTAGCAAAACCAAATGCATGCTATTCAACCTATCGCTGCCCGCACCCGCCCGCCCGACTAGCATCACTACTCTGGACGGTTCTGACCTAGAATACGTGGACAACTACAAATACCTAGGTGTCTGGCTAGACTGTAAACTCTCCTTCCAGACTCATATTTAACATCTCCAATTCAAAATCAAATCTAGAATCGGCTTTCTATTTCGCAACAAAGCCTCCTTCACTCACGCTGCCAAACTTACCCTAGTAAAACTGACTATCCTACCGATCCTCGACTTCTGCGATGTCATCTACAAAATAGCTTCCAATACTCTACTCAGCAAACTGGATGCAGTCTATTACAGTGCCATCCGTTTTGTTACGAAAGCGCCTTATACCACCCACCACTGTGACCTGTATGCTCTAGTCGGCTGGCCCTCGCTTCATACTCGTCGCCAGACCCACTGGCTCCAGGTCATCTACACGTCTATGCTAGGTTAAGCTCCGCCTTATCTCAGCTCACTGGTCACGATAACAACACCCACGTGTAGCACGTGCTCCAGCAGGTATATCTCACTGGTCATCCCCAAAGCCAACACCTCCTTTGGCCACCTTTCCTTCCAGTTCTCTGCTGCCAGTGACTGGAACGAATTGCAAAAATCCCTGAAGCTGGAAACCTACATTTTCCTCACTAACTTTAAAAATCAGCTATCTGAGCAGCTAACCGATCACTACAGCTGTACATAGCCCATCTGTAAATAGCCCACCCAATCTACCTACCTCATCCCCATATTGTTTTTATTTCCTTTGCTGCTCTTTTGCACACCATTATCACTACTTACACATCATCTGCTCATCATCATCTGCTCATCTATCACTCCAGTGTTAATCTGCTAAATTGTAATTACCTTACTACTATGGCCTATTTATTGCCATACCTCCTCATGCCATTTGCACACACTGTATATAGACTTTCTTTTTTTCCTATTGTGTTATTGACTGTACGCTTGTTTATTCCATGTAACTCTGTGTTGTTGTTTGTGTCGCAGTGCTTTGCTTTATCTTGGCCAGGTCGCAGTTGTAAACTTGTTCTCAACTAGGCTACCTGATTAAATAAAGGTGAAGTAAAATATACAAAACATTAAGAACATCTGTCCTCACAGCTACTAGCCTGAGCTCGTGAAGTGAGTGCTACTAGCCTGAGCTCGTGAAGTGAGTGCTGTCAATCTCTCCTGGCTCAAATTAGAGGAGAGATTGACTGCATCACTACTTGTCTTTGTGAGAGCTATTGATGCGTTGAAAGCACCAAACTGTCTGTTCAAATAGCTAACACACAGCTCAGACACCTATAAATAGCCCACAAGACATGCCACTAGGGCTCTCTTCACAGTGCCGAACAGAGCCTGTGAAACGCACAGTACTATATTGAGCAACCTGGACACATAGTCAAGTAAATCCTGGACACTCCAATGTCTGAGTCTGTAGGGGTTGTTGGCACTGTGGGAAAACATATAACAAATTGTTACATCAATAGAACACGGTACATTGCAATGTCATATTACTGTATACACCCCAGTGTCCTGTGCATAAGCCAAATAAAAGTTGATAACATAATATGGATGAAATATGTGGTGTTGTGCTGTAAAATGCTAATGGCACATCCTATGACTTGATGGCCCATTGTCCACCAATCAGAACATGTGAGCGGAGTTGAGTGGTTGGAAATCCCGCTTATCGCACATGCTTGCGCACCGCTCCGGCACTCCATGTCCTTTCCAAATGCTCCGTTAAAAGTCGCTCCGAGCTCACGGGGAAAAAACTGCAGCTGCAAATTCATTCCATTCATTAAAATCACAATTTGACCAACACCCATGTATTTTTGTGACTACCTGGATCCACCATTTGGTTTGGAAGTATTGAAACCAAACCACCTGGATTTAAGTGAAAAGTATTTGAATAAACATGAAAAGGTTCATGTAAGATGCGAACATCATTTAAATAGGCTACATGTCATATTAAACAGCATATACAGTAAACACTCTAAATAGGTCAGGAGCCAGACAGGGATCCTAAGAAGGAACAAAAATGTATTATTTAGACTATATTATTTCAATGCTATAGACTACAAAGAAGTACATTGAAGCATTTGCGAGTGCGACACAATAGGCTGGTAGGGACTTAAAGAGCTCAGCATTTAAACAACATTTTGTTGTAGTAAATCATTATAGTCTATAAATGTTGCATCTAGGTGGACTTATTTGGAATTAAATACAAATTAAACAAAAAATGGCTTATTAGTGCCTTTGAATTCATTTTGTCAGTCTGTGGCTTCAGGCTCAATTGATGGTGACTGGAGAGCAGGCCAGCAGCGGATAATACCTTCCACACACTCGCAGAGTCACTGGGGATGCTAAACACACCTTTGGCCACTCTTGCCAGGCTGGGCAGAGATCCAGTGTTGTTTTAACAGTTTTGTATAGGTAGGCCTAAAAGTGTTAAGGCAAAATAACTCAATCAAAACAAAGCTCCTTGAACATGAAAATATGCCAGGCCTATTGGGCCAAAATCAATTATGGCCTATTGTATAGATAATAGAACAAAAATGAACTAAATGTTTAAGAGATCAGATTTTTTGTTTATAAATACTTAACTAAGTGTGTCATTGTAGCAATCTACCCACCTCATTCCTTTCTTTTATCATGTGCACGTAGTAAGTACACCATCATGCTTTCCAGATGTGTCTTTTCAGATTCTATAATGATTATTTAGTTGTGAACACTACATCATCGCACTCTCTCTCTTGCTCTTGGTCCTCTTCTTTGTAAATCACTTTAATTTAACTCCATGACAGTAGCTGAAGCAGGAAGCAGTAGATAGCAGCACACAAGTAGACTACAAATGCATGCTGTTTCGGGCATGCCCTGAGCTCGTGACGTGAGTGCTACTAGCCTGAGCTCGTGAAGTGAGAGCTACTAGCCTGAGCTCGTGAAGTGAGAGCTACGAGCCTGAGCTCGTGAAGTGAGAGCTAATAGCCTGAGCTCGTGAAGTGAGTGCTACTAGCCTGAGCTCGTGAAGTGAGTGCTACTGGGGCGAAATTGGAGTGGGCGAGAAGGCCGACGCTCCATCCTTTGGGAATCTCACTCCACGCTCCAGTCAAATTGGGCAATCTCCCCTCCTCGCTTCGCTCACATACTCTGCCACCAATATGTTATGCAGATGAGCCATTGTTTACTTGACTGACCACACTGGGTATTCATTCTGGTGGGTAGGAAACATTAGGTAGGAATCAATGCTCTATATAGGCAGGCAATGTGCTGAACAGGAAAACGTAACTATCTATTTTGGCCGATTACCACCACAATAATTATTGAATCACAAAGCATAGCAGAAAATTCATATAGCATTTCTTCTCTCTTTCAGTGTTGGGGTTTGCACAACCACAACTTGTACAGGCTCAGGTTCCCTCAATCACAACCTCAGGTTGCTTCAATAAGATCGTCTCCACCAGAATCTCCCTGGGAAATACATGTTTGTCTGATGTTACAGCTAATGCTGTTGACCACCTAGCTAGCATTATCATCTAGAAAGGAAACACTATCATGTCAACAATCTGCATATCTAGCTTTAGCTTGCTAATATTAGTTAAATCAAATAAAAGCATTGGGCATCTTGTAGGGTTTATGAAGTGTAGCTACATGATGCTAGCGTTCAATTCCTTTGAGTACAAAACAGTCTGAATACAGAAGATATTAGCTAGCTAGCTAGCTAGCTTGCTTGAACATTAAATATACTTATAGCTAGCAGGTTAAAAAACACAACCCAACACTTACCTAATGTTACCAGTCCATGAGAACGGTGGCCATTTCACTCGTCTACCTTTTCAAAATTCATTCAAATGTTTATCTGGTTTATGGATTGTTCAGTCTTTTTCTCACTTATTTTTCTCTTTTGAGTCGAGTTCATTCAGATCCAAAAACAGGGAATGATTCTTGTTGGCTTTGTCTGCTCTGTTTGTTTCTGGCAGCTATAGTGGCAAGACAAAATATGTGAACCCTTTGGAAATACCTGGATTTCTGCATAAACTGGTCATAACATTTGATCTGATCTTCATCTAGGTCACAACAATAAGCAAACAGTCTGCTTAAATTAATAACACACAAACAACTATGCATTTTTTAGTCTTTACTGAACACACAGTGTAAACATTCACAGTGCCGTGTGGAAAAAGCATGTGAACCCTTGGATTTAATAATTGGTTGACCCTCCTTTGGCAGCAATAACCTCAACCAAACAATTTCTGTAGTTGCAGATCAAGCTTGCACAACGGTCAGGAGGAATTTTGGACCATTCCTCTTTACAAAACTGTTTCAGTTCAGCAATATTTGTCATGACACAGTATCTCAATCAGGTTGAGGTCAGGACTCTAACTGGGCCACTCCAGAATGCGTATTTTCTTCTGTTGAAGACATTCTGTTGTTGATTTACTTCTGTGTTTTGGGTCGTTGTCCTGTTGCATCACCCAACTTCTGTTGCGCTTCAATTCGAGGACAGATAGCCTAACAATCTCCTGCAAAATGTCTTGATAAACTTGAGAATTATTTATTTCTTCGATGATAGCAAGCTGTCCAGGCCCTGAGGCAGCAAAACGTCCCCAGAACCATGATGCTCTTTCTACCATACTTTAGAGTTGGGATGAGGTTTTGATGTTGGTGTGCTGTGCATTTTTTTCTCCACACATAGTGTTGTGTGTTCCTTCTAAACAACTCAGCTGTAGTTTAATCTGTCTACAGAATATTTTGCCAGTAGCGCTGTGGAACATCCAGATACACTTTTGCAAACTTCAGCAATGTTTTTTTTTTGGACCGCAGTGGCTTCTTCCATGTTGTCCTCCCATGAACACCATTCTTGTTTAGTGTTTTATGTATCGCAGACTCATCAACAGAGATGTTAGCATGTTCCAGAGATGTCTGTAAGTCTTTAGCTGACACTCTAGGATTCTTCTTAATTAACCTCATTGAGCATTATGCGCTGTGCTCTTGCAGTCATCTTTGCAGGACGCCCACTCCTAGGGAGAGTAGCAACAGTGCTGAACTTTCTCCGTTTATAGATAATTTGACTGATGAACATCAAGGCTTTTAGAGATACTTTTGTAAAACTTTCCAGCTTTATGCAAGTCAACAATTCTTCATCTTAGGTCTTCTGAGATCTCTTTTGTTCAATGCATGGTTCACATCAGGCAATGCTTCTTGTGAATAGCAAACTCAAATTTTGTGAGTGTGTTTTATAGGGCAAGGCAGCTCTAACCAACATCTCCAATCTCGTCTCATTGATTGGACTCCAGGTTAGCTGATTCCCGACTGCAATTAGTCTTTGGAGAAGTCATTAGCCTCACATACTTTTTACAACCTACATGAATGTTTAAATGATGTATTCAATACAGACAATTAAAATACAATAATTTGTGTGTTATTTGTTTAAGCACACTATGTTTCCAGGTAATTCCAAAGGGTTCACATACTTTTCTTGCCACTGTATAACATTAGGTTGCAAGTGACATTCACTTCCTCTCCAGCCCCGGGGCAGCAGGGTCATTGCAGTAGGCAGGATTAACGCAAAGACACACCTATCCTAGAAGGCCAGCCTACGGTGGCTCAGGGCTGAACCCCCTTGTTTTCGTTCAACGTGAAAACGCTACACAAGAAGTTGGGCGTCATAGGGTCTCCCACGACCTGCAGATTTCAGAATGAAGTAACCTTCTGTCTTTTGTACCCATACCAAGCGTAACGTAACATATACTAATTTCAGTGTCTCAAATTTACTTTTGCTATGTTACGTCTAGTCTATGAGACCAGGCTGAGTAGAGCCATGACTACATGGAATTCTCATCCACATCAGGTAACTCAAGCAAGCAGTAAAATCAGATTTTAAAAAAACAACAGATAAAACAACACCTCATGGCACAACAAAGAGACTCACATACACCAACACACTATACACACCCAAACATTATAATATTGTATTTCTGTGCTATTGTGCATTTTATATAGTAAATGTGTAATGGTGGAGCAGTGTAAATTTGTATAGTGCACAATGTCTTGTGCACTATACACTATTATTTATGATGTAGACTATTGTTTTGTTGTGGTGTTTTGTTGCTGTTTGGACCACAGGAAGAGTAGCAGATGCCTTGACGGCAGATAATGTGGATCCAAATAAAATACTAAATACTAAACTGAAAGTGGATGCTTGAGCGACACACACACAGTCAAGGAAAAGTTGATGATGGGGCGGCAGGGTAGCCTAGTGGTTAGAGCATTGGACTAGTAACCGAAAGGTTGCAAGTTCGAATCCCAGAGCCGACAAGGTACAAATCTGGCGTTCTGCCCCTGAACAGGCAGTTAACCCACTGTTCCTAGGGCGTCATTGAAAATAAGATTTTGTTCTTAACTGACTTGCCTAGTAAAATAAAGGTAAAATAAATAAAATAATGCGCAGCTGGAGCAAATGTTTAGGCAAATTAACCAGAGGGAGAGGTGGAGGGATTTGAAGAGAAAGTGTGAAAGGGTGAGAGGGGTAGATGCATGGAAAAGTAAAGAGAGAGTGAATGTCTCTGCAAAAAGCACCCAAACCAAAAAGTTGAGGAATTGGTTTAATTGGCAGTTGAATGATTATCTCCACAAGTTACATTGTCATCTGCCCCTACCTATAAGGTTGATGAAACCTTTAGATATAATGAGGTAATTTATTGAGCATGCTAAGTAGTATGCTAATATTAGCATTGGAATGTAGCCAATGAGTAACATTACAAAGAGCAACTACTGTGAATGCATACTCTTCCATTTGATATCCCTTGACGTGATTCCTATAGAATTCATTGTAGTCACGGCTAGACATTGATAAGAGTTTTGACTGGGACAATGAAAACCTTTGTCTTCCAGCCAGACCAACTGAATGCAGTCTGGTCTAACCTACAAGAGGGAGGCACCTTAAGCAAATAAGGAAAGTTGATTGTGCAGGTATTTTGAGGTCGAGCTGTGTAATAAAAGGGTGTATCCAGGTGTCTACCCCACGTTACTTTCCTACAGTCGCCAACTGCACCACCTTCGCAGTTGCATGGAAAATAATTTTGCTTATAGCAGCTATTGTAAGAAAACAAAGTCCTAATTCCAGAGAGCACTATAAAATACCTGTGTTTGTAATGTAGGGAGGAAATTTGTGAACCTTGTTCCAGCTTTGCAGTCTCCTGCTATGGCACGACATACATCATCTATTTCGTTATACCCCATAAATCAAGTTGAAACAACTTGAAAGCGAATGAACTATGGAAGCAAATGCCAGAGTGAGGTCACAACCGGTTCTGAGGGTTTGAAGTTTAAGCACACACTGGTACAAGCCGATCCCGACAGGACCAAAGAAACAAGCATATCCATTAAACTACCCATTCCGGTACATGTTAAGACATGTTTGTCCAGAGAAGGCTAATCGTGTAGCTCTGTCCTAACACCAAATATAGCCAACAGAAGCAGGTTTAAAGAAGCCTGCCTGAAACCCCATCAATTATGTTCTGTAAATATCAATTTGTGGCACCTTCTTTTGTAACTATGTACCGTCCACACCCTTCAGTTGGCACTCTTATGAGGCAAGCAAACACTGAGGCTAAAAGGTACTGTAAAGCCTGGAACTCAAGAAAAGCTTTGGGCCAGGACAATGCCCTCATTGTTTTTCCATGGCACGGCTGGCATGCAAAGGGCATAAGGTGTGAAAGAGGATGACTTTCTGGCTGTTTCTTTGTGTGTGCCTTTAAAGCGGATGAGGAGTTTGATGTTTTAAAGAAAATTACCGAATGACTTCACCTACACCATGGATCCACGGTAGTGCCACAGCCTGACCTGTCACTTGTAGCAACAGCAACCCCGCTGTGACAGTGACGGACGTGTTGTCAGAAAGGCGCCCTGGAACAGTGGCACCAGGTGCCTTCTCCTATCCCTTCCTTGTTGTGACACGAGTAGTGGCACCAGAGCACAGGCAAGGTAGCACCACCACTGTGAGAGGCCTGACCTTTCTCTTCTCTCTCCCTTCCCCCTCTCTCTCCTTATCATTTTCTTGTGACCTGCTCGCTCTCTCTCTCTACCTCTCATTTCTCGTTGTCTGCTCCCCCTCCTAAATCTGATTCAGAGGGGTTAAATGTGGAAGACACATTTTGGTTGAATGCATTCAGTTGTGCAACTGACTAGGTATCTCCTTTCCCCTTCCCCTTTCAGTCTCTTCCTTTTTTGTGTGACTTGCTCTCTCATGTACTTGCTCTCCTTATTTGATTTCTCCTACTCTCTTTCACTGCCTTCTCGTTCTCCATCTCTCCCCCACTCGCAGAGCCATGTTGGTCTCTCTTTGCATACATCCACAGGCATATCTACTGCATATCAGCATCTTTTACAGTGTGTGCACAAATAGGAAACATTTCCCACTTGAAATTGTTGAAAATCTCCTTATTGTACGGAGAAGGGAAGTGCATATGTGCACAAGTGCATATTTATTGTAAAGATATGTACGATTCGGTTTACATGAGTTCCAGTGACCTATCTTTATCAAGTGTGATATTACTCAGATTGTTTTGGAGCATTGCGTCATCAGGACATCAGCGCTGTGACACACATTCTGCCATTTAATCTCAGCTAATCGTATCACTGAAGTAGGTGTAGGCCATCTGATGAGTAATATCACTGCATGCCTATGATGCTGATGAACTGGCGCTGAATTTGTTTGCACATGATTAACGATCTGCTTCAGCCAGTCTCCAGAAACCCTAGACCCACTCAAATTCGCATACCGCCCCAACAGATTCACAGATGACGCAATCTCAATCGCACTCCACACTTCCCTATCCCAACTGGACAAAAGGAACACCAATGTGAGTATGCTGTTCATTGACTACAGCTCAATGTTCAACAACATAGTGCCCACAAAGCTCATCACTAAGCTAAGGACCCTGGGACTAAACACCTCCCTCTGCAACTGGATCCTGGACTTTCTGACGGACGTCCCCAGGTGGTAAGGGTAGGCAACAACACATCTGCCACGCTGATCCTCAACACGGGGGCCCCTCAGGGGTGCATGCTTAGTCCACTCCTGTACTCCCTGTTCACCCACGACTGCGTGGCCAAGCACGACTCCAACACCATTAAGTTTGCTGACGACAACACAGTGGTAGGCCTGATCACCAACAACAATGAGACCGCCTATAGGGAGGAGGTCAGAGAACTGTCAGTGTGGTGCCAGGACAACAACCTCTCCTTCAACATGAGCAAGACAAAGGAGCTGATCGTGGACTACAGGAAAAGGGGCTGTAGTGAGGCGGGTCGAGAGTTTCAAGTTTCTTGGTGTCCACATCACCAACAAACTATCATGGTTCACACACACCAAAACAGTCGTGAAGACTGTTCACACCCCCCTCAGGAGACTGAAAAGATTTGGCATAGGTCCCCAGATCCTCAAAAAGTTTTACAGCTGCACCATAAAGCGCAACCTGACTGGTTGCATCACCACCTGGTATGGCATCTCCTTGGCATCCGACCGTAAGTCGCTACAGAGTGTAGTGCATGCGGCCCAGTACATCGCTGGGGCCAAGCTTCCTGCCATCCAGGACCTATGTACTAGGCGGTGTCAAAGGAAAGCCCAAAAAATTGTCAAAGACTCCAGCCAACCTAGTCATAGACTGTTCTCTCTGCTACCTCATGGTAAGTGGTACCGGAGGGCCTAGGTCCAAAAGGCTCCTTAACAGCTTCTACCCCCAAGCCATAAGACTGCTGAACAATTGATCAACTGGCCACCCGGACTATTTACACTGACCCCCCTCCCGGAACGCTGCTGCTACTCTGTTATTATCTTTACATTGTCACTCTAATATCTACCTACGTGTACAAATTACCTCGACTAACCTATAACCCTGTATATAGCCTCGTTATTGTTATTTTATTGTGTTACTTTTTATATTTAGTTTATTTAGCAAATATTTTCTTAACTCTATTTCTTGAACTGCATTGTTGGTTAAGGGCTTGTAAGTAAGCATTTCACTGTTGTACACCTGTTGTATTCTAAGCATGTTCTAAAATTGCGCAACTTTATTCCTCAAATTCACCTTTTATTGTAAAAGATAAATGCGAACATCATCATCCAAGCATCATACGGAACACATCCCACAACCAAACCCATTCCATAAAGCAGTCTAAACAAAAGGTTGCGCTAACAAAACAAACAAAACAAAAAAAGGCTAGCGACTTAACAGCTCGACTTGTTTACAATGTACAATATCTCTGTTGAGCACAAGAGAGAAATGTAATATTGTTTAGAAAAGAGATGTGTCTCAGCTAAGCTAACAGCAGGTACATTATTTATGGTGGCAGCCATGTTTGGTTGTTTGACATGCTAAAACCCCCTAATCCCAGAATGCCAAACAGATTGCTGCGTCCATTTCCCGAAATATATTAAGTTAGTTTGACCACTTTTCAGCATATTACAAATCTTTGATGTACTTGTTACAGTATATACAGGAACCGGAGCACTTGACAAGTCGTTTACCGTTTTTGACAAATCACAAAGCAAATAAAATGTTATCACCTCACAGATTATTACCCCAAATAGGAGCCTACTGTCTAGCCTAACTGTAGCGCGAAAGCTGAACAGGTTTGCTCGATTTGGGTAAAACAATTTTAGGTGGGTTTGTGGTGGTGTTCATATAATCTGTGGGGGATTTCAATTCCATGGGGGGTAGAAATGAGGGACGCTATCATGGGGATATATGATGCAGGAAATATTACTATAATGGGGGATTTATCAATAAATGGAGAGCAAACACAGGATAAGTTTCCAAACTAAATCAAAATAAACCCCCTGGAAAGGGGTTCTGAGCTGGAAACCCTGAGTAACGGTAGTTACAAGCTAAGTCAGTCGAGTGAACCTTCCCTTCACCTCATTTTGTTATAACATCTTTGATCTGACAGCCAGAATGCTGTCAGCAAACATGCCATACACCCATACAGTAGTTGGCATTTAGCTTAGCATTAGCTCATCATAATCAGTACAACCTTTCAAAAAGTATTTTACATATGTGTCTATTACAATCTATGCAATAATCGTAATGCATGATTTGTCACCAGTACTTTTTTGTTCTTGTACTTTTTTCTCCCCAATTGGTAGTTTGTCTTGTCCCATCGCTGCAACTCACCTCCGAAACACATCCCTTCCAAGCCGCACTGTTTCTTGACACACTGCCTGCTTAACCCGAAAGCCAACTGGCGTCCAAAGTCAGCGTGCATGCGTCCGACCCACCACAGGAGACGTTAGAGCACAATGGGACAAGGACATCTCGGCCAGCCAAACCTTCCCCTAATCTGGACGACGCTGGGGCAGTTGTGTGCCGCCTCATGGGTTTCCAGGTCGCGGCCGGCTGTGACACAGCCCGGGATCGCACCAGGGTTTGTAGTAGCCTTAGACCACTGTGCCACATTGAAAATGTGAATAGAACAGTAAATACTTTATGCTCCATAGATACATACATAAAAATAAAAAAAAATACCTTTATTTAACGAGGCAAGTCAGTTAACCTTTCTAGCTCGACAACATTGCGCTGAAAAGGCAGTCCGCGAAATTCAAACAGATTTTTTTTAAATATGTAACTTTCACATATTAACAAGTCCAATACAGCAAATGAAAGATAAACATATTGTTAATCTACCCATCATGTCCGATTTCAAAAATGCTTTACAGCTAAACCACAACATATGATTATGTTAGGTCAGAGCCAAGTTGAAAAAACACAGCCATTTTTCCAGCCAAAGATAGGAATCACAAAAAACTTTGCGAAAAAGCATAATCTGAGAACGGCGCTCAGAGCCCAAAAAAGCCAGAGGAATATCCGCCATTTTGGAATCAACAAAGTTAGAAACAACACCATAAATATTCACTTACCTTTGATGATCTTCATCAGAATGCACTCCCAGGAATCCCAGTTCGACAATAAATGACTGATTTGTTCAATAAAGTTCCATCATTTATGTCCAAATAGCCACTTGTTGTTAGCGTGTTCAGCCCAGTAATCCATCTTCATGAGGCGCGAGCATTTCATCCAGACAAAAACTCGAAAGGTTCCGTTACAGTCCTTTAGAAACATGTCAAACGATGTATGGAATCAATCGTTAGGATGTTTTTAACATAAAACATCAATAATGTTCCAACCGGAAAATTCCTTTGTCAAAATCATTGGAACGAGAGGTTTTATACTCAGACATCATTCAAACAGTTTTAGACTTCAGAGTGTAGTCTATCCAATACTATTAATAGTATGCATATATTAGCATCTGGGACAGCGTAGGAGGCAGTTCACTCTGGGCACGCTATTCATCCAAAAGTGAAAATGCTGCCCTCTATCCCAAAAAGGTTAAGAACAAATTATTATTTTCAATGACGGCCTAGGAACAGTGGGTTAACTACCTGTTCAGGGGCAGAACGACAGATTTGTACCTTGTCAGCTCAGGGATCTGAACTTGCAACCTATCGGTTAGTAGTCCAACACTCTAACCACTAGGCTACCCTGCCGCCCCACATACATACATACATACATACATACATACATACATACATACATACATACATACATACATACATACATACAAACAAACAAACAAACAAACAAACAAACAAACAAACAATGCAGGCGCCAGCTGGAAGTTGTGCTAGGTGGAAAACGTTTGCAAGTTCTGTTCTGACTGGAGATGCGGAAATGTCTGCATACATGTCTCCATACTTGATCTTGGGAGACACTGGGAAAGTGCTTGGGCTCTCTCGTCAAAGAGAGAAGTTTGTCCAGCTCCGTAAAGCCTCAAAGATAAATTGTCCACAACAGTGAAATAGTGTACTTCTATGTGAATTTATGAGGCGGAACACGCCTTAATTCAAACTGTTGTTAGAATTACTTTTTTAAACATAGCCTATAGATAATTTGCAGGCAGTGTGTGATTTCAGGGCAGCGCGTGATTTCAGGGCAGCTCGGGTTAACTGTAATGATCAGATTTTGGAACAGTGAGTGCAATCTGACATCACGCACATAAAAATACTCACACTGGGGTGACCGTGAGAGATATTTGGAACTCACATGTGAAAAGTTTAATTAAAAATCAGCTGAAAAGTCTTGAGTCAATAAGTATAAAACCCCTTTGTTATGGCAAGACTAAATAAGTTCAGGAGTAAAAATGTGCTTGACAAGTTAAATAATAAGTTGCATCGTCTCACTCTGTGTGCAATAATAGTGTTTAACATGGTTTTTCAGTGACTACCTCATCTCTGAACCACAAACATATAATTATTTGTAATGAATTTCAAACAGATTCAACCACAGGAAGGTTTTCTAATAACTCGCAAAGAAGGGCACCTATTTGTAGATGAGTAAAAATACAGTCCATTTAATATCCTTTTGAGCATTGTGGAGGTATTAATTACACTTTGGATTGTGTATCAATACAACCAGTCACTACAAAGATGCAGGCTCCCTTCCTAACTCAGTTGCCGGAGAGCAAGGAAACCGCTCAGGGATTTCACCATGAGGCCAGGCCAATGGTGACTTTAAAACAGTTTAATGGCTCTGGTAGGAGAAAACTGAGGCTGGATCAACAACATTTTAGTTACTCCACAATAAATGACAGAGTGCAAAGAAGGAAGCCTGTACAGAATAAAATATTTTCCAAACCATGCATCCTGTTTGCCATAAAGCACTAAAGTAAAACTGCAAAAAATGTTGCAAGAAATTCACTTTATGTCCTGAATACAAAACGTTATGTTTAGTGCAAATCCAACATCACTGAGTACCACTCTTCATATTTTCAAGCATGGTGATGGCTGCATCATGTTATGGATATGCTTGTCATCGGCAAGGATTTGGGAGTTTTTTTAGGATAAAATAAATCAAATCAAATTTTATTCGTCACATACACATAGTTAGCAGATGTTAATGCGAGTGTAGCGAAATGCCTGTGCTTCTAGTTCCGACAATGCAGAAATAACCAACAAGTAATCTAGCTAACAATTCCAAAACTACTACCTTATAGACACAAGTGTAAGGGGATAAAGAATATGTACATAAAGATATATGAATGAGTGATGGTATAGAGCGGCATAGGCAAGATACAGTAGATGGTATTGAGTACAGTATATACATATGAGATGAGTATGTAAACAAAGTGGCATAGTTAGTGGCTAGTGATACATGTATTACATAAAGATGCAGTAGATGATATAGAGTACAGTATATACGTATACATATGAGGTGAATAATCTAGGGTACGTAAACGTTATATTAGGTAGCATTGTTTAAAGTGGCTAGTGATATATTTGACATAATTTCCCATCAATTCCCATTATTAAAGTGGCTGGAGTTGAGTCAGTGTGTTGGCAGCAGACACTCAATGTTAGTGGTGGCTGTTTAACAGTCTGATGGCCTTGAGATAGAAGCTGTTTTTCAGTCTCTTGGTCCCAGCGTTGATGCACCTGTACTGACCTCGCCTTCTGGATGATAGCGGGGTGAACAGGCAGTGGCTCGGGTGGTTGTTGTCCTTGATGATCTTTATTGCCTTCCTGTGACATCGGGTGGTGTAGGTGTCCTGGAGGGCAGGTAGTTTGCCCCCGGTGATGCGTTGTGCAGACCTCACTACCCTCTGCAGAGCCTTACGGTTGTGGGTGGAGCAGTTGCCGTACCAGGCGGTGATACAGCCTGACAGGATGCTCTCGATTGTGCATCTATAGAAGTTTGTGAGTGCTTTTGGTGACAAGCCAAATTTCTTCAGTCTCCTGAGGTTGAAGAGACGCTGCTGCGCCTTCTTCACGATGCTGTCTGTGTGGGTGGACCAATTCAGTTTGTCTGTGATGTGTACGCCGAGGAACTTAAAACTTACTACCCTCTCCACTACTGTTCCATCGATGTGGATAGGGGGGTGTTCCCTCTGCTGTTTCCTGAAGTCCACAATCATCTCCTTAGTTTTGTTGACGTTGAGTGTGAGGTTATTTTCCTGACACCACACTCCGAGGTAGGGATTGATTGAATATGCCCGTAAACACACCAGCCAGCTGGTCTGCGCATGCTCTGAGGGCGCGGCTGGGAATGCCGTCCGGGCCTGCAGCCTTGCGAGGGTTGACACGTTTAAATGTTTTCCTCACGTCGGCTGCAGTGAAGGAGAGTCCGCATGTTTTGGTTGCGGGCCGTGGCCGTGGCACTGTATTGTCCTCAAAGCGGGCAAAAAAGTGATTTTGTCTGCCTGGGAGCAAGACATCCTTGTCCGTGACGGGGCTGGTTTTCTTTTTGTAATCCGTGATTGACTGTAGACCCTGCCACATACCTCTTGTATCTGAGCCGTTGAATTGAGATTCTACTTTGTCTCTATACTGACGCTTAGCTTGTTTGATTGCCTTGCGGAGGGAATAGCTACACTGTTTGTATTCGGTCATGTTTCCGGTCACCTTGCCCTGATTAAAAGCAGTGGTTCGCGCTTTCAGTTTCACGCAAATGCTGCCATCAATCCACGGTTTCTGGTTTGGGAATGTTTTAATCGTTGCTATGGGGACGACATCTTCAACGCACGTTCTAATGAACTCGCTCACCGAATCAGCGTATTCGTCAATATTGTTGTTTGATGCAATACGAAACATATCCCAGTCCACGTGATGGAAGCAGTCTTGGAGTGTGGAATCAGCTTGGTCGGACCAGCGTTGAACAGACCTCAGCGTGGGAGCTTCTTGTTTTAGTTTCTGTCTGTAGACAGGGATCAACAAAATAGAGTCGTGGTCAGCTTTTCCGAAAGGAGAGCGGGGCAGGGCCTTATATGCGTCGCGGAAGTTAGAATAGCAATGGTCCAAGGTTTTTCCAGCCCTGGTTGCGCAATCGATATGCTGATACAATTTAGGGAGTCTTGTTTTCAGATTAGCCTTGTTAAAATCCCCAGCTACAATGAATGCAGCATCAGGATATATGGATTCCAGTTTGCAAAGAGTCAAATAAAGTTCGTTCAGAGCCATCGATGTGTCTGCTTGGGGGGGAATATATATGGCTGTGATTATAATCCAAGAGAATTCCCTTGGTAGATAATGCGGTCGACATTTGATTGTGAGGAATTCTAAATCAGGTGAACAGAAGGACTTGAGTTCCTGTATGTTGTTGTGGCCACACCACGTCTCGTTAACCATGAAGCATACGCCCCCGACCCTCTTCTTACCAGAAAGAGGTTTGTTTCTGTCGGCACGATGCGTTGAGAAACCAGCTGGCTGCACCGACTCCGATAGCGTCTCTCCAGTGAGCCATGTTTCCGTGAAGCAAAGAACGTTACAATCTCTGATGTCCCTCTGGAATGCTACTCTTGCTCGGATTTCATCAACCTTGTTGTCAAGAGACTGGACATTGGGAAGAAGAATGCTCGAGAGTGGTGCACGATGTGCCCGTCTCCGGAGTCTGACCAGAAGACCGCTTTGTTTCCCCCTTTTACGAAGTAGTTTTTTTGGGTTGCCGGCTGGGATCCATTCCGTTGTCCTGGGTGAAAGGCAGAACACAGGATCCGCTTCGCGAAAGTCATTCTTGGTTGTACTGATAAATAAACGGAATAGAGCTAAGCATTGGCAAAATCCGAGAGGAAAACCTGGTTCAGTCTACTTTCCAACAGACACTGTGAGACAAATTCACCTTTCAGCAGGACAATAACCTAAAACACAAGGCCAAATATACACAAGACGACGACATGGAATGTTTTTGAGTAGCCTAGTTATAATTTTGATAACTAAATCAGCTTAAATCTATGCCAAGACTTCAAAATGTATGTCTATCAATAACCAACTTGACAGAGCTTGAATATTTAAAAAAGAAATGTGCCACTGTGATGTATGTCGCGCTTCACTACTTCACAGGAGTGCCATTTGAACGTAAACGTTTTATTTTTTTGTGTGTTTTTTGGCAGAAATGCCTTCTGGAACATGTGAAATTCATGTACCTTAATAACAAACTTGTATGCCATCTGTAAATATTAATACAATTGTTAAATTACGAGCCTAGTTGGTTTAGTCATGGAAAAAGTGAGCAACCTTCCTGCCATCCATGATTGGCTGAAATAATGAGTGGGCTGGACATGCCGGGAGATGAGTTCGGATTGGTCTGCCATGTGGTGCGGTTCTGTCTATAATATGAGCTGGTCAGTATGTTTTGATAATCCTTTCTAATGTGGCTTTTTTGAAAGATATCACGTAGTAGAACTGCATAACACCGGTTGAATATGGCCGGTGTCAGTAAACATTGGCAAAAAAAGCGTAATTAAATTGTTGCCAACATCCAGTGTGTGCTCCGAGAGCGAAACGCGCTGAATTTACGAACGGCCAATCTGACAAAGCTCTGAGTTTACGAAAGCCCAGATGGTTGGGGCTAACGCTTAAAAGGGTGTGAACGGTGCTGAATGGGTGTAACGAAAGAAGAGCTCTCCAGTAGGTACCAAAACGTACCATTTCTCGGTTGAGTTGACTGACTTTGTAGTCATTCTCCTTTCCTGCCTATGTGCTCAATGCATTTGTTGCCGCAGGTTGTGTTTGAATAACATACTAGCTATTTGCGTTTTACTGACTGGTAGCCATGTTCATACAGTCTTTTGAACTAACCAAACCTTTAGGTTCATACCACTCTTCCCTAGACACTTGGTCTCTTCCACTCCTTTAGTGAAAGGAAGGGAATGCTTCAGTGAAGGAAGAAAATCTTTGCTTCAGTGAAGGGCAGAAGCTCACGTTTTCTCCTTCGGTGAAAGGAAAAGACAGATGGAAGAGTTCTTCCTTCAGTGTAGGACAGAAGCTTGTTGAAAGGAAGAGAAGGGCAGAATATCACCCACTGCCGAAGGAGGGTGGAGGTGGAGTACACACGGCAAAGAAGCAGCGGCTCCTGTTCACTGACCCCCATATGACCCCCTTTCTTAAAGGTCACAGGCACCCCCTGCTTCCCTCAGAGAAACAGATCGATGCCTCCCACGGTGATCGCTAACCCTAACACCCTCGCCTTTTACCCCCTGCCACCCACACACACACTTGCCTCCCCCAACCCCCGGCCGAACGTCAGGGGTTTCCAAAGTTGGAATCTCAGGCGAGATCCTTCAGGGCCCCCTGCACCCCCACCCACATACACTACATGCCTCCACGGGATTAGTTCCATCTGGCCTAGTTTATGCCCCATCTCCTGATGAACTGGATTCGATCTACATGTTTGCCTTGCAAACGTCTTTCTTGGCCTTTTTCTCTCTTTCTCCTATTCCTCTCTTTTTCTGACTTTCTCTTTCCCATAGCTCATTTTCACTGCCCTTCTCCCTCTCAGAGCTGACAATATCCCATCCTTAAAGGTATACTTCGGGACTTTAGTAATGAGGCCCTTTGTGTGCAGTACTTCCCCAGAGTCAGATGGAATTCTGGATACCATTTTTATAGCAGTGTGAACAGACAACACAGAGTTACACATGGAGTAAACAATTAACAATTAAGTCAATAACACAGTAGAAAAAAAGGGGAGTCTATATACAATGTGTGCAAAAGGCATGAGGAGGTAGGCGAATAATATTGCAGATTAACACTGGAGTGATAAATGATCAGATGATCATGTACAGGTAGAGATATTGGTGTGCAAAAGAGCAGAAAAGTAAATAAATAAAACTGTGGGGATGAGGTAGGTGAAAATGGGTGGGCTATTCACCAATAGATTATGTACAGCTGCAGCGATCGGTAAGCTGCTCAGATAGCTGATGTTTGAAGTTGGTGAGGGAGATAAAAGTCTCCAACTTCAGCGATTTTTGCAATTCGTTCCAGTCACAGGCAGCAGAGTACTGGAACGAAAGGCGGCTGAATGAGGTGTTGGCTTTGGGGATGATCAGTGAGATACACCTGCTGGAGCGCGTGCTATGGATGGGTGTTGCCATCGTGACCAGTGAATTGAGATAAGGCTGAGCTTTACCTAGCATGGCCTTGTAGATGACCTGGAGCCAGTGGGTCTGGCGACGAATATGTAGCGAGGGCCAGCCAACTAGAGCATACAAGTCGCAGTGGTGGGTAGTATAAGGTGCTTTAGTGACAAAACGGATGGCACTGTGATAAACTGCATCCAGTTTGCTGAGTAGAGTGTTGGAAGCAATTTTGTAGATGACATCGCCGAAGTCGAGGATCGGTAGGATAGTCAGTTTTACTAGGGTAAGCTTGGCAGCGTGAGTGAAGGAGGCTTTGTTGCGGAATAGAAAGCCGACTTTTGATTTGATATTCGATTGGAGATGTTTGATATGGGTCTGGAAGGAGAGTTTGCAGTCTAGCCAGACACCTAGGTACTTATAGGCGTCCACATATTCAAGGTCGGAACCATCCAGTGTGGTGATGCTAGTCGGGCATGCGGGTGCAGGCAGCGATCGGTTGAAAAGCATGCATTTGGTTTTACTAGCGTTTAAGAGCAGTTGGAGGCCACGGAAGGAGTGTTGTATGGCATTGAAGCTCGTTTGGAGGTTAGATAGCACAGTGTCCAATGACGGGCCGAAGGTATATAGAATGGTGTCGTCTGCGTAGAGGTGGATCAGGGTATCGCCCGCAGCAAGAGCAACATCATTGATAAATACAGAGAAAAGAGTCGGCCCGAGAATTGAACCCTGTGGCACCCCCATAGAGACTGCCAGAGGACCGGACAGCATGCCCTCCGATTTGACACACTGAACTCTGTCTGCAAAGTAATTGGTGAACCAGGCAAGGCAGTCATCCGAAAAACCGAGGCTACTGAGTCTGCCGATAAGAATATGGTGATTGACAGAGTCGAAAGCCTTGGCAAGGTCGATGAAGACGGCTGCACAGTACTGTCTTTTATCTATGGCGGTTATGATGTCGTTTAGTACCTTGAGTGTGGCTGAGGTGCACCCGTGACCGGCTCAGAAACCAGATTGCATAGCGGAGAAGGTACGGTGGGATTCGAGATGGTCAGTGACCTGTTTGTTGACTTGGCTTTCGAAGACCTTAGATAGGCAGGGCAGAATGGATATAGGTCTGTAACAGTTTGGGTCCAGGGTGTCTCCCCCTTTGAAGAGGGGGATGACTGCGGAAGCTTTCCAATCCTTGGGGATCTCAGACGATATGAAAGAGAGGTTGAACAGGCTGGTAATAGGGGTTGCGACAATGGCGGCGGATAGTTTCAGAAATAGAGGGTCCAGATTGTCAAGCCCAGCTGATTTATACGGGTTCAGGTTTTGCAGCTCTTTCAGAACATCTGCTATCTGGATTTGGGTAAAGGAGAACCTGGAGAGGCTTGGGCGAGGAGCTGCGGGGGGGCCGGAGCTGTTGGCCGAGGTAGGAGTAGCCAGGCGGAAGGCATGGTCAGCCGTTGAGAAATGCTTGTTGAAGTTTTCGATAATCATGGATTTGGCGGTGGTGACCGTGTTCCCTAGCCTCAGTGCAGTGGGCAGCTGGGAGGAGGTGCTCTTGTTCTCCATGGACTTCACAGTGTCCCAGAACTTTTTGGAGTTGGAGCTACAGGATGCAAACTTCTGCATGAAGAAGCTGGCCTTAGCTTTCCTGACTGACTGCGTTTATTGGTTCCTGACTTCCCTGAACAGTTGCATATCCCAGGGACTGTTCGATGCTATTGCAGTCCGCCACAGGATGTTTTTGTGCTGGTCGAGGGCAGTCAGGTCTGGAGTGAACCAAGGGCTGTATCTATTCTTAGTTCTGCATTTTTTGAACGGAGCATGCTTATCTAAAATGGTGAGGAAGTTACTCTTAAAGAATGACCAGGCATCCTCAACTGACGGGATGAGGTCAATGTCCTTCCAGGATACCCGGGCCAGGTCGATTAGAAAGGCCTGCTCACAGAAGTGTTTTAGGGAGCGTTTGACAGTGATGAGGGGTGGTCGTTTGACTGCGGCACCGTAGCGGATACAGGCAATGAGGTCGCTGAGATCCTGGTTGAAGACAGCGGAGGTGTAATTGGAGGGCCAGTTGGTCAGGATGACGTCTATGAGGGTGCCCTTGCTTACAGAGTTAGGGTTGTACCTGGTGGGTTCCTTGATAATTTGTGTGAGATTGAGGGCATCTAGCTTAGATTGTAGGACTGCCGGGGTGTTAAGAGTTTGTTCTGTTAGGTCACCTAACAGAACAAACTCTGAAGCTAAATGGTGTCCAGGGCACAGCTGGGAGCAAAGGGGGGTCGATAGCAGGCGGCAACAGTGAGAGACTTATTTCTGGAGAGAGTAATTTTCAGAATTAGTAGTTCGAACTGTTTGGGTATGGACCTGGAAAGTATGACATTACTTTACAGGCTATCTCTGCAGTAGACTGCAACTCCTCCCCCTTTGGCAGTTCTATCTTGACGGAAGATGTTATAGTTGGGTATGGAAATCTCTGAATTTTTGGTGGCCTTCCTGAGCCAGGATTCAGACACGGCAAGGACATCAGGGTTAGCAGAGTGTGCTAAAGCAGTGAGTAAAACAAACTTAGGGAGGAGGCTTCTGATGTTGACATGCATGAAACCAAGGCTTTTTCGATCACAGAAGTCAACAAATGAGGGTGCCTGGGGACATGCAGGGCCTGGGTTTACCTCTACATCACCCGCGGAACAGAGAAGGAGTCGTATGAGGGTGCGGCTAAAGGCTATCAAAACTGGTCGCCTAGAGCGTTGGGGACAGAGAATAAGAGGAGCAGGTTTCTGGGCATGGTAGAATATATTCAGGGCATAATGCACAGACAGGGGTATGGTGGGGTGCGGGTACGGCGGAGGTAAGCCCAGGCAGTGGGTGATGATGAGAGAGGTTTTATCTCTGGACATGCTGGTTGTAATGGGTGAGGTCACCGCATATGTGGGAGGTGGGACAAAGGAGGTATGAGGAGTGGGACTAGGGGCTCCATAGTGAACTAAAACAATGATAACTAACCTGAGCAACAGTATACAAGGCATATTGACATTTGAGAGAGACATACAGCGAGGCATACAGTAATCACAGGTGTTGAATTGGGAAAGCTAGCTAAAACAGTGGGTGAGACAACAGCTTATCAGCTAGCATAACAACAGCAGGTAAAATGGCATTGACTAGGCAACGGGGCCGACAGATAAAACAAACAAGCAGAATGGAGTACCGTGATTAATGGACAGTCCAGCGTGCATCAGCTATGTAGCCAAGTGATTTCATGGTCATTTTGACCATCCCAATGCTCCCGGGCCACAGACAGAAGACCATGAAGATGGCTCCACTTACAGTGCAGTCGAACAGAAGAAGCCCCTCATCCCAATATCCACCCTAGTAACCCCCTCGCTCAAGCAATAGTAATGCAATGACAATCAAACAAGCCAGCAATAGCCGTTTTTAATCTGACCAGCGTGTGAATTCGCCCTCTCCTCAGAGGTTAGCCTCTCGATCTAGCGGCTTCTGGTGAGCCAGTGCTAATTTCTGCTATTTAGACCTGATATTACATATCGATATGGCCCTTAAATATACACGGAGAGCTAACATTAATAATATGCATGTAATTTGCTTATGGCTCAAAGTGGAGGAGAGATTGACTTCATCACTAATTGTTTTTGAAAGAAGTGTTGACATGCTGAATGCACCGAGGTGTCTGTTTCAACTACTAGCACACAGCTTGGGCACGCATGCATACCCCACAAGACATGCCACCAAAGGTCTCTTCACAATCACCAAGTCAAGAACAGACCATGGGAGGTGCACAGTACTACATAGATCCATGGCTACATGAAACTCTATTCCACATCAGGTAACTGATGCACGCAATAGAATCAGATTTTAAAAAACTGATAAAAATACACCTTATGGAACAGTGGACACTGTGAAAAGACACTCACAGACAGACACAGGCTTAAACATACACATACAGTGGGGCAAAAAAAGTATTTAGTCAGCCACCAATTGTGCAAGTTCTCCCACTTAAAAATATGAGAGAGGCCTGTAATTTTCATCATAGGTACACTTCAACTATGACAGACAAAATTAGATTTTTTTTTCTCCAGAAAATCACATTGTAGTATTTTAAATTAATTTATTTGCAAATTATGGTGGGAAATAAGTATTTGGTCAATAACAAAAGTTTATCTCAATACTTTGTTATATACCCTTTGTTGGCAATGACAGAGGTCAAATGTTTTCTATAAGTCTTCACAAGGTTTTCACACCCTGTTGCTGGTATTTTGGCCCATTCCTCCACGCAGATCTCCTCGAGAGCAGTGATGTTTTGGGGCTGTTGCTGGGCAACACAGACTTTCAACTCCCTCCAAAGATTTTCTATGGGGTTGATCTGGAGACTGGCTAGGCCACTCCAGGACCTTGAAATGCTTCTTACGAAGCCACTCCTTCGTTGCCCGGGCAGTGTGTTTGGGATCTTTGTCATTCTGAAAGACCCAGCCACGTTTCATCTTCAATGCCCTTGCTGATGGAAGGAGGTTTTCACTCAAAATCGCACGATACGTGGCCCCATTCATTCTTTCCTTTACACGGATCAGTCGTCCTGGTCCCTTTGCAGAAAAACAGCCCCAAAGCATGATGTTTCCACCCCCATGCTTCACAGTAGGTATGGTGTTCTTTGGATGCAACTTAGCATTCTTTGTCCTCCAAACACAAAGAGTTGAGTTTTTACCAAAAAGTTATATTTTGGTTTCATCTGACCATATGACATTCTCCCAATCTTCTTCTGGATCATCCAAATGCTCTCTAGCAAACTTCAGACGGGCCTGGACATGTACTGGCTTAAGCAGGGGGACACGTCTGGCACTGCAGGATTTGAGTCCCTGGCAGCGTAGTGTGTTACTGATGGTAGGCTTTGTTACTTTGGTCCCAGTTCTCTGCAGGTCATTCACTAGGTCCCCCCGTGTGGTTCTGGGATTTTTGCTCACCGTTCTTGTGATCATTTTGACCCCACGGGGTGAGATCTTGCGTGGAGCCACAGATCGAGGGAGATTATCAGTGGTCTTGTATGTCTTCCATTTCCTAATAATTGCTCCCACAGTTGATTTCTTCAAACCAAGCTGCTTACCTATTGCAGATTCAGTCTTCCCAGCCTGGTGCAGGTCTACAATTTTGTTTCTGGTGTCCTTTGACAGCTCTTTGGTCTTGGCCATAGTGGAGTTTGGAGTGTGACTGTTTAAGGTTGTGGACAGGTGTCTTTTATACTGATAAGGTTCATGCTCTACAACATCCGCAGAGTACGACCCAGCCTCACACAGGAAGCGGCGCAGGTCCTAATCCAGGCACTTGTCATCTCCCGTCTGGATTACTGCAACTCGCTGTTGGCTGGGCTCCCTGCCTGTGCCATTAAACCCCTACAACTCATCCAGAACGCCGCAGCCCGTCTGGTGTTGAACCTTCCCAAGTTCTCTCACGTCACCCCGCTCCTCCGCTCTCTCCACTGGCTTCCAGTTGAAGCTCGCATCCGCTACAAGACCATGGTGCTTGCCTACGGAGCTGTGAGGGGAACGGCACCTCAGTACCTCCAGGCTCTGATCAGGCCCTACACCCAAACAAGGGCACTGCGTTCATCCACCTCTGGCCTGCTCGCCTCCCTACCACTGAGGAAGTACAGTTCCCGCTCAGCCCAGTCAAAACTGTTCGCTGCTCTGGCTCCCCAATGGTGGAACACACTCCCTCACGACGCCAGGACAGCGGAGTCAATTACCACCTTCCGGAGACACCTGAAACCCCACCTCTTTAAGGAATACCTAGGATAGGATAAGTAATCCTTCTCACCCCCCCCTTTAAGATTTAGATGCACTATTGTAAAGTGACTGTTCTACTGGATGTCATAAGGTGAATGCAACAATTTGTAAGTCGCTCTGGATAAGAGCGTCTGCTAAATGACTTAAATGTAAATGTAATGATAACAAGTTCAAACAGGTGCCATTAATACAGGTAACGAGTGGAGGACAGAGGAGCCTCTTAAATAAGAAGTTACAGGTCTATGAGAGCCAGAAATCTTCCTTGTTGTAGGTGACCAAATACTTATTTTCCACCATAATTTGCAAATAAATTCATAAAATATCCTACAATGTGATTTTCTGATTTTTTTTTTTCATTTTGTCTGTCATAGTTGAAGTGTACCTATGATGAAAATTACAGGCCTCTCTCGTATTTTTAAGTGGGAGAACTTGCACAATTGGAGGCTGACTAAATACTTTTTTGCCCCACTGTAATCAGAGACACACTCTACACACACGTACACATGGATTCTTGTATTGTAGATATGTGCTGGTAGAGTAGTGGCCTGAGAGAACACACTTAATGTGTTGTAAAAAGTGTTATGAAATGTCATGTAATATTTCAAATTGTATATAACTGCCTTAATGTTGCTGGACCCCAGGAAGAATTTTGACTGCCTTGGCAGCAGGTAATGGGGATCCTTAATAAATACAAAATAAAAACACTAGCTTTCTGCTTAGCAGCTTGAAAGAAAACACAAGGATGGTATATTGTTTTGCTCCAGGCTGGAACCATATCTCTTCAGTGGGAAGGTGCTAGTTTTATGGGTTCCTAAGCGATGTTGTCCAGAAGAGGCTTTGGGTCTGTCTGATATGGTACACTAAGCCTGTTAGCTGGACTTCAAAGGCAAGCGACCAGAGGTGTAGTTTTATTTATTTTTTACATGTTAGTGCATCGTTAGCTTTTTACTTGTTTTGATTAGAAAATGCTTCAAAATTCACTGAGTTAACATTAGCTGATGGAGATTATCTCATAAATCAAAACATATAAGATCTCCTTAGCCTTCGTTTACCACAGACCTTATTTTTGACGTTTATCCCCCCTAAACTTTTTTTTTAAACATGAATTTCCCCATAGGCTTTGGCCATCAAGCCATGGCGGACTTCGCCTCTATTAGTGCCTCCAAAAAGGCTCCATTACTGTTGCTCTCTATGACGTTGAGTCATTGTGTAAAATGAATCCCTTCTAATATTGAATAAATTAGTAAACTGTCTACTGTATCTGTTGCCTCAGTCATTCTCTCCTCGGCCTTATCCTATCATCATCCCCATCTTCTCTAGATTCTTCCTCAATGTTTACTTTTTCCCCATCATTGAAATGTGTCTCTTAAGTTAATATCTTAGTGTGTTTGCTAAACTCATCCCTGTGCTTCCATAGAATCTGACATTGGCTGGACTCCAAATCTGATATATCTTTGCCTTTTCTTATCCCATATAGTCTCAAACATGGTGTCCTAGTCTAACCTTGGCTTAAATCATCCACTTAGCTTGCCCATCCACTTATACTTGCAGTGTCCCCAGATTCTCTCTATTTTCTCCCCTTCACTGAACGTGGGAACATCACATTCCCCACCTGAAGGTGCATTGACTCCTGCTTTGGTGAATGACTAGGGGTGACTATCATCTACCCAGCTGTTTGTTGTGCTGTGAACAATTTAACCTGTGGTTATGACTCACCAACACATGTGATGTTTTGGGTGGTGAAACTATGTGTATATTGTTGGGCCCAATTAGTCGACTGGACGATTATTTGGTTGTCCGGCTGTTGGTCGACCGAGATTGTTTTAGTCGAGCAATAACATATATATACTACCGTTCAAAAGTTTGGGGTCACTTAGAAATGTCCTTGTTATTGAAAGAAAAGCTATTATTTTTCTCCATTTAAAGTAACATCAAATTTATCAGAAATACAGTGTAGACATTAGTAATTTACAACATTAACATTGTAGCTGGAAATGGCTGTTTTTTTATGGAATATCTACATAGGTGTACAGAGGCCCATTATCAGCAACCATCACTCCTGTGTTCCAATGGCACGTTGTGTTAGCTAATCCAAGTTTTTCAGTTTAAAAGGCTAATTGATCATTAGAAAAACCTTTTGCAATTATGTAAGCACAGCTGAAAACTGTTGTCCTGATTAAAGAAGCAGTAAAACTGTCCTTCTTTAGACTATTTGAGTATCTGGAGCATCAGCATTTGTCAGCATTTGTGGGTTCGATTACAGATCAAAATGGCCAGAAACAATTTCTCAGAACCAGAATAGACTGACAAGTTTCAGAAGAAAGGAAGGCTACTCCATGCGAGAAATTGCCAAGAAACTGAAGATCTTATACAACGCTGTGTACTATTCCCTTCACAGAACAGAGCAAACTGGCTCTAACCAGAAAAGAAGCGTGGAAGGCCCCGATGCGCAACTGAGCAAGAGGACAAGTACATTAAGAGTGTCTAGTTTGAGAAACAGAAGCCTCACAAGTCCTCAACTGGCAGCTTCATTAAATAGTACCCACAAAACAACAGTCTCAACGTCAACAGTGAAGAGGCGACCCTGGGAAGCTGGCCTTCTCGGCAGAGTTCCTCTGTCCAGTGTCTGGTGTTCTTTTTCCCATCTTTAGCTTTTCTTTTTATTGGCCAGTCTGAGATATGGCATTATCTTTGCATTTCTGCCTAGAAGGCCAGCATGCCGGAGTCGCCTCTTCGCTGTTGACGTTGAGATATATACTTATTTTCCACCATAATCTGCAAATTCATTCATTAAAAATCCTAAAATGTGATTGTCTGGATTTTTTTCTCATTTTGTCTGTCATAGTTGAAGTGTACTTATGATGAAAATTACAGGCCTCATCTTTTTAAGTGGGAGAACTTGCACAATTGGTGGCTGACTAAATAAGTTTTTGCCCCACTGTGTGTGTGTGTATATATGTATATATATATATATTACCAGTCAAAAGTTTGGGCACACCTTTCTCATTCCAAGGTTTTTCTTTATTTGTACAATTCTCTACATTGTAGAATAAAAGTAAAGACATCAAAACTATGAAATAACACATATGGAATCATGTAGTAACCAAAGAATTGTTAAACAAATCAAAATGTTACATTTTACATTCTTCAAAGTAGCCACCATTTGCCTTGATGACAGCTTTGCACACTCTTGGCATTCGCTCAATCAGCTTCATGAGGTAGTCACCTGGAATGCATTTCAATTGACATGTGTGCCGTGTTAAAAGTTAATTTTCCATTTTTCTTTTACATTATAGTCTTATTCTAAACAAAATGTAATCTTTTTTTATCTCGTCAATCTACCCAATACCCCATGACAAAGCGAAAACAGGTTTTTAGATTTTTTTGCAAATGTATTAAAAATATGTATGCACACATGACTGTAAGTCGCTTTGGATAAAAGCGTCTGCTAAATGCCATATATTTTTTTATATATATATACTCTACAGAAATACCTTATTTACATTAGTTTTCAGACCCTTTGCTATGAGACTCAAAATTGCGCTTGGGTGCATCCTGTTTCCATTGATCATCCTTGACATGTTTCTACAACTTGATTGGAATCCACCTGTGGTAAATTCAATTGATTGGACATTATTTGGAAAGGCACACACATGTCTGTGTAAGGTCCCACAGTTGACAGTGCATGTCAGAGCGAAAACCAAGCCATGAGGTCGAAGGAATTATCCGAAACAGGATTGTGTCGAGGCACAGATCTGGAGAAGGGTACCAAAAAATGTCTTCAGCATTGAAGGTCCCGAAGAACACAGTGGCCTCCATCATTCTTAAATGGAAGAAGTTTGGAACCACCAAGACCCTTCCTAGAGCTGGCCGCCCGGCCAAACACAGCAATCGGGGGAGAAGGGCCTTGGTCAGGGAGGTGACCAAGAACCCGATTTTGGTCACTCTGACAGAGCTCCAGAGTTCCTCTGTGGAGATGGGAGAACCTTCCAGAAGGACAACCATCTCTGCAGCACTCCACCAATCAGGCCTTAATGGTAGAGTGGCCAGACAGAAGCCACTCCTCAGTAAAAGGCACATGACAGCACGCTTGGAGTTTGCCAAAAGTTACCTAAAGACTCCAAGACCATGAGAAACAAGATTCTCTGTTCCGATGAAACCAAGATTGAACTCTTTTGCGTGAATGCCAAGCGTTACGTCTGGAGAAAACCTGGCACCATCCCTACGGTGAAGCATTGTGGTGGCAGCATCATGCTGTTGGGATGTTTTTCAGCAGCAGGAACTGGGAGACGACTCAGGATTGAGGGAAAGATGAAAAGAGAAAAGTAGAGATCCTTGATGAAAACCTGCTTCAGAGCTGTCAGGACCTCAGACAGCGGTGAAGGTTCACCTTCCAACATGACAACGGTCTTAAGCACACAGCCAAGACAACACAGGAATGGCTTTGGGACAAGACTCTGAATGTCCTTGAGTGGCCCAGCCATATCCCAGACTTGAACCAATTCGAACATCTCTGGAGAGACCTAAAAAATAGCTGTGCAGCAAAGCTCCCCATCTAACCTGACAGCTTGAGAGGCTCTGCAAAGGAGAATGGGAGAAACTCCCCAAATACTGGTGTGCCAAGCTTGTTGCGTTATACCCAAGAAGAATCAATGCTGTAAATGCTGCCAAAGGCACATCAACAAAGTACTGGGTAAAGGGTCTGAATACTTATGTGAATGTTTTTTGCAAAAAAATGTTTTACTGTTTTTGCATTGTCATTATGTAGTATTGTGTGTAGATTGAGGAAAAAATAGCCATTTCATCCATTTTAGAATAAGGCTGTAACGTAACAAAATGTGGAAAAAGTCCAGGGGTCTGAATTCATTCCAAATGCGCTGTATAAGGAAAAAATACACTTAACATTTTCGACTAATCGATTGGTCAAAAGAACAGTCGGGGACAGCCCTAGTGTATTGTGTTTTGAACCACTCCAGCGCTGGGAAAGATTTAAATGTTCACGATTCGACTAGAGAGATGCCTAACAACGCATATCATGGCTGGTGAGTCATTGTTGCCAAGGTCACACTTAGCAATGACACCCTCCGCCCATTATCGGCCTTGCGTATTGCCTTAGACGCCCCCCTCGGCTCTCTACTCTGACGATTGCATTTAGTCTAATTTTGTATGTCCTCGGTAATTGCGTCAGATATGCCAGCAACACTAACACAGACATCTTTCCTGTTGACCTTTGCAGAAAGGTCCTGATTTTCTTGCCGACTTTTGTTCACAGAACTACTAATAACAGCGGGAACAGTGGATGTGCATTATGTATTCACTTACACAAAACCAACACCCATGAAAAAAATGATTCATATTTTCTCGTCATTGTTGACCATGTCTTTTTATTCTTAGTGGACTTTGGAACAGCTTGGCATGAAACTGCCACAGTGTGGGTTCCCTTTGCTGCCACACCCAGCTCTGATGGGGCCTTACTTTGACACACGTTTTCTCTCTCGCTCTCTCTCTCACTCACTCACTCACTCACTCACTCACTCACTCACTCACTCACTCACAACACACACACATGTCCATGGCAACAGGCTTGAGGTGTGTTTAGGTCGTGGTGTCCCTGGTATACTCTTAGCACCGGGGTGGGTCCAGCCAGAGTGTGTTTGTGTGTGCTCTGTAATCGCTTCCCTATTATATACATGACAGAGTGAAGCCATTACACACCGCACGCAATATGACGGCATGGTGCCGGCTGGTTAATGGTTGACCTTACCCGTCTCCGCCTTTTTACATGCATTCCAGCATTGTCTACTGGCAGGGTCAGAGAGAGAATGTGAGTAGGATCGTCTGTGTGTGTGTTTCTGTATCTGTGTGTGTGCACGGGCACATGCATTTGTGGCCCTAAGGTCCTTTGCTCAATTTGTGCATATGTATGCAGGTTTGAGAAGGCTTGGGGACGTCTTACCATAGAGAGCATACTGCACTGGCCTCACAAAATCCCACCCTCCCTTCTGTCACACAGTAACACTTAATTAGGAACAATCTCACATCCTCAACTCCCCTCCTAAGTGTGTCAGAACAGAACATTTAATGCGATGAGACGTGCATTGGCAACAGTCACCTTGACCCAATGATATACCCTTTTCCGCCTCTGGGCGTTGTGGCACAAAGCTTACATCAGGCCTATGAACCACAACACAGAACATGTCTCCATTCTGCATTGCTTGTTTGGACATCTTTTCAATCAGTTGAATGCTAGGTCTCTTGAATATGCATGGAATTATAACCTTACCTTTCTGATAAATTAAATTGGAAAGAAGATTGTTTTAAAGAAGACATATTAATTTAGTGTTTCTGTGCTATGCTGTACACGATGAAGCTATGGTGGTGCACTTGTATCTTCCATCTTATTCACCCATTCTTGGAAAAACCCCGTGAAAAGCATGCAGAAAAATGTACTTATGAAACGATCTTCCAATATCCCCTTGTGTGCTTCCTCTGAATGAGAAAATGTCATTTTGACATCAATGCAATGAAAGAAAATGGAATGAAAATTGCTTTATAAGACACTGCTTTGCTATCTAATGGCACATTGACGTTATCAGCTCTCAGCAAAATGGACAACCCCATTGATAGTAGGCAATTTGTAAAGTGGACCCAGAAGTCTCATGCAACAGCGTAATTAGTTGTGGTTTCCTCATGAATGGATGATTTTGATTCTCCGCTTCCAAAATCCAGTTCGGGATCAGAATTGGGCAATTTTGCTTGGTTTAGTGTCCCTCGTGCAAAGGAACCATTTAGCTCTAAGCCCCAATTGAAATGTCAGAGCTCCTCAAAATCTCCCAGACACCCACCTACATGTTTTGCTGTGTTTCTTTTCAGCTCATTACCATTCTTTACTTTCCTCCAAGAATGTTGACTGGCAGGTTGCGTTGTGGCGGTGAAACACTGTGTCCAGACAGATGGACAGAAAATCTCAAAGCAAGCCCAGCAGCTGCCTTCATCCTTACGCAATAACCCCTGTGTCACTCAAGCTGCCCCATGACGGTGCCCATGACATTTGGAGATGGGCAAATAAGACGGACAATAGTCTTTACCTCCGTACTGCCCTTGTCGAGAGCATTGTCTGTTTAGTGTGTGTGTGTGTTGTGACTTTGGCCGGACATGGTCTGGCGTAAGGACAGCTGTCACATCTTCAACCTGTCATATGTCACAGAGAGGAGATGCTACAGGGCATCAACAGACAGAGGGAAGGAGCGAGAGGAAGAAAAGAGAGGGAGAGAGAGAAAGACGGATGAGAGGAGGGAGCAAGGCTAACAGTGGAGTAGTGGCCACGTGAAGGCTTGACCTCAAGCAGCCCCCCCCACACACACACACACACACACACATTCATACACCCTTCACCCTCTCTCTCAACCCCAGTCTTTGGGGCTGACTCACATACTCCCGGGTGTGCAGTAAGTAACTGTCCCCGTCCACCCACTTCCTTAAGGACTCCCTCCCTGACTCGCAGTCCTTCAACCGGGGTCATTTTATAGACTCATTACTCCCCATGGAGAGGTTCTTCATTAGGCCCTGCCTGTGGAGAGAAGAAAGGTTTTTAAAATTGTTCGTTTTTCTGCTCTGTACTTAAGCAGGCAGCACTTGGCCCGAAGTGTATTGCTGTAGAAAGCATACAATCTGTGTATAAACGCATAGAGGCATTTTGTTTTTTTGGGGAGCGCTTTGGGACTCTTGTTTTCGTTTGTGGGGATTCACATTGCAGTCGGCATTAAAAGCTCCCATTCTCCAAGATATTTTCTTACATAAATGTGTATTTTTCTACAAATGTATTGTTGATTAAAAAAGATATATATGTTTACAACAAATATATCGCTTACCTTCTAGTTATAAAAATGATAGCTTCAAATGTGTAGGTGGTTCAGTTCTGTTCTCAGTGTTAACACCACTGCTATCACTCCCTCAGTCATACAAATCCTTTTCCTCTTCTTGATTCATTTACATTACCCAATCTTAAGTTCTTAGTTCGGTAAGTCAAAGCCCAGAGATAGCCTCCCAAACTAAGGCCAAATGTAGTATTCTACCTCGGAGGTCACACCCAGACTTTGACATCTGCACTGCCGTTTGTGAGGCTGTAAACTTTCCCACCAATCATCTTCAGGTGGATGTAGTTGGGCCATTTGTAAGGTCATGTAGGCTGAAATTGTGAGTTTACCCCTCTGTCACTCAGCAACTCATGATTGGAGATGTCCCTGGAACACCTCATTAGAGTATGTTCTGAATGTGTTCTGAAGTTCTGTATGCATATTACAAGTCAGGATTTTGGCCCCATACGGAAGAGGACATTTATACAACCAAAACTGCAGGGAGGCGTGGATGCACAGAGGGATTGTACCCATGCCGACACGTGTGTATCAGCATATTGCAGCAGACTAATAGTGGTTGATAGCTGTAAAAACAAAACAGAAGAGTTCGGGGTCTTCCCTCGTTTTGTTGTTTCCGTTTCCGTGATGTCGTATGTCTTTTGACAGCTGCTTGTCGTTTTTTGGGACGAGACGAAGTGAATCATCTCCAAACACGGTCCTTTGACTGTTCGTCTGAGACGAAAGCCTCTCAAGGACCGCGATGCAATGCTACGCATGCTGAAGAACCTGATGTTCTTTCCCACCCCAACTCTCACCTTCTGTACATTCCTTCTCTCTCTGCAAGCGTTGCTTTCAAATAAGTATCTGTTTGGTCACATCGCTGACGACAGACGAGGCCTGAATTTGACAGTGAAAACTGGGGGAAATGACTATGCCTTACCTTCCCCCCTCATCTTATTCTTCCTCCTCCCTCACCTTTCGAGAGGGAGCGTAGTTGCTTACTGGCGCATACATCCACTATATTGATGCAAGCTGATTCAATCAGGCAACTCCTTTCAATGTCAGACACTATTTTCTTTTACTCCACCTTTCTTTCTCCCTCTATGTTATTGGCCGTGACAAGAGGGACAGGATGACACATGAGGCAGCCATCGTCATTGTTGTGGCTGTTGGTATATACTCACACACACACACACACCAATATCATTTGGGAAGAAGTGTTATATGTTGTGTGTTGTGCAGGGCTAGATGAAAGAGAACTTTCTCCTTGCCTACAGAGGCCCTTGACATTTCTATTCATATTGTTTCTGAAATACAAAGTCCGGTACGGCAAAGTCCCAAAACTGAGCCACCGAGACTAATTCAGATGGGTCATTTTGAGCCCCCCTCGTCCATGGGCAGTGTGGTGGCCATCCTCATTCAGGACCAGAGAGGGAGTGGTACCCAACTCCCTCAAGCCTCATTTGTAACGCTTTTAATTCAAACTCAACCGCAATAGCAATTAGGTTGCACAAAATACAATTAACTGCTTTGACTCTGAGAGAAACTGCCCAATGAGGGAGTGCAAACAGCCGCCTTTGGCTCATTCAACCGTTTCACATCTATCGAAGAAAAGGCATCTTCTCTTTGACAGACCTCATTGTGCCTGCTTTGGTTACGTGGTTGGCCGCGTTGAAACGCATGGCTAAGGAAACTGGTAGCGCCGCGCCTCAACACATACCGTATGGTGGTGAGGGAGATTCCCTTGCCGGGAAGGGCAGCGATTAGCACAAATGGATGAGTTCAAACCGACTGTAAGACATTTGATTAACTCCCCAGCCCTCGTTCGCTTAGCGCAAACCGTGTGTGCCGCTTAATGTCGGATCCTGCTAATGATGATCCATAATGGTGGGGGGGCTACTAGCTCTAGGAAAAATGATATAGAAAGGGAACGAGGGGAGGAAATCAAAACCTTGAAGAGATGGATCGGCATGATCGGCTCATCTAGAGCGGCTTCGGGTGGCTTCTCTCTCTCTCTCTTACTCTCACATGATTTGATTGGTACTTCCCGTCATCAGCACCACTACTCGGCTGCAGCTGTCGAAGTCAGCGCGGCGTGAAACTAATCAGATGTATCATCTGGTCTCTTATCTCTTTCTTTCTTCTTCTTCTCGTTCTCTCTATCTTTCTTTCTTGCCCTCTCTCTCTCTTTGTGTGTCCATCTCAAACACATACACTCAGATGTACTTAAATCAGGCTTGGACTGGGAAATGACCCTAAGCAGGCTAAACTGGACTTGTTCGGGTTGAGTTTGACTCAACACTGAAGTACAGCTCACCTGTGTTTTTTTTTTATCTAAATATTCTACAGTATGGGGAAGATTTTCATTGATTTGATTAATTCACTAAAACCGGTCATGGAGAAGTGAAATGATACTTATTTGTGAGTACTAACTCCCCCTCTCCCTCAGGACACAACGTTGGACCCTGGGGAAGACGTGGCTCTTCTCTCCGTCAGCTTTGAAGACGCAGAGGCCACCCAAGTGTTCCCTAAACTCTACCTGTCCCCCAGCATTGAACAGTAAGTGTATGAATCAGTTAATATGGTCATTGGTGCTGTATGGTTTAGACTTTCAGAATAGTGAATAAATGCATGCTGAGGGAAAATGGAACCACTGGCCTTCTACGCCTTCAGAAAAGGGTTTAGGGGTTTATAAAATAATGATTATGATAATAATGATAATAATAGTATTATTTTCAATGATATTCTGATTTAATCTATTCAGTTTTTGTTGGAAAGGGTTAACACTGAAGACAAATATTATCCAATCAGGATTTTTCTTTGCTGGTCTCTGGGGAGTTAAGTCAGCCATTGGCTAGGCCTTCAGATGTTAGATAAAGGCATCTGCCATTCAACTGTATTAGGGAGTGACAGTGGAATCAACCAATTACAATTTGACTTAATGGGTGGGACCGTTTTTACAAAAACTCATGGCCAACAGGCAATAGCGAGCAGGAGTTTTTCCAAGTTTCTAGCTAGCTAGCTTTTGTTGTCGGCTAGTTTGCAGCAGGTGTTACCAAAGAGGATGTTGTTGCTGATTTGTTAGCGTCTCCCTTTTCAATAATAACTTTCAACCAGAAGTTAAGTTTCAATGAGCATCATCTGGTGAGTGGAACTGTGTTTTTCATTGCAGCGCGCTTGCTGCTGTTAGCCATCTCTTTGAAAACCATGTTGTGTGAAACATGTTGCATTTAAAGTGGAACTCACAAAATTTGAGCAATATTAAATCTTATTAAAATCATTTCACATACACCTCCAAGAATATTTTTTTTATTTTTTTATTTAAAAAAAGAAAACAAGCGACCAGATATGGTCATTTTCACGTTTTCATAAATTCTTAGGGAATTATGTATACTTACGGATTTGTGAAAATTCTATAGCAATATATAGTGGGAAAGTGTCTGTGCATTTGGACAATTAATAGACACTACAGTAAATAAAACCTAATACAAATATCTGTCTTATCCAGGACCGGAGTCAACACAGACCGGTGCACTATAGCCAATCAGAGATACAGTAGGCTTTATGAAAACAAGCCATTTGCCACAGAGGCCTGCCATCATTCACTTTGAACTGGACTGTGTGTTTACAGGCAGTAGTAACAGTGTGACTTTAGAGCATTAGAACGCATTCGCCAAAAGCCACAAAATACACCTGAATGGTTTTCTACAAATATGTGAATACCACAGGAGTCCTTTTACATTTGGAAACTTCACATTCCTATTGATCAAACAACCATGAAAAGGGAGGCTCTCTCTTCCTCAGTTATGCACATCAACAAGATCAACAACTAATACTTGCCAGAGCAAGATGAGCTAAAATCTAACAAAGGAACATTAGATAAACCCTCAAACTTTTCAGCTAGTTGGCCGTCAAAATTGCACGGTTAAACGATGAGGAATAGTTGCCTCCTCATCCTTCTGCAGTTGGCCTGCCAATGCATGCTTGTCCCAACCAAGCACCCAGGCTAACTGCTAAATTTGGATAGCTTGCTAGCTAGCTACTTCCAGACACAAATGAGATAAGTCTGACAATGTTACTCGCCGTAGCAAGGCTGGTTAGGCTGTTTACATGTTATCTAGAGCAGGCCTGGGCAATTCCAGTCCTCAGGGGCCTGATTGGTGTCACACTTTTTCCCCATCTCTAGCAAACACAGCTGATTTTAAACTAATTGCATTCTAAACTGAAGATCATGATTAGTTGATTATTGGAGTCAGGTGTGTTAGCTGGGGCAAACGTGTGACACCAATCAGGCCCCTGAGGACTGGAGTTGCCCAGGCCTGATCTAGAGTGTTCCTTACCAACTATTACTTCTTTGTCTACATTTACTGTCACCGGTCGTATTCAGCGGGTGTCGCGCATTCATCAATTCATTCATCAATTGTTCTGTACACACAGACAAGAGTGCTCTGAATTCTGAGTAGATAGCCAGAATGAATTTGCGAATGCAAGAGAGATGCTAACAGGACAACAGTCATTCAAGTTCTTGCTAGCTTACCAAATGACACCTGCATCTCTAGATATGTATAGCCACCGAAAAATGATATGAAGGGAAAAAGTCAGTCACTCACCCACTCCTCCAATTGCATGACATGACATCCTCCTAGCAGCTAGCTAGTTAGCTATCTAGCTAACGTTAGGCTCTGTTTTTAGCTTTCTACATAAATATATATGCTAGCCTATTAGCCACGTTATGACTTACTTGTGATCATTGCCCTTGCTAGTTTGATTATATTGACGTTCCCAGACTTAGGTACATTTTGTCCGTTTTTGTCCAGAATATTGAGTAATTGAAATTGAAACCGTGCATCCCAAATGGTGGCAGCAAACAATGTACCAGGTCAGATGTGATTTATAACCTGATAGCAACCAATTTACAACCTGATAGGACTACCTAAAAATGTATTGGTGAATTATATGAATCATGCTTTGACCTGCATCCATCTATTCTGCCAACAATGCTTTAGTGTACGTCATGGAACATTGAGTCAAATAGAACCTATTTTTTAAACCTCTTATAAAGTTGGTTTTGTGGCATGAACTGGGAAATGGATATTTTTGACTGATATGATTGTCAGTTTGTTTCATATCTCCAAAGTAGTTCAAATGCTGTCAGTTCCACTTTGAAATGTAGGTCACAGGTTACTTTGTGTGCTAAACATGAAATATGTTTTTGCAAAGGGAAGTAATAGATGTACATTTAGATTGGGAAATGCTCAGTGGTTGTGGTTTTGCATTCTTATGATTGGGACCTACTGGCTTATTATGTCTGAGTTTATGGACAGCTTATCCTTTAACAGCATGCTGTGTGTGACTGCTGTCTTTCCATTGGCCCTATGCAGTGTTGTTGTGGTGCCTGGAGAAGTTGGTATATTCAAATTTTGCCAACATTTTCCCAAATGGCTTGCCCAGGGAAGAAAAGGCAACCTGTGTGAGAAATTATATTTTCGTATCTTTCTTCGGTAGTTTTCCTATAGATTTTTCAGATTTTCACTTTCAAAATAACACTTCTTTTTTTTAGCCGTTAAAAAAAATTGTGGTGTAGACATGGATCCACCCAGGCCGATCAATGTCTACACCCCTGATGCAAATGAGGCATGAGGACAATTGCACATAACAAATAGTCTACTAACCAAAACTAAGGACAAAATGTTTTTAATACCTGGTTTGCATACCCATTGTTACCTAAGTTAGCATTTACTGGTAGATGTCACCAGTTGAAACGTCTTTCCAACCCTACCGGCTACCAATGTCATTCATCTGTGAGCTGCTCCATGCCAGAACCAGTTGAGAGCTGTACGCTCTTGCTGCCTGCAGATGATATTCCGCAGAAACTAGGCTGTGTGCAGCGAGCATGTTTCATGTGCTTTGTGATTGTGTAGGCTACTCTGTGCATGATTTCTCTATTGTACTACATAATTGATCAATCATATACCTCCACTATTCTACTTTGATGCGCATCAGTAAGGATTAAGAAGGGAGTGTACACAATTCCCACTGAAATTAAAGGGGTTCATCGGTTTATTCCTGTGTAGCCTCCACTACACCACTGGCCCTTTTGTGTTTTACAGAAAGTGCGCTGGTATTACAGTTGCTGTCATTTCAGAATCACGAACCTGTCACACACTGAAGACCTATAGGTGCCCCACTGTACTAACCTGTCATACACTGAAGGCCTATAGGTTCACCACTGTACTAACCTGTCACACACTGAAGACCTATAGGTTCCCCACTGTACTAACCTGTCACACTGAAGACCTATAGGTTCACCACTGTACTAACCTGTCACACTGAAGACCTATAGGTTCACCACTGTACTGATCTGTCACACTGAAGGCCAAAAGGTTCACCACTGTACTAACCTGTCACACTGAAGACCTATAGGTTCACCACTGTACTAACCTGTCACACTGAAGACCTATAGGTTCACCACTGTACTAACCTGTCACACACTGAAGACCTATAGGTTCACCACTGTACTAACCTGTCACACTGAAGACCTATAGGTTCACCACTGTACTAACCTGTCACACTGAAGACCTATAGGTTCACCACTGTACTAACCTGTCACACACTGAAGACCTATAGGTTCACCACTGTACTAACCTGTCACACACTGAAGACCTATAGGTTCACCACTGTACTAACCCGTCACACTGAAGACCTATAGGTTCACCACTGTACTAACCTGTCACACACTGAAGGCCTATAGGTTCACCACTGTACTAACCTGTCACACTGAAGACCTATAGGTTCACCACTGTACTAACCTGTCACACACTGAAGACCTATAGGTTCACCACTGTCACACACTGAAGATCTATAGGTTCACCACTGTCACATACTGGAGGTCTATAGGTTCACCACTGTACTAACCTGTCACACACTGAAGGCCTATAGGTTCACCACTGTACTAACTTGTCACACACTGAAGACCTATAGGTTCACCACTGTCACACACTGAAGACCTATAGGTTCACTACTGTCACACACTGAAGGTCTATAGGTGCCCCACTGCGCAAACATGTCTATAATAGATATAAAGGCTCTTAAGATACCCTGTTAATGATTCAAGAATATTTGGCCTGGCAAAGCGGTTTTATGCACTGACCGGTCCCGAGTACTACAACACTGCAAGACGCTACTAAACAGAGTACCATTTTCCTAGTACTCAAGACAAAATAACATTTGATAAATTATACGCATGCAATAATCATGGCAAGTACCACTACCATCTAGCCACACTACACAAACAATACATGTATCCTTTTCCTCCAGGAATTGCGAACAAACTGAGCCTGTCTAAAGTAAATTCAAGCCACTGCTTGTCCCATAAGCAGAATATTTCGGGGTTATCGCCAAACATTTTATTAAAAAGAACATGTCTCAGACCGTCATACAGAGGGCAATAAAACACTAAATGAATTTTGTTTCCGACTTCCCTAAGATCACACAGTAGGCAAATTATACCATCTCTATATTTATTTTTTATTTTTTATTTTACCTTTATTTAACCAGGCAAGTCAGTTAAGAACATATTCTTATTTTCAATGACGGCCTGGGAACAGTGGGTTAACTGCCTGTTCAGGGGCAGAACGACAGATTTGTACCTTGTAGCCAAAGGGAAGGTGCCGGATCTGAGTTGTGCACAAACTGACCTTTGGATTTTTGTAAGTTTCAGGCGGATATACGGTTCAGGGGTGTAGTTCTCTTTGAAGAGAGTATACGTTCTAAGTTTAGTTTAAATCAAATGTCAACTGCCCATTTTTCATTGTGGATCAGAAAAGGCTTGTCCTTGATTTGGCTAACACCACATGGTAATTTGTTCCTGAATATATATATATATTAATATTATATAGAGAGAGAGAGTTTCAGAAGAAAGGTCTTTGTTTCTGGCCATTTTGAGCCTGTAATCAAACCCACAAATGCTGATGCACCAGATACTCAACTGGTCTAAAGAAGGCCTGTTTTATTGCTTATTTTATCAGGACAACAGTTTTCTGCTGTGTTAACATAATTGCAAAAGGGTTTTCTCATGATCAATTAGCATTTTAAAATTATAAACTTGGATTAGCTAACACAACGTGCCATTTGAACACAGGAATGATGGTTGCTGATAATGAGCCTCTGTACGCCTGTGGAGTTATTCCATTAAAGATCAGCAGTTGATGTTGTTTTAATGGACTTTTCTTTCATAAACAAGGACATTTCTAAGTGACCCCAAACTTTTGAATGGTAGTGTATATTGAAGAATTAAACAAATATTAATATGCAAATATTGTACAATCCAGGTGTGCAAAGCTCTTAGAGACGTACCCAGAAAGACACACAGTTGGAATCGCTGCCAAAGGTGATTCTAACATGTATTGGCTCAGGGGTAATTAATAAGCGATATTCAAAGTCTGCTTCTTTTTTTTTTACCCATCTACCAATAGGCAAATTTAAACCATCTTAAATTCCGGCTGTAACACACCAAAATGTGGAAAAAGTCAAGGGATGTGAATTATTTCTGTATATATAAAACATAGTAAAATAGCATTTTTGACTGCCCTGGGCCTTTAAGAGCAAGCCAATGTGACAGTGGCAACTCCTTATAAGTAGGACGAAACCTTGAAGAGAACCAGGCTCTAGAGGAGCCCTTTCTCCTGACTGGAGAAAGATGTTCCGATTTGCATTTCTGACCATTACTGCCAGACAGTTGGCCCCATATCTCCTCAAAAACTTGACTATATGAGACAGACTTGTAGGATGCAGATGGAGAGCATGTAAGGCGTAAGAAGATGATAAACAAAAATGCATTGTGAAAACCGCAGCGCATGATGTCATCAATGTATAATTCGACACGCCAGTGTCTGGACTCGTGTTCCTTTAAAAAGAAAGAAGAAGAACAAAAGAGATAGATGACACATAGTCAGTGTCTGGGGCTGAGAGTGACTGTGCGTCTGTGGGCGTGTGTGTGTGGCGTGTGTGTGTGTGTGTGTGTGTGTGTGTGTGTGTGTGTGTGTGTGTGTGTGTGTGTGTGTGTGTGTGTGTGTGTGTGTGTGTGTGTGTGTGTGTGTGTGTGTGTGTGTGTGTGTGTGTGTGTGTGTGTGTGTGTGTGTGTGTGTACTTGCTTAATTCGCATATATGTTTGTACATCTAAGTGTTCGTAAGTGTGTGCATATGTGTACTGTACATGAGTTTGTGTGTGTGTGCATGTGTGTGTCAGGGCAGAGTGTCAGGTATGTAAACATCCCCTCTCTTGACCCCATGCCCCCCTCTAGCCGGCCTGGTCTGGCCGTTCGTGCTTGGAATAATCTCTGGAGATGTTTATTTAAGAGCGCACTCCCTGTCATACCAGGTTAAGGGGCCTCTGCCCCCTCTATCTCTGTCTCTTTTCATCCCTCCTCTCCCTCGACTTTCCTCACTCTCTCGATCTACACCCCAGCACTCTTTGTCTCCCTTGTTTGTTTTTTTACTTCTCCTCACACTGTTTCTCCTGTCCTCCATTTTCTCTCTTTTCCTTTCTTCTCTCATTATCTCTAGCTGTCTCTTTCTCTCACTGTCTCCCTGTTGGTCATCTATTCTCTCTAGCTCTTTCTCCTTTCCTCCATCTTTCGTTCCCCTTCTCTGTCTCTAGCTCTGTTTCGCTCTCTGTCTCGCGCTGGCGCTCTGTCTTGTGCTCGCGCTCTGTCTCGCAAACAATGTGTGATTGTGTGTGAGAGTTAGGCTACTTGGAGGGGATTATTGGGTAGTTAGGTTCATCGGGCTGACCCCCAGTCTTAACTTGACGTTATTGAAGGATCATGAGGTTTTGGCAATGTGAAGATAAGAATTCCAGAGGATGGTACCTCGGTATCTGATAGAGAATTGACTATGTGAGGTGCGGCATTGGGGAGGGGTGAAGGTTATCGCAGTGTCTTGTTTTATGTAGTTGGATTTCAGAATTAACCTGGAAGAATCCATTGAAGGGTTTAGGTAAACTGTCTGGGAGCTATGAGTATTTGTAGATGAAAGTGTATAATTGGCATATATTAATGTCGTAAATAGACAAGATATTGCGTTTCTTATACAAAGGTGCAGATAGAGCCAGGTAATTAGAGAAGGTTAGTCTTGCACATTTATTTTGTATGATGAGTAATTTGTGTCGGTAGGAGGCATATATACTGGGCCAGACAATATTACAGTAAATGAGAGATGAGCAAATTAAGCTATATTATAGACTTAGGAAGCAAGCCCGATGAACCAAACCACTAATCTTTCTGATGATACCAACAGATTTCATCACTTTGCTAGAGACAAATTTCATATGAGGATAACTTTTCATCAATTAAAACTCAGAGCAATCTAATGGATGTGACTTGTTCCATTTCATTCCCACCAATTGAGACTTCTTATTCTGAGTAGTGAATACACTTTTACACTTAGATGTTTTGTTTATGAGTTAGTCCCCTGCACTCTCCAAACTACATTGTAGTACTCTCTGACAGTGCTATAGACCACCGGGGCGGGGTCATTCGTCAACTAAATTTCCATTCCCATCAATTCAGGAAGTGAATTGCGATTGCAGTAACAGATTTGAAAATGTGCCATATTTATTTTCAATGAGGTTGAGAATGCTTGCATCCACACTACTAACAACCAAGAGGAGAAGCATGCCAGCTCAGCTATGTGTGTCTGTGTTTGTGCGTTCGCAGGCTTGACCTTGCCCATGTACTAGACCAGGCTGCAGTGGCGTTCGGCGCCCTCCTCGGCCAGTTGAGTGAGGAGAATGGACAGAAAGAGGCTAAAGGCATGAAAGAGGAGAGCGGGAAAGGGGGAGCGTGTGGCGCTGGGGAGGAGAGATGTAGGAGAGAGGGCTGCACAGCAGACCCTACTATAATATGGACATATCTGGCCCTTTGAGGAAAAAGGTTGAGCCCGAACAACGTAGCGTAGATTCCGAAGATTTTAATTCCGAATTTACCTCAATAACTTTAGTCTCAAGCTATTTCATGTTTGTATGTTTATGCATGCTTGCTTGAGTGTAGTATTTTCGTGTTGACTTTGGGCCTTATGACTTTGCGTGCGTGCGTGCGAGCTCCAAAAGCATTGGGAGAGTGAGACATTTTTTGTTGCTTTGGCTCTACTCCAGCACTGTCAGCTTTAACTTGAGGTATACTCATCCAAATTGGGTAAACCGTTTTAGACCAATAGTGTTAGAACAAATTCACGTATGTGTATTAAAACAGTGAAAAGTTTAGTATTTGTACCCATATTCTTAACGCACAAGGATTACAAAAACACTTCTACATTAATGTGGATTACGAATAATGATGAGTGAGAAAGTTAAACCCACAAATATCATACCCCCCAAAAATGCTAACCTCCCCTGTTATTGTAATGGTGAGAGGTTAGCATGTCTGTAACTTTCTCACTCATAATTTCAGCATTATTCACGATTCATTCAGGACTATCCATGATCATGATAGCATCCACATTAATGTAGAAGTGTTCAGAAACATATTATATTCTTATTTACAATAAAAGTGACTCCAAAATGACACAATACATTATTCACCATTCAGTTCTATTGGGCACAAAATAATCTGAAACACAATACAAACAGCAAGAGGATCCAACAAGTTTGTTTAGTCAGGATCCAACAAGTTTGTTGAGCTTGATGTAACCATTGCATGCTATGAATATGGAACCAAATACTAATCCGTTGACTACTTTAATACACATACAAGTGAACTTTTGGAGCTCACTGTATGTCTGTGTGTGTTCCCTATGCCCGTGGCTTTGTTGATTGTGTTCTTGCTCCACTTTGGCCCTGGCTTTCTGTCCCCCTTCCCTTGAAGCTGACCCGGCAAAGAAAACGTTTTCTCTTTCCTTTTACTCTCTCCTCATTCTCGCTCTCTCTCTCTCTCTCTCTCTCCCCCTCCTTCTCCCCTCATCCTCCTCTCCGCTCCTCATCTCTCTCTCGCCTCCCAGTCAGTCTTGCTGGCGGAGCCTCAAAGAGAGAAGGAAAGAGAGTGGGACTTGAGAGAGACGTTTGATATCTCATTTCCCTCTCTCCTTTTCTCTCTCCTTGGAGGGCTGCGGTAGCTCCAGGATCTAAGGCATTCTGGGAGAAAGTGAATATGTTTTAATCCCCTTAGAGCTATGACGTTGTACCTTTCTCTCTCTTTTCAAACAGACCAGCCGTTCCAGAGAGAGATACTATACTTCATAGCTACTCCACTGACACCCATGTATGTACTTGCCTATACATGGCTGCAGCTATTGTGCGTTCGTTTGTACGCTAGTTCGCTCGGACTTAAATACTTTCATGCCTGGTCCTCACCACTCTTCCTCGCGCATTGATTTGGTTAAGAGAGGATCTTCACCTACGCTTTTGTGTTTATGCAGTTGACTTCGTTCCTCTCATTGGGATCTTGAAGTGCGGCATACAAAAAACCTTAACATGTACTGTTGTTATTCAGAAGTACATTCAATAGCCACTTGAATAAGGACAGGCTGTGCTGTACTATCTTGTGAAATGACTTGAGCCTCAAGTACAATTTCATGCTACCGATTGTATTTAAATAATTTAACGTTAAATGGATATGGTTATGTCAGCCATATACAAGGCATCTACCAATGTCAGTCATATACAAGGCATCTACCAATGTCAGCCATATACAAGGCATCTACCAATGTCAGCCATATACAAGGCATCTACCAATGTCAGCCATATACAAGGTTTAGATTGACAGCCCATGTCTCTTCCATCCTTCTCTTTACTCATTTTCCTGCCTCCCTGTTACCTCTCCTTTTTTCTCCATTGTCTCGCTTTTCTTCTCCACCGTTGGCTGGTCTGGACCTGACTGTACCCAGTCAGTCTATGAGATGAGTCGTTAGCCTCTCGCTCTACCCAGAAAACCTGCAGTGTTACATAAAAGAATCGAGTGGGCACTGTCTCTGCCCCCAAACCAAAGCCTATTTGTGAGCCAAAGAAAATCAACAGAGAGAGACAGTTTTAGGCTGCGGCAGAGCAATGTTTGGGTCTGTGTGTGTGCATATGTGAATGCAATTGCCTTTGCTTGTAATACATGCATTACACATCTCTAGTGTGCTTGTATACTTTTCCATATGTGTACTTGTGAACCATTGTAAGCCGCCAAGTTATTTGCGTTGTTCCTCTCTATAATATTTATCCTGTAGCTGCCTATAACCCCATATATCTAGAGGGAGCAGCCTAGCATAGCATAGCCACGGGCACCCACCAGAACACTCCTCACACACACACACACCTATCCTTGCAACATAATTGTGATTGTTCCTCAATGCACCGATGACTGAGCGAGTCCACAGATCTTACCCACTCCCTCATGAATATCAAAAGCACCCAAGGAATTGCAGGTGCTACACTGTGTGGGGGGGATTATTTTTTCTACACGACACCATGCTGCCAGACTTCAGCCTCACCCCTGTCATGGTCGTTGTGTCCATGGTTGACACATCATCATCCCTCCCTGAGTTACCTGCTTTGGGTTCTGACTGAGTGACGGAGGAAGGGTCGTGAGACTACATTACCCACAATTCCTAGCTTTCCAGGTGGTATTATCATGAATTAAGTATTTTCTACTAGGCCACAATTTTAGCTTATGCCCTTGAGGTTCTTTGGTTTGTGGAAGCTGTCTTTGTCACAATTAAAGTTTCTCTTGAAACCTTTCTGTCGTAATCAAAGTTTCTTTAGAAACTATTTTAGGCATGTCAGGACATTAACTAGAACAGCTGTGTTCCAGATGCATATTGCCACGGATTAAAGGGAGAGTGTCATTAGGCCAAAACAGGAAATGCTCTGTACACAGGTCTATGGGAACTTTGGGAACCCTCTGTGCCAAAGAAGTGGGTTGGGTGTGATCTGAACGTTACATTTTCCCAAATATTCCAAATTCACTTTTGACCTTCTCTTTCAGCTCAATGGGACACTTTACTTCCCACCCTTAGCACAAATTGCACCACTGAAGCCCTTCACACCAGGGGCATATCAGAGAATTACAAGATTCCACATAGAGAAAGTGGGATTGAAACAACTGAACAGGTAATGAGGGTGTTTACCAGGTTAGGGGGTCACGACAGTGCCAAACTGTTGCCTGAAGACAATGACCGAAGAGGTGCTGGCTGGTCCAAAAAAATAGGGATACGCTCATGCTACTTAGGACTAGTGACATATTCTACTTTGGGGGGGTTTGAGGATCTTTTGGTGACACCTCTTTCGGGGGTTAGGCCTCGGCCTTCACAGAGAACTATGATGCTAGTCGAAACGGATGCTTTCAGTGACATTGAGACCATGTAATTTATTTGCAAAACGCTGTCAGTGAGCACTTGACCCTGAAGAAGGCACAGTGATGTCGAAACGTTGTGTTTTTTTTACCCAATAGATTACTGGGAGGTTGTGCATATGGAGTGTGCGACTCTTTGTTTTTATAGCTTACAGTGTATTCACCGTTAGTCAGCATCTCTACACTAAATCATTTTCTCTGGTTGTGCGCCAGCTCATGCTTTTTAGTGAGCACTTGTATACCCTACCATGTCATGTTTGCACAGAAAGATTAACGCTCATCTGGTGACTACGGCTCACTGCATTGAAATTAATTACGACAACGTTTTAATAGCAGATGCTATTCCCTTTTCACTAAACGGTCTGAAAATATACCCCAAATCCCTTTGGGTGGGTTACCAATCCACTTGGCAATTTGGCCAAAGTCCTTAACCATTTTTGGTCCCATGATACCCTTCTCCATGGACCCCTGAGGTGTCCCTGCTTCTGCCTGTGCTGGTGACTCCACTCGTAGCACTCCACCAACAATGGATAGGAGTCCCCCAAGCAACGTAGCCTTCCGTGTGACATATTTACTGAATACAGGACATACACAAACATATACACACTCATGCAGTGACAAGACCGCCCATGACTTAATCAACGCAGGAGATTAATCAACGCAGGAGATTACCTTTGGTGAAGCGTGTGTGTGTGAGAGCGAGAGACCATGTGAGAACAGATAAGGACTAAGAATCTAGTGCCTTTGTCAGTTTGAATCCTCTTTTCTTTCTTACAAGGTGATTCCCTGGCCCTTACACACACATTCACTCAGACAATCAACAGTCTTTTAACTGACCAGGGTCAGATTTGTATAAAGCAATTTCCTTCACTTTTGTGTATAGTACCATCACCAAACATGATTGAACCTTGAATGAACACTGGCTATGGACCTACACTTGTCAAACAAGCTCCTGCTAATCTGCAACTTTTTTCATACCAATATTTAAAACTATATTATGTGTCCATTTTAAACCTTTCCTCTCTACTATGCAGTGGTGTAAAGTACTTAAGTAAAAAATACTTTAAAGTACTACTTAAGTCGTTTTTGGGGTTATCTGTACTTTACTATTTATATTTTTGACTACTTTTACTTCACTGCATTCCTTAAGAAAACATTGTACTTTTTACTCCATACATTTTCCTTGACACCCAAAAGTACTTGTTACATTTTGAATGCTTAGCAGGACAGGAAAATAGTCTCATTCACGCACTTATCAAGAGAACATCCCTGGTCATCCCTACTGCCTCTGATCTGGCGGACTCACTAAACACAAATGCTTTGTTTGTAAATGTCTGAGATTTGGAGTGTGCCCCTGGCTTTCCGTACATTTAAATAACATGACAATGGTGGTTTACTTAATCTGGTTTGCTTAATATAAGGAATTTGAAAATTATTTATACTTTTACTTTTGATACTTAAGTATATTTTGAACCAAATACTTAAACTTTTACTCAAGTAGAATTTTACCAGGTGACTTTTACTTGAGTAATTTTCTATTAAGGTATCTTTTACTTTTACTCAAGGATGACAGTTGGCCACTTTTTCCGACACTGTTACTATGAAAACGCTACAATGAATCTTTACGTTTTATAATCAAAACTGCACAGCAATCACAAGACTGCTAATACTACTACTATTACTTTAAGCAACTTAAAATTAAGTGAAGTAGAGCAAGCATTTTGGGTCCAATGCATATGAAATATCTTTTCAAATACCTTGACAAACACACAATAAATATCTTCTTTCCATTTCCACAGTTCATCTGGCAGCATCAGACGCTAGTGATTAATCAGCCTTCATTCAATTGACAATTTGAGGCGTGCGTCTTTACAATGACAATTGCAAGTGTCTTTGTTCACAAACCCAATCAACACGCGTGAGTGACGAGTTCGCTAATTAACTGGTGAGTCGGCCATTCTGTGCGTCTATGTCTACATTTACATCTGAATGAAATGAGGTTATTCTTAGATGGATCTGTGGGCGGATAGACTCTTACAGTCGGAGGATTTGTCTTCGTTGTCGTGTGCTGCTTTGCGTTGGTCATTGTAGCATTTAGACAAAAAAAAAGCACAGAGAGCAATGCTAATATGTGCATCGGGCTCTCATCATGGCAGTATGACCTATTTGGAATGCATCGTTCACAATTCACAGGGCCTGGTGACCATAGAAATATAATTACTATCAAGGGCATAGCTCATCAGACCACAGCATTTTGATTTAATTATATTTCTATGTTGGTGACAATATGGCATCATTGATCTATGCTTGAAGTAGCGCAATATATATCAACCCTGAACAAGGTAAAGAACAACTGACATTATTAGTAGTTTGTCAAGCAATACACTGATACTAGAGAATGACTGAGGATGTTGTATCTAAATTGTGAGGAACACTGGATAGTGACTAAACCACAACAAGTAGCTTTGTAAAACTGCATTAAAGGGAAGTGGTCGCAGCCCACATTGTGTAACAAACATTCAGACATTATTAATCTACTGATGAGAAGCCACAGCTTAGATTATCTGCCTCCCACAATGTGCTCTGGCAACTCCCCCTCATACCTGGATAATATGGCCCAGTTACAACCTCTGTCTGACCCATACTATATCATCATCGTTTCCCACCACACCTTGTGGCATTGTGCCGTCAGGGGTGTGTTCAGTAAGGAGAAATGTTGCAGATAGAAATGCAGCCTAGAAATGTAGCTGAGTGGTTAGAAAGGTTGCTGGACCGAATCCCAGAGCTGACAAGGTAAAAATATGTTGTTCTGCCCCTGAACAAGGCAGTTAACCCACTCTTCCCCGGTAGGTCGTCATTGTAAATAAGAATTTGTTCTTAACTGACTTACCTAGTTAAATAAAGGTAAAAAATATATATATAGATCGTTACACTATATATACAAAAGTACGTGGATACCCCTTCAAATTGGTAGATTCGGCTATTGCAGCCACACTCGTTTCTGACAGGTGTATAAAATTAAGCACACCGCCATGAAATCTCCATAGACAAACATGGACAGTAGAATGGCCAGCTTACTTTCAACGTGGCACGTCATAGGATGCCACCTTTCCAACAAGTCAGTTTCTGCCTGTCAAGTTTCTGCTCTGCTAGAGCTGCCCCAGTCAACTGTAAGTGCTGTTATTGTGAAGTGAAAACGACTAGGAGCAACAACGGCTCTGTCGCGAAGTGATAGGCCACAAAAGCTCACAGAACGGGACCGCCGAGTGCTGAAGCGCGTAGCATATAAAAATCGTCTGTCCTCAGTTGCAACACTCAGCACAAGAACTGTTCGTCGGGAGCTTCATGAAATGGGTTTCCATGGCCAAGCAGCCACAAACAAGCCTAAGATTACCATGCGCAATGCCAAGCGTCGGCTTGAGTGGTGTAAAGTTCGCCGCCTTTGGACACTGGAGTAGTGGAAACACGTTCTCTGGAGTGATGAATCACACTTCAATATCTGGCAGTCCGACAGACTAATCTGGGTTTGGTGGATGCCAGGAGAATGCTACCTGCCCTGAATGCAATAGTGCCAACTATAATATTTCGTGGAGGAGGAATAATGGTCTAGGGCTGTTTTTCATGGTTCTGGCTAGGCCCCTTAGTTCCAGTGAAGGGAAATCTTAACGCTACAGCATCCAGTGACATTCTAGACGATTCTGTGGTTCTAACTTTGTGCCAACAGTTTGTGGAAGGCCCTTTCCTGTTTCAGTATGACATTTCACCTGTGCTCCAAGTGAGGTCTATACAAAAATAGTTTGTTGAGATCGGTGCGGAAGAACTTGACTGGCCTTACCCAGACCTCTGTCCTCAACCCCATCAAACACCTTTGGGATGAATTGGGACGCCGACTACGAGCAAGGCCTAATCGCTCAATATCAGTGCCCGACTTCACTAATGCTGTTGTGGTTGAATGGAAGCAGGTCCCTGCTGCAATGTTCCAACATCTAGTGGAAAGCCTTCCCAGGAGAGTGGAGGCTGTTATAGCAACAAAAAGGGGACCAACTCCATATTAATGCCCATGATTTTGGAATGAGATGTTTGACGAGCAGGTATTGATATATTTTTGGTCATGTAGTTTATATGGAGACCTGAATAGAGGCCTTGGTTCAAACAGTGTTTGTGTTCTTTCTATTTTTTTTAATTAAGTTGCCCTTGATTGAGCTTGCCTGGAGCAATGGAATAACCCCAAAAGTACAAACCCTGCCCATCAGGCAATCCAGGCATGCTCAATCAAAATGCTGAAAGGATTTGAACTATGTAAATACTATGTGAACCCAGGTCCGTTAGCCATATAGCTTGTTGTCTAAGGTTAAAAACACTGCACCAATACTGTAGAACACCAGATACGGCCTTAGACTGGCATTCAATCTAAATCAGACTATGAAAAAACATGGTTTATGAAGGCTATTGGGCCGTCGTGATCCCTCTTGCACGTCAAACAGTAGCATCTAGACCCCAGCGCTTCGTGGCACCATGTATGACCTCTTGACATATCCTATGCGTAATACATGTTCAGCCGTAATGCATGTAAAATGAGCATTCAGTTAGTTACACGGATACTCAAGTCAAGTAAACGCTGATAATAAACATTCATCCATGACCGTCCCACACTACTGTATCAGCCAGGGACCTCCAACGAGCCCTCCGGTTCATCCCTCTCTTTTGCCCAAGGAGCGAGGGAGGAGTAAAAACGAGGGGATGAAGACCGCCAGTTGGTTAGTCATCCCAGGGCCCGAGCGATGGTCATTTTTCCTGATTAAGCAAGCATGCGCTAATCACGACCGGAGCAACGCTGCAGGGACCAGAGCGGAAAACGTCAGAGGAAGAAACAAACAAATAAACGGAGGACAAGGGAAAGAAGCCAGCAGGATAAGTGACGACTCTCGTCCATGGCGTTACGGCAAAGAGAACAAACGTGCTGAGCGTAGGTCTTTTGTGTGCGGATCCCCAAGTCAAGGACACAGTGGTCCTCACAATGACCCCCTCCAGCTCTAGAGAGTGTAGCTTCATGGTTTTAGCAATGACCCCCTCCATCTCTAGAGAATGTAGCTTCATGGTTTTACCTATGACCCCCTCCAGCTCTAGAGAATGTAGCTTTTACCTATGACCCCCTCCAGCTCTAGAGAGTGTAGCTTCATGGTTTTAGCTATGACCCCCCCACCCTCCAAATGGGAACATAACGTTTCTTCTTTCTGACCTTATGGCTGGTCTCTCTGTGAGGTTGTGTGTGTATATGTTTGTTCAAATTAGATTTTGGATGGGTTTGTATACTGTGAGAAAGATGCATGTGGAGAGATACTGATGGAAAGAGAGAGAGTTGTTTGCTTTCTTTTAGAGGGGGTTGTCGTGTCGTTTTGGGGTGACGGAGTCCGTGCTAGTGTGTCTGCACTAGATGCAAACACGCACACACACACACATCATATTTGGTGTGGATCGTCGGGACACGTGGTCTGTTTAGAGGCTTATGTCTGACCTCATTCCTATTTCTTGCATTAACAGGGTGTGTGCTGTTCATATTGCCCTTCTCTCTCCTCTCCAGTCTCCACCTGTTCTTCTACTTCTGTTTTGTTCTGTTAGAGGAAGGGAGGGAGGGATGTGCCTGGAGCTGGAACCACCACCCCTGTCAGTCATGCCTGAGAACACTTGTGTTTGTAGAGCAGGGTGGGGCTGAACCTGAATTAAGGGATAAACTTGTGTATATCAAGGACATGCCAGGGTGTGTGTGTTATGGTTCTGTACATAGAGGCAGAAACTGCTTGTGTGAGCAAAGTCTGAATCTTGTCATGAGATTAAATGCTTCTGATAAACCATGCAGTGATGTCAGTGGAAAATGTATGTAATGTTTGACAGAAGGGTTGCGTGCACAGTCCCTTATTGCTGCTTCTACCTCCCTCTCTTTCTTTAACTCTCGCTCTCAAATTGCAGAGTGTAAGGCTTTGAAGTAAACAAGAACCAACTCTAGAATGTTCCCATTTTTTTATACCACAGCTAGTCTAAAAGTGATTTATTATGAGAAGCATAGGATGACCTGCATGCATCTGCAATTTACTCAAAGCCACCAGGTCTCCTTATAGAATGAGCCTTAGTAGGGATATGAATTTAATTGCTGTGTGCCGTAGTTTAACTCTTTCTTTCTTTTTCTGACCATCAGCGCACTTGGAGGTTCCTCTGCACTACACATCCCAGCATTCCCTAGTGGAGGCTGCCTCATTGACTATGTACCTCAAGTGTGCCAGCTCCTCACCAACAAGGTATGACAGAACCTGATAATGAGAGAGCACAACAGGGTGAAAAGAGAGCGAGAGAAAGGGATAGAAAGAGGTTACTCCACCCTATAGGGTGTATGTAAGCACAATGAAAAGCATCCGACTGCTTTTCTCCTCAAAACAGGTGTATTACTGAATAGAAAAGAGATGACACGCATATCCGTAGACTTTTGACGTCCAGCAGGTGCTGGACGTCAAAATAGTGTACTCTGCACACTGCATTATGCGACCATGTGAATTTATTAGACAACGTTTCGACTACCAGGGTCCGTACACACAAACCGTCTGAGTAGGAGTGCTGATCTAGGATCTGTCCATACAATATTATTTATTATGATCTAAAGGCACAGCTGATCTTAGATCAGCACTCTTACTCTGAGACTCTTTGTGGATGCGGCCCTGGTTTTCATCAGATCTCCCATTGGACTGGATTTTGTTCAGGTGTGAGTGTGGTGAATGAGGATCACTTCCGGCCACATTGCATCCAACCCTCCAGGGCCGTGTACACACACATACGCCGGAAGCAGAGGTAGCGCGTCCTGGGTGCGGGCACAGCAAATACCTGTGGTTAGACTCCAAGGCTGGATTCCCTTTTGTCATGCCAGGGAGAGCAGATTTGGAGTGGGATGTCATCTGTGTGTATATAAGTTCAGTGATCCACAGTTCCCCCACGCGCACACACATATCCTGCTGTGACTAAACAAACACAATCACAGTATGGCCTTGCTGCTTTTGAGAGAGTCGTGACTACTCCCCACTTGGTCCTATGTAAACAAAGACAAATAGACTTGAAAAGGGGTGTCTGAGTCACTATGTGTAGTGTGTATCCCAGCAGGAGGCGCTCAGCAGGAGGCGCTCATTCCATTACACTTATGTGTGTGTATAAGGTAGTTGTTGTGAAATTGTTAGATTACTTAGATATTGTTAGATATTACTGCACGGTCGGAACTAGAAGCACAAGCATTTCGCTACACTCACATTAACATCTGCTAACCATGTGTATGTGACCAATAAAATTTGATTTGATCGTATGTATGTGTGTAAGAGACTCACACACACCGAGACAAGTCACCCCATGCATCAGGAAATGCAGCCATTCATTCACAAACCCTTTGTGAATACTATGTTTGTATTTATGAATAACCATAGGTAATGAAATCACCAGCAACACAAAAATAGTGTAATGCATGGTGAAGATTGGAATTGGATGAGAACACGCTGATGCTATGTATATAGGACAACTTCCCCTCCTGTGCATGCTTATTGTTGGGTCTATATTAGAGTTTCAGCCAGCAATGCATGTTAGTAACCCCCCCTTGTAGTAAAATGTTCCCTGTCAATACTGTATATTATGGCATGATATTTGGCACTCAGGTTGAGAACTCCATTCCCTAAATCAGGGATGGGCAAGTTTGATAGGGGTGGGGGCTACAAAATATCTGAACTCGTCATGAGGGGCCGCCGTGGCTCGCAGGTTTGCTTTTTTCCATTTTCGCCTAAAATGACATACCCAAATCTAACTACCTTTAGTTCAGGACCTGAGGGAAGGATATGCATATTCTTGATACCATTTGAAAGATAACATTTTGAAGTTTGTGGAAATGTGAAATTAATGAAGGAGAATACAACACATGAGATCTGGTAAAAGATTATGTTCATCATCTTTGAAATGCAAGAGGAAGGCCACAATCTATTATTGCAGTTTAGGCGCAATTTAGATTTTGTCCACAGCAGTGTATGTGAAAGGTTTTAGATTGATCCAATGAGCCATTGCATTTCTGTTCAAAATATTGTATAAAGTAACACATGTGGAATCATTTAGTAACCAATAAAGTGTTAAACAAATATATTTTATATTTGAGATTCTTCTAAGTAGCCACCCTTTGCATTGATTACAGCTTTGCACACTCTTGGTATTCTTTCAATCAGCTTCATGAGGAATGCTTTTCCAATAGTGTTGGAGATCCCACATATGCTGAGCACTTGTTGGCTGCTTTTCCTTCACTCTGCGGTCCAACTCATCCCAAACCATCTCAAATGGGTTTAGGTCGGGTGATTGTGGAGGCCAGGTCATCTGATGCAGTCCTCCATCACTCTCCTTGGTCAAATAAACCTTACACAGCCTGGAGGTGTGTTTTGGGTCATTGTCCTGTTGGAAAACCAATGCTAGTCCCACTAACCGCAAACCAGATGGGATGGCATATCGCTGAAGAATGCTGTGGTATCCATGCTGGTTAAGTGTGCCTTGAGTTCTAAACAAGTCACTGACAGTGTCACCAGCAAAGAACCATCACATCCGCGAACAAGGGCCGCACTATATAACAGCTTTTAAGTCATAATATACCCAACCTCTACAATTAGGCCTTATCATATCAAACAAAAAAAACAACCTTGGTATTTCTAATGTACAATCTTCAAATTAAATAAAGATAAAAGGTCAGCCTTACCCATCTTCGCCTTCCCCTAAATCAAAACCGGATTTTAATTCCACGGTTCCATACTGCATGAATAAAAAAAGTCCATCTTGCAAAAAAATGTTCATACTGTGTAATGCGGTGCAAATGTGTATCGGGGACTACTTCAGCAGGAGGTAGCGATTACTCACAGCCTGGTAGTAATTTTTGAGTCCTTGAACATTTGGTTGTTTACATATAATTTATTGACCACTAGACAAACATTCTGCTACTCAGGTTGGATCCTTTTGAAAGTGGGGTATAGGTCACGTCTTCTCTCCACTATTTCATGGACACCCGGACTTTTTCCTCCGCTATCATTGTTTTATTATCCTACCGTAGTGTCTTTTAGGGACGTATATCTTCCATTTTATTCCTGTTTTTAAGGCCTCAACCTCCCCCCGTAGCCCAGGCAATATATCATTTTTTAAACTGTTCTCTCATGCTTGTAAGCAATGCTCTATCTTCTGGAGACATAGTTATAAAAACTTCCCCCTCCAATGTTAAATTTGGAATTTTAGACTGCGGATTCCCTTCTGTTTCGCTCGCAGAGCTCGAGAAAAGGTCTTCCCTTGTTCGCTTCGATGTATCTGATTCTTTTGATATCAAAAATAGTCAATAAATAGTTCAAGGTTCTCTATATTATCCAGAATGTTTGTTTTTGCAGTTATCAGCTGATCTTCAATTTTTATGATTATGGGACAAGCAATTCATGGGACAAGCTGTGCCTACCACGCTGCCACATCACCTCCGGAAGCTGTCATAATTACTGTGTAAGTCTATGGAAGGGGGTGAGAACCACGAGCCTCCTCGGTTTTGTATTGAAGTCAATTTACCCAGATGAGGACAGAAACTAGCTGTCCTCAGGCTACACCATGGTGCTACCCTACAGAGTGCTGTTGAAGCTACTGTAGACCTTCATTTCAAAACAGTGTGTTTTTAATCAATTATTTTTGTGACATGATTATATTTAGCATAGTTTTATCTAAAAATTATAACTTTTTTAATGAATTTTTATGAAATTCACTGCGGAGGATGGTCCTCCCCTTCCTACTCTTAGGAGCCTCCACTGGTGTACAGGGACTCCAGCAGAGCCCTCATACAGCTGCGAGTCCTGTTAGGAATAGGCACCTGAGACAAAAACAAGCACACAGACAAGTTTTCCTTCCCTATTGACGATAGAATTTAATATGATCCTGTGTGTTTATCCACCAAAACATGTTAAATTGAGTTGTTCTGCCTCTTTTCGCTGTCAATCCTTCATATTCCCCAATGAAAATGTGCATACCAACAGAGGCACCAGCTACCCTCCTGTAGGTTTTCACTCCATGTAACTAACCTGATCCATCTTATCAACCAGCTAATTATTAGAATCAAATGCACTAGATCAGTGGGTCCCAACTCCGGTCCTCGAGTATCAGATGTACTTGTTGGCGGCTACAATAAAAATGTGTGTTGTTCGAGGTACTTGAGGACCGGAGTTGGGAACCATTGCACTAGATTAGGGTTGGACCTACAGGACTGTAGCTCTCCAGGAACCATGGGAGGGTGTAGAGCAGACGTGTCAAACTCATTCCACGGAAAGCCGAGTGTCGACAAGTTTTCACTTCTCCCTTGTACTTGATTGATGAATTAAAGTCACTAATTAATAAGGACTCCCCTCACCTGGTTGTCTAGGTCTTAATTGAAAGAAAAAAAATAACTGCAGACACTAGGCCCTCCATGGAATGAGTTTGACACCCCTGGTGTAGAGGAGCTGAATGGAACAGGCATGTCTTCACCCTGCCTGGAAAGGGGGAGAGAGAAGGGCCACAGGCACTTCATGTTTTTGATTTAACCAACTAGGTGTGTTGAATTTAGATAATCACTGAACTGATCGATTAGTTCAGTTGGAATTTTGTTATTTACTGATGTTAGGGTAGGTTTTAAGTCACAGTGGGTACAACATTTCCTATACTCTTCCTGATAAACTCAGTCACAGTTTATTTGTCAATGTTATTCTCAGAGGCTACCCGGAACATATCCCAGTCCACGTGATCAAAACAGTCTTGAAGTGTGGAATCCGATTGGTCCGACCAGCGTTGAATAGTTCTTAGCACAGGTACTTCCTGTTTTGAGTTTCTGCCTATAGGAAGGGAGGAGCAAAATGGAGTCATGATCAGATTTGCCTAAGGGAGGATGAGGGAGGGCCTTGTAGGCATCCCGGAAGGTTGGATGTAGCAGTGGTCGAGTGTTTTAGCTGCACGAGTACTACAGTCAATATAATAATAATATATGCCATTTAGCAGACACTTTTATCCAAAGCGACTTACAGGCATGTGTGCATACATTCTACGTATGGGTGGTCCCGGGAATCGAACCCACTACCCTGGCGTTACAAGCGCCATGCTCTACCAACTGAGCTACAGATTTGATAGAACTTCAGTCGCTTTTTCCTCAAATTTGCTTTGTTACAATCCCCAGCTACAATAAAGGCCTCAGGATATGTGGTTTCCAGTTTGCATAAAGTCCAGTGAAGTTCCTTGAGGCAGTCGTTGTATCGGCTTGAAGGGGAACATACAGGGCTGTGACTATAACCGAAGAGAATTTTCTTGAGAGGTAATACGGTCGGCATTTGATTGTGAGGTATTCTAAAAAAATATCTGGGCTAATAATGTAAGAAATAACACACGAAAAAAATACTGTGAAGTTGCTCAAGAGCAAGAAGCACAGCTGCCCCATCTGTCGGCACCATTTTCCTGGACATCATATCTGAATATGGTAACCTGTCAGGTTCAAATCAAATGTTATTTGTCACATACCCAGGGTTACAAAATGTATGTGGATAAATCCATGGCTTTACCTTTGAATATCCCTTCGACAATCAACTTAGAAACGATATCTCCATTCCAATTGACTGAAAATACTTTAAATACTTGGGCATACAGTGGTGAGAACAAGTATTTGATACACTGCCGATTTTGCAGGTTTTCCTACATACAAAGCATGTAGAGGTCTGTAATTTGTATCATAGGTACACTTCAACTGTGAGAGACGGAATTTAAAACAAAAATCCAGAAAATCACATTGTCAGATTTTTAAGTAATTAATTAGCATTTTATTGCATGACATAAGTATTTGATCACCTACCAACCAGTAAGAATTCCAGCTCTCACAGACCTGTTACTCCATGCAAGATCTCATCTTGCATGATCATGAGGAAGGTGAGGGATCAGCCCAGAAATACACGGCAGGACCTGGTCAATGACCTGAAGAGAGCTGGGACCACAGTCTCAAAGGAAACCATTAGTAACACACTACGCCATCATGGATTAAAATCCTGCAGCGCACGCAAAGTCCACATGCTCAAGCCAGCGCATGTCCAGGCCCGTCTGAAGTTTGCCAATGACCATCTGGATGATCCAGAGGAGGAATGGGAGAAGGTCATGTGGTCTGATGAGACAAAATAGAGCTTTTTGGTCTAAACTCCACTCGCCGTGTTTGGAGGAAGAAGAAGGATGAGTACAACCCCAAGAACACCATCCCAACCATGGAGGTGGAAACATCATTCTTTGGAGATGCTTTTCTGCAAAGGGGACAGGACGACTGCACCGCATTGAGGGGAGGATGGATGGGGCCATGTATCGCAAGATCTTGGCCAACAACCTCCTTCCCTCAGTAAGAGCATTGAAGATGGGTCGTGGCTGGGTCTTCCAGCATGACAACGACCCGAAACACACAGCCAGGGCAACTAAGGAGTGGCTCCGTAAGAAGCATCTCAAGGTCCTGGAGTGGCCTAGCCAGTCTCCAGATCTGAACCCAATAGAAAATCTTTGGAGGGAGCTGAAAGTCCGTATTGCCCAGCGACAGCCCCGAAACCTGAAGGATCTGGAGAAGGTCTGTATGGAGGAGTGGGCCAAAATCCCTGCTGCAGTGTGTGCAAACCTGGTTAAGAACTACAGGAAATGTATGATCTCTGTAATTGCAAACAAAGGTTTCTGTACCAAATATTAAGTTCTGCTTTTCTGATGTATCAAATACTTATGTCATGCAAATTAATTACTTAAAAATCATACAATGTGATTTTCTGGATTTTCCATCTCTCACAGTTGAAGTGTACCTATGATAAAAAATTACAGACCTCTACATGCTTTGTAAGTAGGAAAATCTGCAAAATCGGCAGTCTATCAAATACTTGTTCTTCCCACTGTATATGTTACTCCAAATCTTAAAGATCTGTTCACTTCCAATTATATGACTTTGCTCACAAAGATTTAAACGGGACCTGGTGTCAGGATTAATGTGGTCAAGATGAATATCCTTCCACGGCTAAATTATCCATTACAAAATATTCCCTGCAATCTATCACAGTCCTCTATTCAGAAAATTATGCCAATATCCGAAAATATATCTGGAACAATAAGAAACCTAGAACCACATTTACCAAACTAATTAAGCCTAAGGATTTAGGAGGGGTCTCTGCCAAATATGCAACTATATTACTGGTCTGCTCAGATCAAGCACATGATTGGTTGGTGCCTAGACAGACGTGACTCACTTTGGGTTGGGGTGGAATTAATAGCATGTCATCAAAGAGCCATAGCTTCCTCACCTTTTATTAATAGCTTTGTAAAGATCTAGGCCCTTTCTGACAATTTTACAGTCCATAATACACTCTTAGCTTGGAAAGATGCGAGGAGATACTTGCAGATTCCAGACCATTTATCACTTTGGTCACCGATTGCCCTTAATCCTGACTCCCCCTCCAAATGAGGAGTATTGGACTATTGGGCTGGAAGACAAAGGGTATCGCTGACCTTATGCCTTTATTTACTCAGAACACTCTTAAATGATTCCAACAGATACAAACTTATTTTTACTTTTTTTTAATTGTTTGAAGTACCTACAACTTAGATACTTCACAGAGGGTCCTAAGAAAGTTGATAAACTACGTTTTCAAATTTGAAAAACTATTTACGAATCCTACTGTTCAGAGAGGTTTAATCTCTGATTTATTATATTTTGTTGAATAGAAGTGCCGCCTCCTATGATGCATTGAGACATGTTTGGGAGAGTGACATTGAACAGGCATTAGGTGAGGAAGACTGGACTTCTATCTGCAAAAAGGTCAACCCCAAATGCACCTCCATAAGCTTACAAGAACTCAATTTCAAATGTTTTCATAGAACCTACTTTACACCCGTCCACCTTCACAGAATGTTTTTCAATGCATCACATTTATGTTTCAAATGTGTAGAGGATACTGGCACCTTCATGCATGTTTTTTGGTACTGTAGCAGAATTAATTTACACATCTGGAAGATCTTGGGTAGACAATTTGCTCTTTCACCAAATGTATATTTATTCTAATTTGATTGTTAAGTTGTTTGAGCCTGAGTCTGAACGTCTGTTCAATACCCTTGTTTATTGTATATTGTTATTGTGGCCCACACCTCAAGTACCATCTGCGAGGATGTGTCTTTCTCAGGCTTCTGCTATTCTGCCTCTAGAGAAATGTTCCTTTGTGGTCCTACAGTTGAAGTCGGATGTTTACATACACCTTAGCCAACTACATTTAAACTCAGTTTTTCACAATTCCTGACATTTAATCCTAGTAAAAATTCCCTGACTTAGGTCAGTTAGGATCGCCACTGTATTTTAAGAATGTGAAATGTCAGAATAATAATAGAGAGAATTATTTATTTCAGCTTTTATTTCTTTCATCGCACTCTCGGTGGGTCAGAAGTTCTTTGGCTTGCAAGCCTCCCCCTTTTTCCTCCAAACATAACAATGGTCATTATGGCCAAACAGTTCTATTTCTTTTCATCAGACCAGAGGACATTTCTCCAAAAAGTATGATCTTTGTCCCCCATGTGCAGTTGCAAACCATAGTCTGGCTTTTTTATGGCGATTTTGGAGCAGTGGCTTCTTCCTTGCTGAGCGGCCTTTCAGGTTATGTTGATATAGGACTCGTTTTACTGTGGATATAGATACCTTTGTACCGGTTTTCTCCAGAATCTTCACAAGGTCCTTTGCTGTTGTTCTGGGATTGATTTGCACTTTTTGCACAAAAGTACGTTCATCTCGAGGAGACAGAACGCGTCTCATTCCTGAGCGGTATGACGGCTGCGTGGTTCCATGGTGATTATACTTGCGTACTATTGTATGTACAGATGAATGTGGTACTTTCAGGCGTTTGGAAATTGCTCCCAAGGATGAACCAGACTTGTGGAGGTCTACAATTTTTTTTCTGAAGTCTTGGCTGATTTCTTTTGATTTTCCCATGATTTCAAACAAAGAGGCATTGAGTTTGGAGGTAGGCCTTGAAATACATCCACAGGTACACCTCCAATTGACTCAAATGATGTCAATTATCAGAAGCTTCTAAAGCATGGCTTAATTTTCTGGAATTTTCCAAGCTGTTTAAAGGCACAGTCAACTTAGTGTATGTAAGCTTCTGACACACTGGAATTGTGATACAGTGAATTATAAGTGAAATAATTGTCTGTAAACAATTGTTGGAAAAATTACTTGTGTCATGCGCAAGTAGATGTCCTAACCGAATTGCCAAAACTATAGTTTGTTAACAAGAAATTTGTGGAATGGTTGAAAACGAGTTTTATTGACTCCAACCACTTTGTTTGTTTGTCTATATAAACTCTTTTAAAAAGAAATTGAATATAAAGATAATTAACCCCCCCCCCCAAAAAAAAAAAATGTTTTACCTGCTGTAGCAGACTCTCCGAGCTTGACCGCTGCTGTGATCCTGCAGTCAATTCTTTTAAAATCAGCATTACCTCTTGTCAATCTGCACTAGATGTACTACATACAGTGGGGCAAAAAAACAGACAAAATGAGAGAGAGAAAAATCCAGAAAATCGCATTGTAGGATTTTTAATGTATTTGTTTGCAGATTATGGTGGAAAATAAGTATTTGGTCAATAACAAAAGTTTATCTCAATACTTTGTTATATACCCTTTGTTGGCAATGACAGAGATCAAACGTTTTCTGTAAGTCTTCACAAGGTTTTCACACACTGTTGCTGGTATTTTGGCCCATTCCTCCATGCAGATCTCCTCTAGAGCCGGAATGTTTTGGGGCTGTTGCTGGGCAACACTGACTTTCAACTCCCTGCAAAGATTTTCTATGGGGTTGAGATCACACAGTCGTCCAGAACAGCTGATGCACTCATGCATGCTTTGCTGTTGCTTGCCTCGAAGCGAGCATAGATGTTATTTAGCTTGTGTGGTAGGCTCATGTCACTGGGGAGCTCGTGGCTGTGCTTCCCTTTGTAGTCCGGAAGTTTGCGAGCCCTACCACATCCGATGAGCTTTGGAGCCGGTGTAGTACGATTCAATCTTAGCCCTGTATTGACGCTTTGCCTGTTTGATGGTTCGTCATAGGGCATAGCAGGATTTATTATTAGCTCCCTGGTTAGAGTTCCCCTCCTTGAAAGCGGCAGCTCTACCCTTGAAAGCGGCAGCGGATGTTGCCTGTAATCCATGGCTTCTGGTTGGGGTATGTACATACGATCACTGTGGGGACAACGTCATCACGTCATCAATGCACTTGTACGTGCCTCTGTGTGTGGAGTAAAGGTGGTCTACAGTTTTTCTTCCTCTGGTTGCACATTTTACATGCTGATTTAACATGCTGGCAGAAATTAGATAAAAGGGATTTGTTTCCCTGCATTAAAGTCTCCGGCCACTAGGGGTGTCGCCCCTGAGTATTTTCTTGACGGTCAATAGTCGACCGTGCCTGGAGCGTCCCTGCTAGGCATGGACACACACACCAGCAACTCAGAGCTGTCAACACACTACAAGTGTGTGTGTGTGTGTGTGTGTGTGTGTGTGTGTGTGTGTGTGTGTGTGTGTGTGTGTGTGTGTGTGTGTGTGTGTGTGTGTGTGTGTGTGTGTGTGTGTGTGTGTGTGTGTGTGTGTGTGTGTGTGTGTTAATCGTAGACAATTTCCATAGAACAATGGTTATATCAAAGGTCACGAATGAGTTAACACTGCCCCAAAATAATATGTTGATCTGCTCCTACCTGTATATGTTTTTGTTCAACTTTAGTGAAAGATTCACTAAAATATTATCTGCATCATGCTGTATCTGCCTTTCCCATTAATGGACACCCGCACATAACCAACACACGCACACAATACACACTCAAATAACACAAGAATGGAAGCAGTGTGCAATGAGTCTAGGTTTCACATTATTTTGAACCTGTATTGTTTTTTTAACAGGCAATCAGTGGCACACCACCACCACAGCCTGTGAGGCACAACTTTTTGCGTAAATTACATTATTCCAACCAGTTGCCATTCTCTCTCCCCCTACCCCCTACCATCAGAAATATAACTCACTGTTACAGTGCATTCGGAAAGTATTCAGAACCCTTCCCTTTTTCCACATTTTTACTTTACAGCCTTATTCTAAAATGGAAAAAAATATATAAAATCCTCATCAGTCTACACACAATACCCCATAATGACAAAGAAAAAACACAGGTTTTTTGACATTTTTGCAAAGCTATTAAAAATATAAAAATATTTATTTATTCAGTATTCAGACCCTTTGAATTCAGTATTCAGACCCTTTGCTATGAGACTCAAAATTGAGCTATCGTGCATCCTGTTTCCATTGATCATCCCTGAGATGTTTCTACAACTTGATTGGAGTCCACCTGTAGTAAATTCAATTGATTGGACATGATTTGGAAAGGCACACACCTGTCTATATGAGGTCCCACTGCTGACAGTGCATGTCAGAGCAAAAACCAAGCCATGAGGTTGAAGGAATTGTCTGTAGAGCTCTGAGACAGGATTGTGTCGAGGCACAGATCTAGAGAAGGGTAGCAAAGCATTTCTGCAGCATTGAAGGTCCCCAAGAACACAGTGGTCTCCATCATTCTTAAATGGAAGAAATTTGGCTGTCTGGCCAAACAGAGCAATCGGGGGAGAACGGCTTTGGTCAGCGAGGTGACCAAGAACTTGATGGTCACTCTGACAGAGTTCCAGAGTTCCTCTGCGGAGATGGGAGAACCTTCCAAAAGGACAATCATCTCTGCAGCACTCCACCAATCAGGCCTTTATGGTAGAGTGGCCAGATGGAAGCCACTCATCAGTAAAAGGCACATGACAGCCCGCTTGGAGTTTGCCAGAAGGCACCTAAAGGATTCTGACCATGAGAAACAAGATTCGCTGGTCTGATGAAACTAAGATTGTGCTCTTTGGCCTGAATGCCAAGCGTCACGTCTGGAGGGGATGTTTTTCAGCGGCATGGACTGGGAGGCTATTCAGGATGGAGGGAAAGATGAACGGAGCAAAGTACATGATGATAACCTACTCCAGAGCGCTCAGAACATCAGACTGGGGCGAAGGTTCACCTTCCAACAAGACAACAACCCTAAGTACACATCCAAGACAACGCAAGATTGGCTTCGGGACAAGTCTCTGAATGTCCTTGAGTGGCCCAGCCAGAGCCCGAACCTGATCAAACATCTCTGGAATGACCAGAAAATAGCTGTGTAGTGACGCTCCCATCCAAGCTGACAGAGCTTGAGAGGATCTGCAGAGAAGAATTACAGGTATGCCAAGCTTGTAGTGTCATACCCAAGATCACTCGAGGCTGTAATCACTGCCAAAGGTGTTTCATGAAAGTACTGAATAAAGGGTCTGAATGTTTTATTTTTTTTGCTTTGTCACTATGGGGTATTGTGTGTGTCACGCCTTGGTCTTAGTATTTTGTGTTTTCTTTAATTATTTGTTCAGGCCAGGGTGTGACATGGGGTTATTGTATTGTCGTATTGGGGTTTTTGTAGGCATTGGGATTGTGGTTGATTAGGGGTGTGTCTAGTATAGGCTTGGCTGCCTGAGGCGGTTCTCAATCAGAGTCAGGTGATTCTTGTTGTCTCTGATGGGGAAACGTATTTAGGTAGCCTGGGTTTCACTTTGTATTTCGTGGGTGATTGTTCCTGTCTCTGTGTAGTGTTCACCAGATAGGCTGTAATAGGTTCCACGTTCCGTTTGTTGTTTTTGTATTTATTGGTTATTTCATGTATCGTTCCGTTTTTTCTTCATTAAAGACATGAGTAACCACCACGCTGCATTTCGGTCCGACTCTCTTTCGACATACGAAGAACGCCGTTACAGAGTGTAGATTGATGAGGGGAAAAAAACTGTTTTAAACTATTTTAGAATAAGGCTGTAACGTAATGTGGAAAAAGTTAAGGGGTTTGTATACTTTCCGTATGCACCTTATTGGCACACTTGATGAAGATGAGCAAAGACTGTATAAAATAAATTACAAATACTGAGCTATATTGTATGCTAAATATTTTTTATTTTTTATTTTATACTAATACAATTACTCAGAGAAAGAGATTTTGTTTAACAAGAAATAAAATAAATTCTCAACAAGATAAGTTTCAAAGTTATTGGCACCACTAAAGATTTTAATAAATAAAATAAAAATACATTTTATCTGCATTAACATTCTACTTAGGTAAATCTCAGCTTCAGGAACTGTATTGTGGCCTTTCATGGCTTCCTGTTTCACTGGGTATAAACATGCAAAATCCATTTGCGATCCATCACCATGGGGAAAGACAAAGAACTCTCAAATGAAAAGAGACAAATGGTTGTTGACCTTCATAAATCAGGCAATGGGTACAAAAAATTGCTTCCATAATATGCCACTTACCACTATTAGGGCAATCATTTAAAAGTTTAAAACCACTGGAACAGTGATAAACTTGCCTGGTAGAGGACGCAAGTGAGTAGTTTATATAGGGCGGCTTATGTCAATCAATCAAATCTTGTGACTTATGAGGAGGCGGGACTTCCGCCTAAGATTTTAATATCTCACCCAGGATGTAAATATCACATCCATGTGCTGTATGTAATTATAAACTGGGTGGTTCGAGCCCTAAATGCTGATTGGCTGACAGCTGTGGTATATCAGACCGTATTCCACGGGAATAACAAAACATTTATTTTTACTTCTCTAATTATATTGGTAACTAGTTTATAATAGCAATAGGGCACCTCAGGGATTGTGATATATGGCCAATATACCACGGCTAAGGGCTGTTCTTACCCAGGACGCAACACGGTAACCAGTCTATAATAGCAATAAGGCACCTAAATATCCCCTCCATTGTTCTGATACCCCCCCCCTAAAAAGATTTAGATGCACTATTGTAAAGTGGCTGTTCCACTGGATGTCATAAGGTGTATGCACCAATTTGTAAGTCGCTCTGGATAAGAGCGTCTGCTAAATGACTTAAATGTAAATGTAAATGTTCTGAGTGGCCAGAGTGGACTGTGTTGATCAAGGGGCTATTGTATTGGGGCCTATGGTGACGTGGGGATTGATGTGATGGTTTAGTTAGAGTGGAGGTTCCATGTTTGAGCATGACAACTATACCCCATTGTCCAATTTCCTTAACCAGTGAGAATTCTTGGAGTTGTGATGGGCTCGTCAGGAGAGGGGTTTGTGTGTATTAGTGCGGCAGGGGCTGGTGATGTGGGTCTGGACAGTTCAACTCTAAAATGGCTTAGTTGCTTCAAATAGTTGTTTTATTAATAACACGAGCTGTGAATTTAAAATATGCAGGGTTAATTTAATTCTGTTTGGAAAAGGGACGAAGATTCACAGTTGGAGACACTTTCTTGACGTTTTGGAGTGGTAATGGCTTGTTTGCATGCCTAAAAAACTGGTTGGGGGTAGGCTTGGGCCTTCCAGTGCATTCAAATCTGGCCCAGTGGAGAATCAATAAGCAGTTGCCTGGACTTCACTGAGCCTTGGAAGTACTGAGCCTTGGAAGTTAGACTTTATTTTATTTATTTTTTTTGATCGCTTTAGTGGAACATGTTCACAACTCTAAGCACATAAATCAAATCAGATCATCGAAGTGGCTCATGTTTCAAATCTCTATGCACATTTTCGAATGAAAATCACTTGTTCACCGCACCAAATCACTCTTTCAATTTGGATACATATTCACTCACTCAAAACCAGGCTACAGTTACAAGTCCAGACAAACCACCCCCCAATTACAAAAGGTATAGGTATAGCCTTGTCTTGGGGGGACAGCGAATCAACAATGTTTATGCAGATTTTACCCTCCTGTATTCCGTGAATCCAAATGTGAACTTCACATTTCCATATCATAAAACTCATGTACAGTGTCACAATGTTTGAGGTACTTAAGTCAATTGAAATGTGGTTTTGATACATGAGCCATTTTGATGATCTGATTCGATTTGTGTGCTAAGAGTTGTGAAAATGTTCCACATAATTGTAAAAAAAAAAAAAATTAAAGTCCAAACAACTGCTTGTTGATACCCCACTGGGCCTGGTGTGAATGCTCAACGAAGCTTAAACCTACCTCCAACCAGTTTGATTACAATGTTGGATTTCAACCCGGACCCCCAAAACACACATCCCACTCAAAACAGTTTCGACATGCAAAACCGCCCTTCTCTCCACCCCACAAACTTGATCAAAGTCACAATAGACCTTTGGGTCACCAAATAGCCTAATACATTACCCCTGATCAAGAGCAAAACACATATTTGTCCCACATTTGACCATTAGCCCAATACACTACCCACAGGATCACAACAAGCCTCTCACACCAGGTCCACACACACAGTGATGCAGACACTGCATGTGGAAATAAATGTAATCCTTAAGAGTCGATGGATGCGCCTGTCAATCTAAGTAACATCATTTTTAAAAATCCCCTTCAAAATCTGTCAGTGGCACCTAGAGAAATCTTTTTTTGTTGTTGCATGGGCTACAGTGGTGTTTGTCAGACCATGAGACATCCTGAAAATCGGTCTTCTCACGAAAACGTCTGTTGCGCCCGAACGGTTTTGCCTTCACACCAAAATGACCACTCTGGAAAGATGAGACACTCACGAACACGAGGGTGTTCTCTGTTTCGCTCTTTGATCCCCCACAAGCCCCAAGGGACTCGTCTAAAGTCAGTACCACCGATGTGTAGCGTCCGAACCGTTTGGCCTACTAATATAACTCTATGGAAAGATGAGATTCTCACGAACACAATGGTGTTCTCCATCCTGCTCTACGACCCCCATAAATGGCTCAGGATTCATATGAAGGTAACCCGGTACCAGTTTAAAAAATGAATGGAAGTATGAAGGTAGTTTTGTGCCAATAATAATGGAGGTTAAATATGTGTCCAAGAAACAAAAATATTTCCTGGGCTTTCATATATTGCCTAGATATAGGACAGACACTTCAAAACCTTATTCCTTAGGATTTATTTTTTGACTGTCTGTTTTACATTTATGAATGTGTTATTCAATACATTTCTATGGGCTATAAGTAGTAAAGGCCACATATTTTAGCTATAAGTAGTAAAGGCCATATTTTATCAAATAGTTTTTACATATTGTTTTTGTTGATACATACAGGGGTCCTAAAATTCTAAATCAAATAGCTAAGTGATCCATATGTTAGATTAGTAGAACCCCACCCCCTCCCCAAAGGCTTAGACATTTAGAGGTTAAGTATCATCACAGAAAATAGTATGTTTTTTTAGTTTTAGGCTTTAAAACAAGCCATACTCACTCCAATAACTCAGGAAGGTGTCTTCAACTGTGAGTCTTGGACATGCAACATGTTTTGAACTGTAAGTACCTACAAAGTCACTCAGAACAGTGGGTGTGATATTTACATCCTAGTGTGAAGCCCCAGCTACTCAGAACAGTGGGTGTGATACTCACATCCTGGTGTGAAATCACATGGGTGTGATATTCAAATCCTAGGCGTAAGTCTCGCCCCCCTCATAAATCACACAATTTTTTTGATAGTTTGACAGAAGCCATCCTATATAAACTACTCAAGTGTATCCTGTCCCCACGTACAGTGGGGAAGATGGTTTGGGAAGGCAAAGAAAATTCCAAGGGGCCACAGTTGGAGAATTACAGAACTTGGTCGAATCTTGGAGTCTCCAAATCTCCAATTAGACGCTAACCTCTATGCCAATAGGCTCGTTGGAAGGGTTGACAGAAAAAAGCTTTTATTGTGAGCAGCCAACAAATGTAAATGCCTGGAGTTTGCTAAACGGTATTGGCACTTGGATTGGAATCGGGTGCTATGATTAGATGAGACAAAAATAGAGGTCTTTGGCCACGTATACCACGGTGAGTTAGGCATTGAAAGGAGGATACAAATGCAGAAAATAAGTCCATACCTACTGTAAAATATGGTGGCTGTTTTGCTTCTTAAGGTCAACGGCATCATGAACTCTACTAAGTACCATTAAATGTTTGCTGAAAATGTGATCGCCTCTGCCATGAGGCTGAACTCTTCCAGCAAGACAATGACCCCAAGCACACATCAAAATCCACAAAGAAATTGTCAATTGACCACAGAATCAACATTTTGCATGGCCATCTCTGGACTAAAACCTCATTGAAAACCTGGTTTGAATGGAAGAGGGCAGTCCATAAGCGCACCGAAGGATATCAAGGATCTGGTAAGATTCTATACGGAGGAATGGTTTGAGATTCCTCCCAATGTGTTCTCCAATCTCATAAACCATTTTATAAAAAGGCTCAGTGCCGTTAACTTTGCAAGGTGAGGGTGCACATACACAAGTATTGAAAACGGGGGTCAATATTCTTTATGATTATACAGGTAAGACAGAACAGGTAGAGGGCAGAACACACACGGATCCCCTACCAAATCAACCCCCCCCACCCCAAAACCAGACTTAAAGCAGGCATGATATAAACTCAGCAAAAAAAGAAACGTCCTCTCACTGTCAACTGCGTTTATTTTAAGCAAACTTAACACGTGTAAATATTTATATGAACATAAGATTCAACAACTGAGACAAACTGAACACAGACATGACTAACAGAAATTGAATAATGTGTTCCTGAACAAAGGGGGGGTCAAAATCAAAAGTAACAGTCAGTATCTGGTGTGGCCACCAGCTGCATTAAGTACTGCAGTGCATCTCCTCCTCATGAACTGCACCAGATTTGCCTGTTCTTGCTGTGAGATGTTACCCCATTCTTCCACCAAGGCACCTGCAAGTTCCCTGACATTTCTGGTGGGAATGGCCCTAGCCCTCACCCTCCGATCCAACAGGTCCCAGACGTGTTCAATGGGATTGAGATCCGGGCTCTTCGCTGGCCATGGCAGAACACTGACATTCATGTCTTGCAGGAAATCACGCACAGAACGAGCAGTATGGCTGGTGGCATTGTCATACTGGAGGGCACATCATGTCAGGATGAGCCTGCAGGAAGGGTACCACATGAGGGTGGAGGATGTCTTCCCTGTAACGCACATCGTTGAGATTGCCTGCAATGACAACAAGCTCAGTCCGATTATTCTGTGACACACCACACTAGACCATGACGGACCCTCAACCTCCAAATCGATCCTGCTCCAGAGTACAGGCCTCGGTGTGATGCTCATTCCTTTGACGATAAACGTGGATCCGACCATCACCCCTGGTGAGACAAAACTGCGTCTCGTCAGTGAAGAGCACTTTTTTCCAGTCCTGTCTGGTCCAGCGACGGTGGGTTTGTTCCCATAGGCGACATTGTTGCCGGTGATGTCTGGTGAGGACCTGCCTTACAACAGGCCTACAAGTCCTCAGGCCAGCCTCGCTTAGCCTATTGCGGACAGTCTGAGCACTTATGAAGGGATTGTGCGTTCCTGGTATAACTCGGGCAGTTGTTGTTGCCATCCTGTACCTGTCCCGCAGGTGTGATGTTCGGATGTACCGATCCTGTGCAGATGTGGTCTGCCACTGCGAGGACGATCAGCTGTCCGCCCTGTAGCGCTGTCTTAGCCGTCTCACAGTACAGACATTGCAATGTATTGCCCTGGCCACATCTGCCGTCCTCATGCCTCCTTGCAGCATGCCTAAGGCACGTTCACGCAGATGAGCAGGGACCCTGGGCATCTTTCTTTTGATGTTTTTCAGAGTCAGTAGAAAGGCCTCTTTTAGTGTCCTAAGTTTTCATCACTGTATCCTTAATTGCCTTACCGTCTGTAACCTGTTAGTGTCTTAACGACCGTTCCACAGGTGCATGTTAATTAATTGTTTATGGTTCATTGAACAAGCATGGGAAACAGTGTTTAAACCCTTTACAATGAAGATCTGTGAAGTTATTTGGATTTTTACAAATTATATTTGAAATACAGGGTCCTGAGAAAGGGACGTTTAGCTGAGTTTACAAGGGTGCCAATAACACATCTTTTAGTAGGGAAAAACTATTGCTTATTGAACAAAATCTTTCTCTGAGCAAATGTATTAGTATACTTTTTGTTGAGTATACAAAATATAGCTCAGTACTTATGTTATTTGCTTTGTACGGTCTTTTTTGCTCATCTTTGTCAAGGGTCCCAATAATTTTGGAGGTGACCATATTAATATAAATCCCTGATTGTTTGTGTCACAAAACTGTCATAGCCATCATGCTTATTAGAGTCACTAAGGGGTCACTGGGTTGGCGACTGACCCCGAGTGTAAACGTGCGTAACTCATCCTCTGATACACTTTATAGTTTGACATCTCAGCTCTTTGATATCTGCACTCATTAAAAACGCTGACGTATAATGTCGGAGTATTGATTGATGCTCAAATGATATGGTCTCGTCTTCCTGAGAGGTTGTATATACCAACCAGGGTCATCCTTGGTAAATTTGAATTCAAGTCACTCAATTGAGGAAGTGATTTAAATTGAAAATGATACAATGGAAAAATGTGTGAAATAAAAAGCATGTTATTTTCTGTGTATTAGGTTGACTTAACTTTTCAAGATGCCAACCCCAAAAGTTACATTTTAGTATTGTACAGTTCTGTTTCAGCTGGTATTTGCCTGGTAATCAAGTATGTATTAATTTATCTCCCTCCCTCCCTCCTCAGGTGCAGTATGTCATTCAAGGCTACCACAAGAGGAGAGAGTACATTGCTGCCTTTCTCAGTCACTTTGGAATGTGAGTCTGCGGTATGTGTGCGCGCATGTATGTGAGAAAAAAACAGAAATATCACTTACAGTGGGGAGAACAAGTATTTGAGAGGGCTGTAATTTTTATCACAGGTACACTTCAACTTGTATGATTTTTAAGTAATTAATTAGCATTTTATTGCATGACATAAGTATTTGATACATCAGAAAAGCAGAATTTAATAGTTGGTACAGAAACCTTTGTTTACAATTACAGAGATCATACGTTTCCTGTAGTTCTTGACCATGTTTGCACACACTGCAGCAGGGATTTTGGCCCACTCCTCCATACAGACCTTCTCCAGATCCTTCAGGTTTTGTGGCTGTCGCTGGGCAATACGGATTTTCAGCTCCCTCCAAAGATGTTCTATTGGGTTCAGGTCTGGAGACTGGCTAGATCATTCCAGGACCTTGAGATGCTTCTTATGGAGCCACTCCTTAGTTGCCCTGGCTGTGTGTTTTGGGTCATTGTCATGCTGGAAGACCCAGCTACGACCCATCTTCAATGCTCTTACTGAGGGAAGGAGGTTGTTGGCCAAGATCTTGCGAAACATGGCCCCATCCATCCTCCCCTCAATACGGTGCAGTCGTCCTTTCCCCTTTGCAGAAAAGCATCCCCAAAGAATGATGTTTCCACCTCCATGCTTCACGGTTGGGATGGTGTTCTTGGGGTTGTACTCATCCTTCTTCTTCCTCCAAACACAGCGAGTGGAGTTTAGACCAAAAAGCTCTATTTTTGTCTCATCAGACCACATGACCTTCTCCCATTCCTCGTCTGGATCATCCAGATGGTCATTGGCAAACTTCAGACGGGCCTGGACATGCGCTGGCTTGAGCAGGGGGACCTTGCATGCGCTGCAGGATTTTAATCCATGACGGCGTAGTGTGTTACTAATGGTTTTCTTTGAGACTGTGATCCCAGCTCTCTTCAGGTCATTGACCAGGTCCTGCCGTGTAGTTCTGGACTGATCCCTCACCTTCCTCATGATCATTGATGCCCCACGAGGTGAGATCTTGCATGGAGCCCCAGACCGAGGGTGATTGACCGTCATCTTGAACTTCTTCCATTTTCTAATAATTGCACCAACAGTTGTTGCCTTCTCACCAAGCTGCTTGCCTATTGTCCTGTAGCCCATCCCAGCCTTGTGCAGGTCTACAATTTTATCCCTGATGTCCTTACACAGCTCCCTGGTCTTGGTCTTTGTGGAAAGGTTGGAGTCTGTTTGATTGAGTGTGTGGACAGGTGTTTTTTATACAGGTAACGAGTTCAAACAGGTGCAGTTAATACAGGCAATGAGTGGAGAACAGGAGGGCTTCTTAAAGAAAAACTAACAGGTCTGTGAGAGCCGGAATTCTTACTGGTTAGTAGGTGATCAAATACTTATGGCATGCAATAAAATGCAAATTAATTACTTAAAAATCATACAATGTGATTTTCTGGATTTTTGTTTTAGATTCCGTCTCTCACAGTTGAAGTGTACCTATGATAACAATTACAGACCTCTACATGCTTTGTAAGTAGGAAAACCTACAAAATCGGGAGTGTCACTGTATGTCCTGTCTGGTCCAGCGACGGTGGGTTTGTGCCCATAGGCGACGTTGTTGCCGTTGATGTCTGGTGAGGACCTGCCTTACAACAGGCTTACAGTTCCTCAGTCCAGCCTCTCTCAACCTATTGTGGACAGTCTGAGCACTGATGTTGTGCGTTCATGGTGTAACTGGTGTAACCTGTCCCGCAGGTGTGAAGTTCAAATGTACCGATCCTTTGCAGGTGTTGTTAAACGTGGTCTGCCACTGCGAGGACGATCAGCTGTCTGTCCTGTCTCCCTTTTGTGCTGTCTTAGGTGTCTCACAGTACAGACATTGCAATTTATTGTACTAGCCACATCTGCAGTCCTCATGCCTCCTTGCAGCATGCCTAAGGCACGTTCACGCAGATGAGCAGGGACCCTGGGCATCTTTATTTGGTGTTTTTCAGAGTCAGTAGAAAGGCCTCTTTTAGTGTCCTAAGTCTTCATAACTGTGACCTTATTTGCCTACCGTCTGTAGGCTGTTAGTGTCTTAACGACCGTTTAGGTGCATGTTCATTTAATTGTTTATGGTTCATTGAACAAGCATGGAAAACCGTGTTTAAACTCTTTACGATGAAGATCTGTGAAGTTATTTGGATTTTTATCTTTGAAAGACAGGGTCCTGAAAAAGGGACGTTTCTTTTTATAATGAATTTTTTTAAGGAATTTGAAATTATTTATACTGTTACTTTTGATACTTAAATATATTTAAAACCAAATACTTTTAGACTTTTACTCAAGTAGTATTATACTGGGTGACTTTTACTTGAGGCAGTTTATATTAAGGTATCTTTGACTTTTACTCAAAATTGACAATTGTGTACTTTTTCCACCACTGACGATTCAGCTGCCCTGCGCGCCGGGTAAGCCAACTGTTGCCACACATTTCATGTGTCTGAAGGTACAAATCCTACCTTCTGGGCAGGCCCAGAGAACAAATCAAAAACGGATGGCTCAGATGACCGTGTCAAATAGCAGACAAAAGAAAGTTACTGTGAGATTGTTTAAAACCATTACAAGAGAGAGACTGCCAGCGAATGCAGCAAAGTGATGCTGTTTTTATGAGTGAGTTCATGCTGAAGTTCTTACTGAGCACTGTCAACACTTTGTATTCAACACTTTTATAAGCCACAAAACGCGCATTCTTCTTATTTCCACTCAGCGCTACAACAAGCACTGCAGCCGTAATGAATGAGAAGGAATGTGTATCTTTCGACTTGCGTTGTTGTTATTTTTAACTTCTTGGGTCTATTTTAATATCAAGGAATAATTCGGTGCGACTCGAGTTTCCTCATCAGCTGGAAGACGAGTGTCCCTTTTTGGTCAGTGTCAGTGGAGGAAAGGGAGAGCGGAGGGATGTTGAGGCAGACCCTCAGACTTCTGCTCTCTCCCTCTGCTGACACTGATCATCAGATGCAGGCACCATCAGCCCAGTAAAATAAAAAGCAAATAATTGAAATGTATGCTCACTCAGCTGTGCTTCACAAGTAATACAACAACGCATCTATTACCGGTGTGATCATATAACCACAGCCATTATGCTGATATATTAGCCACTTTCAATGTAACATACTGAAACAAAATGAAATGTGCAAGAGATTTTGTTGTAGTCAGAACACATCGGAGTATGATTCTATTGCATTGACATCAAATCAAATTGTATTTGTCACATACACATGGTTAGCAGATGTTAATGCAAGTGTAGCGAAATGCTTGTGCTTCCAGTTCCGACAATGCAGTAATAACCAACAAGTAATCTAACGAACAATTCCAAAACTACTGTCTTATACACAGTGTAAGGGGATAAAGAATATCTACATAAAGATATATGAATGAGTGATGGTACAGAGCAGCATAGGCAAGATACAGTAGATGGTATCGAGTACAGTATATACATATGAGATGAGTATGTAAACAAAGTGGCATAGTTAAAGTGGCTAGTGATACATGTATTACATAAGGATGCAGTCGATGATATAGAGTACAGTATATACGTATGCATATGAGATGAATAATGTAGGGTATGTAACAGTATATTAGGTAACATTGTTTAAAGTGGCTAGTGATATATACTGACCTCGCCTTCTGGATGATAGCGGGGTGAACAGGCAGTGGCTCGGGTGGTTGTTGTCCTTGATGATCTTTATGGCCTTCCTGTAACATCGGGTGGTGTAGGTGTCCTGGAGGGCATGTAGTTTGCCCCCGGTGATGCGTTGTGCAGACCTCACTACCCTCTGGAGAGCCTTACGGTTGTGGGCGGAGCAGTTGCCGTACTAGGCGGTGATACAGCCCGCCAGGATGCTCTCGATAGTGCATCTGTAGAAGTTTTGAGAGAGTGCTTTTGGTGACAAGCCAAATTTCTTCAGCCTCCTGAGGTTGAATGTTAACTTAAATGTTGAAGAGGCGCTGCTGCGCCTTCTTCACGATGCTGTCTGTGTGAGTGGACCAATGTTATAAAATACATTTGCTTCGTTGTTTCTGATGGTAGGCCACTTTGGAAGACCTACATTATGATAAAATAGCCACAGGAGCATACATGGTTACAGCTGTAACTTAAAGCAGGTACAGCCTCAAGTTTGTACTCAGCAGACCTGAAATTTGCTCAGTACCGAATATATTTACAGGAAATGTTGCTCCAACCAATTTAATGTGTAAACCTAACCAACGTTTCAGCAACACAGAGCCTTCTTCAGTGTTGGAAAGCCCCTGCATTTGAAGAGGGCTCTGCTTTGCTGAGAAGTTGTTTAGGTTAATAAAAAAATATATATAATAAAATTAAAAAGCTTTACCCATTAAGTTAGGAGCATGTATAGGCAGTGCTACTTTCTTCTTAGCAAGCACATTTTTGGCATTGTATTTGATTAGTATGGGGCATGTGGACACATTACAGTGTCTATATAAGAAAGGTGTGCGTGCGTGTGTGTGCGTGCATGCTTGTTGCAGGGGGGTGGTGGAGTACGATGCAGAGGGATTCACCAAGCTCACCCTTCTCCTCATGTGGAAAGACTTCTGTTTCCTTGTCCATGGTGAGTTCCACACAAACACACACACACACACACACACACACACACACACACACACACACTTCTTTCCTACATTGATCCCCACGTCACCTCTTTCTCACTATCTCTCTATCTTTCTCTCCCCTTCTCCCCTCTCCTCCTCCAGTGGACCTCCCTCTGTACTTCCCGCGGGACCAGCCCACTCTGACTTTCCAGTCTGTGTACCACTTCACCAACAGTGGGCAGCTGTACTCGCAGGTGCAGAAGTCCTACCCTTACAGCCCCCGCTGGGACGGCAACGAGATGGCCAAGCGAGCCAAGTAAGACAGTCAGTCTTGCATCCCCCCCACTAAATGGTTAGGATTGAGGGAGGGGAAGCTGATCCTAGATCTGTATCTAGGGGATGCTTTGTTCACCCCGTAGCATACTGGACAACAATGACCAGTATGACCAACTATACCATACAATAATGACTTACACTGAGTGCACTTTTACATTAGGAACGACTTCCTAATATTGAGTTGCACCCGCTTTTGCCCTCAGGGCAGCCTCAATTCGTCGGGCGTCTACAAGGTGTCAAAAGCGTTCCACAGGGATGCTGGCCCATGTTGACTCGCGTTCCACAGTGTCAAGTTGTCTGGATGTCCTTTGGGTGGTGGACCATTCTTGATACCCAAGGGAAACTGTTGAGCGCGAAAAACCCAACAATGTTGCAGTTGTTGACACACTCAAACCGTTGTGCCTGGCACCTACTACCATACCCCGTTCAAAGGAACTTTTATCATGCCCATGGCCATTTGAATGGCAAAGATACACAATCTATGTCTCAATTGTCTCAAGGCTTAAAAATCCTTCTTTAACCTGTCTCCTCCCCTTCAGCTACACTGATTGAAGTGGATTTAACAATTGACACCAATAAGGGATCATAGCTTTTACCTAGATTCACCTGGTCAGTCTGTTTCCTAAAGTCTCGTACACTTTAGTGTATAATTATCCATAATACAGGATGATAATGATACAAATCGAATTAATTTGTTAAGGCCTTTGTAAACTACTAGTTAGCAAGAAACGTGCAAAGCTGTTGAACCTGCAACCATCTTTGGACCAGCTCTCCCTCGCCAAATACATTTTATCTCAATCTAACTAATCTGGGATAATAATGCAAAAAAATCCCTGTCGCACTAACAATCACAATAACAGTACGACCACCTAATCGCTTTCATCGAAAAGGCATATCACTACGCCCACCGTGGTGAAGATTTGTATGCAAAATAGATGTGATATGATTTATAAATGTATGGCTCTCCCAACTTTATCCTACTCTACCTTTTTTATTTTTTAACATGAACCAGTTAACCCTGTTTGTGGTTTAATTGCTTATCTCCAGCTGACCATGCTTACTTTGCACAGAACAGGAGTGCTTAACTATAAAAGCAGAGGTTTTGTCCCAAAGTTGATGGTTACATGGAATAGATATGTCATTGTCTTTGCTTATATCGCCGGTCTCCAAGGAAAGTCAGTATTCTATTGCTGAAAGAGCAAACCGGTGCTTTGCTTTTATGGTCAGATAAGTACTGGTGCACTTCCAGTAAATCTGTATCTGTCTAAATTACTTTTATTGCTCTCTTTCTCGCTCTCTTTATCTGTCTATCTTTCTCCACAGAGCATACTTCAAGAGCTTCATCCCTCAGTTTCAGGAAGGGGCCTTTGCCACTGGGAAACTCTAGGACTGAAGTACAGCAGTGTGTTCGTGTGTGAGCATGTGCGTGTGTGATTGTGTGTGAATGGACTGCATGATAGTGATAATGTGCTTACTGTACGGGTACTCTCTAACGCCACGTTGAGCATTTCATGCTTTTTCCTACACTGTCTGTTTTTCCATTTTATTAAGTTGTTTTTTCTCCTTTCTTAAAACTAGAGGGAATGAAAGTACTGAAAAGCTGTTACTAAAATGGTTTGGAGTAGTAGGTCAGAACCACTTGTTACATCAACAGACAGATGTGGGGCTTGCCCAGCCAAAGTGTTACAACTTCAAAGCAGACGTCACTTCTGATCTTCAGAGTGTTTGTCAGAGAACTGGAAAAGTGCCCTTGAAGGGGAATAACGGAACCCCTCTGACTCATTGCTGGACTGTCTGTCAAAGTGTTCACCTTTCTCAGTCAGGGACAGTGAGGTAGAGCGAGAGCTACGTCACCAGGTTATGCAGCTGCTCACTCACTGCAGTGCTAGATAGAATTTTGATGAATAACACAAAAATAATCAACTTTAGTTAACAGTGATCATACAAGATTCGTGAAGGTTACTGCTCAAGCAGCAACACACGCACGAGGGGACTCCTCATAAACACAAAACACTGGCAATTTTCAAAATAGCCTGCATCAGACTTTAGCACATAACCCAACAAAGCACACCTTTATTGTCAGAAGCGTCATCAGACCTAGGTGGTAGCCTATATAATTTCTCATGTTCAATGCTCTGTAAACCAAGCAGAAAATGCTGTGCTCTAAAGATGACATAGCCACGCAAATACATTAGGAGATAATAGTTGATCTGAAACACTGTTCTCACAACCTTTATCTCCAAAATGATGTCGCTGGTGTATTTTGTAATATATTGCGCAGTAGGCTATAAGTTTTTTTTAACCAGGCTCGAATCCTTCCAGGCTGAAAACATACAAGAATACTTTTCCATTTTATAAAATGAGCCTACATTATTACATTCTCTTGCTCGCTCCAGGCAAATCGCTTGCATCATTTAGTAAATCATTGTCAATAGTCTACCGATTTAGAAAATGTAAATGTGGGCTAATAATAAATGTAATAATAGCATATGTGATCTACCCCAATGAAAAGTTTGAAAGTGAGCATAAATCACATTTCGATAGATGCATGCATCAGTACCAAGGCTATCTATTATATCTGCAACGGAAATTATTTTACATGGATAGGTTTGCTTTCAGCTGGCTGCTGTAGTGAATTTACAATTTTATAAAACATTTCTTCCATAAATGAGCCGTATAGCCCGTATGTGTCATCCAATGATGTGGACGTTATGTTGCACACTCACTAGTCTTTCCCTCTCATTTTAGTATATATATTTGTATATATATGTTGCCGTAATGATCTGATCACACCTTGCAACAATTGATGTAGCCTACAGTCAGAGATGGAAGATGGGCAATGTTAATTGGCAGGTGGAATGATGTCCAATGGGGTTGCATGGTTAAAAGTGGGAGGCGGGATCAGGTTGGCTCCTTTCATCCTTGCTTGGCAGAGATCTCAGAAAAGGTCAAAGGATGAATCTGCTACCCAAATTGATCACAGAAAATGTTTAAGACAATTCTCACAATTGATTGGGCTTCCCGAATTTAGTATATTCGCTGTGACCAAAAGTTTAATATTTTTGTAGATTTGTGTTATTCCACAAAGTTCTATCTAGCGCTGCAGTGAGTGGGGAGCTGCATAACATAGTTGTAGCGCTATCTTGCTCTCCCTGAGTGAGAGAGGTGAGCACTCTGACAGAGGGGTTTATTCCCCTTTAACTGTTTGACTGGAGCTCAATGTGGGAAAGATCAAGATCAGCGGTTCATCTTCATTCATATCAAACAGTGGGGTGGGGCCAAACCTTGATCTTACCATTACCTGATTACATTCTACACTTGTCTTAATCCTTGCCTTGAGAAGTCCTCCTTAGTACTATGTACATTGGAGAATACTGTAAAAACCTGTGATCGTATTTTGACTTACTACATGACAGTTTTTACTGAATTATGTTTTTCTGTTATATTTTTGTTTCACCAACATCTCAATCAGTCATTTTCCCAATAAACCCTCAAATCATATACTGTCCAGAAATACATTATTTCAAAGTTGATGTGATTGTAAGCCACTGAGATGCACTGTGAATTCTGGCCTGTGCTAAATGTACTGTGCCTTCAGAAAGGATTCACACATCACATTTTGTTGTGTTAAGTGGAATTAAAATAGATTTAATTGTAATTGTATGTCAGTGATCTCCACAAAATACTCATGTCAAAGTGGAAGATTCTTTCTGGGTAATCTCAGAGTTTTGCACACCTGGATTGTAAAAAAAAAAATCATCCCATTAGTCTTTTTAATGTTCTTCAAGCTCTGTCAAGTTGCTTGTTGATCATTGCTAAACAGCCAGCGATTTAAGTCAAAACTTTAGCTAGGCCATTGAGGGACATTCATTGGCATCTTGGTAAGCAACTCCAGTGTGCATTTGGCCTTGTGTTTTAGGTTATTGTCCTGCTGAAAGGTACAATTGTCTCCCAGTATCTGTTGGAAAGCAGACTGAAACAGATTTTCCTAGAGGATTTTGCCTGTGCTTAGTTCTATTCCGTTACTTTTTATCCTAAAAAAAAACTCACTAATCCTTTGCGATGACAGGCACACTGATAACATGATGCAGCCACCACCATTTGTTGGATTTGCCCCAAACATACCACTTTGTATTTAGGACAAAAAGTTAATTTCTTTGCCACATTCTTTGCAGCATTACCTTAGTGCCTTATTGCAAACAAGATGCATGCTCTGTCATTTAGGTTAGTATTGTGGAGTAACTACAATGTTGTTGATCCATCCTCAGTTATTGGTCACGATTAACTTTTCCTCTCCATATCATAACGCATTTATTACACATCTATAAGCATTTCATGAACGTGTTATAACAGGTTTAAAGACGAGAGGAGAGAACTCGAGACAAAGGGGTTGTTTCAGAATGACCAGAAGCTGATCTGTTATGATCCGCATTAGGTTAATTAAATATATCCATAGCATATGTATAGCACATTTATGTCATGCAAAAGCTCATATTTGTGTATCTTAATAGATGCATTATTACAATGACACTGTAGTGTCATTATGGCCATACCAGTATTACTGAATATGCCAAAACGCCAAACCACATTTTTTAAATCATGCTGATATATAAGTTAGCCTGTACCAGCCCCATTTCCCCCACCTTCTGATCCTTCTTCTCACTTAGGTCAATGGTGCATGATGATTCCCACAGGGTTGAATCCTCAGGGTCAATTTTACGGATCAAATCTTGTAGTTGAGGGTCATAACTCATTAACAGCCCTCCACATCACAGTTAAGTTGGTCGTACTGGTCTATAATGCACACATGGAGTCAAAGTAAAGTCAAATAAATTGTCTCATTCATGAAACATTTATAGCTAAGCACTTCATGGTAATTAGAGCTGAAGTCGGAAGTTTACATACACTTAGGTTGGAGTCATTGAAACTCGTTTTTCAACCTCTCCACAAATTTCTTGTTAACAAACTTTAGTTTTGGAAAGTCGGTTAGGACATCTACTTTGTGTAATTTTTTCAACAATTGTTTAAAGACAGATTATTTCACTTATAATTCACTGTATCACAATTCCAGTGGGTCAGAAGTTTACATACACTAAGTTGACTGTGCCTTTAAATATATTGGAAAATTCATGAAAATGACATCATGGCTTTAGAAGCTTCTGATATGCTAATTGACATAATTTGAGTCAATTGGAGGTGTACCTGTGGATGTATTTCAAGGCCTACCTTCAAACTCTGTGCCTCCGTGCTTGACAACATGGGAAAATCTAAAGAAATCAGCCTAGACATCAGAAAACAAATTGTAGACCTCCACAAGTCTGGTTCATCCTTGGGAGAAATTTCCAAACACCCTGAAGGTACCACGTTCATCTGTACAAACAATAGTGCGCAAGTATAAACACTATGGGACCACGCAGCTGTCATACCGCTCAGGAAGGAGACGCGTTCTGTCTCCTAGAGATGAACGTACTTTGGTGTGAAAAGTGCAAATCAATCCCAGAACAACAGCAAAGGACCTTGTGAAGATGCTGGAGGAAACAGGTACAAAAGTATTTATATCCACAGTTGGCCATAATGACCATTGTTATGTTATGAGGAAAAGGGGGAATGCTTGCAAGCCGAAGAACACCATCTCAAACGTGAAGCACGGGGGTGGCAGCATCATGTTGTGGGGTGCTTTGCTGCAGGAGGGACTGGTGCACTTCACAAAATAGATGGCATTATGAGGGAGGAAACTTATGTGGATATATTGAAGCAACATCTCAAGACATCAGTCGGGAAGTTAAAGCTTTGTCGCAAATGGGTCTTCCAAATGGACAATGACCACAAGCATGCTTCCAAAGTTGTGGCAAAATGGCTTAAGGACAACAAAGTCAAGGTATTGGAGTGGCCATCACAAAGCACTGACCTCAATCCCATAGAAGATTTGTGAAAAAGCGTGTGCGAGTAACGAGGCCAACAAACCTAACTCAGTTACACCATGTCTGTCATGGAGGAATGGGCCAAAATTCACCCAACATATTGTGGGAAGCTTGTGGAAGGCTACCCAAAACGTTTGACTTAAGTTAAACAATTTAAAGGCAATGCTACCAAATACTAATTGAGTGTATTTGTCGCGTTCGTTGGAACATACTCAGACCAACGTGCAGCATGATCTGGGTTCCATATCTTTTTTTATTTAAAGTAAGTGAACCACACAACAAAACAAAGAATGAACGAAACAAACAACAAACCGTGACTACAGAGGTGCAACATGCACTAACTCAAAACAATATCCCACAAAACACAGGTGGAAAAAAGGCTACCTAAATATGATCCCCAATTAGAGACAACGATAACCAGCTGCAACCAAGGGCTCTCTATGGTCAGGGCGTGACCTACTGGGAATGTGATGAAAGAAATTAAAGCTGAAATATGTAATTCTCTCTGCTATTATTCTGACATCACACATTCTTAAAATAAAGTGGTAATCCTAACTCACCTAAAACAGGGAATTTTTACTAGGATTAAATGTCAGGAATTGTGAAAAACTGAGTTAATGTATTTCGCTAAAGTGCATGTAAACCTCCGACTTCAACTGTAACTGTGCAGTTTGCCACTGATCTACATCAGCTATCTTAAAGGTCTTTGCAGTCAATGTACTGTCATTTCTATTTTTATATTCATAAAGCATTTATAAATATGCCTCACTTATTAAAAAACAGACCAGTGATACAACACAATGTTAAAGAAAATATTAACATATTATTTTCCAGATGTAACGTTAGCACATAAAACCATTGCCGAGGACATTTTTCAGTTGGACTTTTCTAGAATACGTTTAACAAAGATTCATATTCATTGTATTCAAATAAAATTCCCAATTTCAGACTCATAGCTAGAAATAGCTACAGTATTTTAGTGAGTAAAACGTATTAACACAAATGGTAAAGCTAGCTTTTACCCCTAGCAGCTAGCTAAGCCCCTGGCAATGTCAACACTTTTTCCAACTCACTCAATAAACATTACAAAATCATCATGAAACTCATAAAACATTTAGTTAACAATGGTAGCTATCTCAGTAGCTTAAGACTTACGTTGTACTTTTGCACATTTACGAACCTTTAACAACAGGACAAATTAAGAGACAAACATCACAATGTTCTTTCTATTTTGGCTGCACAGCCACAGGAAGGAGGAGCAAGTGAGAGGTCATCGAAATGTAACTTCCTGGTGACCTCACGTTTAAATACCTCTCTAACGCCCAGAAAGCTCTGACTCAAACTCCCATTCACCAGCTCTGCAATCGTTGGTCACCAAATATGGAGTTTCGCTGAGCAATTATCTATATTTACTCCTGGTACGGCCGGTATGTACTTCCAAAAAAGGTCTAAATGAAAATGTACAAACAACCAAAATAATGAGTCTTCCGCAATGTATTGAGCTATTGAGTGTTGTAGACTTCCGACCTGTGTGAGGCAATAATCAGTGATTTACATTGGCAATGCCAAATATATATATTTTTAGGTTGCTTTTTATTTAGACCTTGTTTGGAGGTACAGTACATACAGTGGGGCAAAAAAGTATTTAGTCAGCCACCAATTGTGCAAGTTCTCCCATTTAAAAAGATGAGAGGGGCCTGTAATTTTCATCATAGGTACACTTCAACTGTGACAGACAAAATGAGAGAAAAAATCCAGAAAATCACATTGTAGGATTTTTAATTTATTTTTTTGCAAATTATGGTGGAAAATAAGTATTTGCTCACCTACAAACAAGCAAGATTTCTGGCTCTCACAGACCTGTAACTTCTTCTTTAAGAGGCTCCTCTGTCCTCCACTCGTTACCTGTATTGATGGCACCTGTTTGAACGTGTTATCAGTATAAAAGACACCTGTCCACAACCTCAAACAGTCACACTCCAAACTCCACTATGGCCAAGACCAAAGAGCTGTCAAAGGACACCAGAAACAAAATTGTAGACCTGCACCAGGCTGGGAAGACTGCATCTGCAATAGGTAAGCAGCTTGCTGTGGGAGCAATTATTAGGAAATGGAAGAGATACAAGACCACTGATAATCTCCCTCGATCTGGGGCTCCACGCAAGATCTCACCTCGTGGGGTCAAAATGATCACAAGAACGGTGAGCAAAAACCCCAAAACATTTACATTTACATTTAAGTCATTTAGCAGACGCTCTTATCCAGAGCGACTTACAAATTGGTGCATTCACCTTATGACATCCAGTGGAACAGCCACTTTACAATAGTGCATCTAAATCGTTTAAGGGGGGGGGGTGAGAAGGATTACTTTATCCTATCCTAGGTATTCCTTAAAGAGGTGGGGTTTCAGGTGTCTCCGGAAGGTGGTGATTGACTCTGCTGTCCTGGCGTCGTGAGGGAGTGTGTTCCACCATTGGGGAGCCAGAGCAGCGAACAGTTTTGACTGGGCTGAGCGGGAACTGTACTTCCTCAGTGGTAGGGAGGCGAGCAGGCCAGAGGTGGATGAACGCAGTGCCCTTGTTTGGGTGTAGGGCCTAATCAGAGCCTGGAGGTACTGAGGTGCCGTTCCCCTCACAGCTCCGTAGGCAAGCACCATGGTCTTGTAGCGGATGCGAGCTTCAACTGGAAGCCAGTGGAGAGAGCGGAGGAGCGGGGTGACGTGAGAGAACTTGGGAAGGTTGAACACCAGACGGGCTGCAGCGTTCTGGATGAGTTGTAGGGGTTTAATGGCACAGGCAGAGAGCCCAGCCAACAGCGAGTTGCAGTAATCCAGACGGGAGATGACAAGTGCCTGGATTAGGACCTGCGCCGCTTCCTGTGTGAGGCAGGGTCGTACTCTGCGGATGTTGTAGAGCATGAACCTACAGGAACGGGCCACCGCCTTGATGTTAGTTGAGAACGACAGGGTGTTGTCCAGGATCACGCCAAGGTTCTTAGCGCTCTGGGAGGAGGACACAATGGAGTTGTCAACCGTGATGGCGAGATCATGGAACGGGCAGTCCTTCCCGGGAGGAAGAGCAGCTCCGTCTTGCCGAGGTTCAGCTTGAGGTGGTGATCCGTCATCCACACTGATATGTCTGCCAGACATGCAGAGATGCGATTCACCACCTGGTCATCAGAAGGAGGAAAGGAGAAGATTAATTGTGTGTCGTCTGCATAGCAATGATAGGAGAGACCATGTGAGGTTATGACAGAGCCAAGTGACTTGGTGTATAGCGAGAATAGGAGAGGGCCTAGAACAGAGCCCTGGGGGACACCAGTGGTGAGAGCGCGTGGTGAGGAGACAGATTCTCGCCACGCCACCTGGTAGGAGCGACCTGTCAGGTAGGACGCAATCCAAGCGTGGGCCGCGCCGGAGATGCCCAACTCGGAGAGGGTGGAGAGGAGGATCTGATGGTTCACAGTATCGAAGGCAGCCGATAGGTCTAGAAGGATGAGAGCAGAGGAGAGAGAGTTAGCTTTAGCGGTGCGGAGTGCCTCCGTGATACAGAGAAGAGCAGTCTCAGTTGAATGACTAGTCTTGAAACCTGACTGATTTGGATCAAGAAGGTCATTCTGAGAGAGATAGCGGGAGAGCTGGCCAAGGACGGCACGTTCAAGAGTTTTGGAGAGAAAAGAAAGAAGGGATACTGGTCTGTAGTTGTTGACATCGGAGGGATCGAGTGTAGGTTTTTTCAGAAGGGGTGCAACTCTCGCTCTCTTGAAGACGGAAGGGACGTAGCCAGCGGTCAGGGATGAGTTGATGAGCGAGGTGAGGTAAGGGAGAAGGTCTCCGGAAATGGCCTGGAGAAGAGAGGAGGGGATAGGGTCGAGCGGGCAGGTTGTTGGGCGGCCGGCCGTCACAAGACGCGAGATTTCATCTGGAGAGAGAGGGGAGAAAGAGGTCAGAGCACCGGGTAGGGCAGTGTGAGCAGAACCAGCGGTGTCGTTTGACTTAGCAAACGAGGATCGGATGTCGTCGACCTTCTTTTCAAAATGGTTGACGAAGTCATCTGCAGAGAGGGAGGGGGGGGGAGGATTCAGGAGGGAGGAGAAGGTGGCAAAGAGCTTCCTAGGGTTAGAGGCAGATGCTTGGAATTTAGAGTGGTAGAAAGTGGCTTTAGCAGCAGAGACAGAGGAGGAAAATGTAGAGAGGAGGGAGCGAAAGGATGCCAGGTCCGCAGGGAGGCGAGTTTTCCTCCATTTCCGCTCGGCTGCCCGGAGCCCTGTTCTGTGAGCTCGCAATGAGTCGTCGAGCCACGGAGCGGGAGGGGAGGACCGAGCCGGCCTGGAAGATAGGGGACATAGAGAGTCAAAGGATGCAGAAAGGGAGGAGAGGAGGGTTGAGGAGGCAGAATCAGGAGATAGGTTGGAGAAGGTTTGAGCAGAGGGAAGAGATGATAGGATGGAAGAGGAGAGAGTAGCGGGGAGAGAGAGCGAAGGTTGGGACGGCGCCATACCATCCGAGTAGGGGCAGTGTGGGAAGTGTTGGATGAGAGCGAGAGGGAAAAGGATACAAGGTAGTGGTCGGAGACTTGGAGGGAGTTGCAATGAGGTTAGTGGAAGAACAGCATCTAGTAAAGATGAGGTCGAGCGTATTGCCTGCCTTGTGAGTAGGGGGAAGGTGAGAGGGTGAGGTCAAAAGAGGAAAGGAGTGGAAAGAAGGAGGCAGAGAGGAATGAGTCAAAGGTAGACGTGGGGAGGTTAAAGTCGCCCAGAACTGTGAGAGGTGAGCCGTCCTCAGGAAAGGAGCTTATCAAGACATCAAGCTCATTGATGAACTCTCCGAGGGGACCTGGAGGGCGATAAATGATAAGGATGTTAAGCTTGAAAGGGCAGTTAACTGTGACAGCATGAAATTCAAAGGAGGCGATAGACAGATGGGTAAGGGGAGAAAGAGAGAATGACCACTTGGGAGAGATGAGGATCCCGGTGCCACCACCCCGCTGACCAGAAGCTCTCGGGGTGTGCGAGAACACGTGGGCGGACGAAGAGAGAGCAGTAGGAGTAGCAGTGTTATCTGTGGTGATCCATGTTTCCGTCAGTGCCAAGAAGTCGAGGGACTGGAGGGAGGCATAGGCTGAGATGAACTCTGCCTTGTTGGCCGCAGATCGGCAGTTCCAGAGGCTACCGGAGACCTGGAACTCCACGTGGGTCGTGCGCGCTGGGACCACCAGATTAGGGTGGCCGCGGCCACGCGGTGTGGAGCGTTTGTATGGTCTGTGCAGAGAGGAGATAACAGGCACATAGTTGACAGGCTACAGAAGAGGCTACGCTAATGCAAGGAGATTGGAATGACAAGTGGACTACACGTCTCGAATGTTCAGAAAGTTAAGCTTACATAGCAAGAATCTTATTGACTAAAATGATTAAAATGATACAGTACTGCTGAAGTAGGCTAGCTGGAAGTGGCTGCGTTGTTGACTTTGTAGACTAGCTGGCAGTGGCTGCGTTGTTGACACTACACTAATCAAGTCGTTCCGTTGAGTGTAATAGTTTCTACAGTGCTGCTATTCGGGGGCTAGCTGGCTAGCTAGCAGTGTTGATTACGTTACGTTGCGTTAAAAGAACGACAATAGCTGGCTAGCTAACCTAGAAAATCGCTCTAGACTACACAATTATCTTTGATACACAGACGGCTATGTAGCTAGCTATGTAGCTAGCTAAGATCAAACAAATCAAACCGTTGTGCTGTAATGAAATGAAATGAAAATGGGGGGACCTAGTGAATGACCTGCAGAGAGCTGGGACCAAAGCAACAAAGCCTACCATCAGTAACACACTACTCCGCCAGGGACTCAAATCCTGCAGTGCCAGACGTGTCCCCCTGCTTAAGCCAGTACATGTCCAGGCCCGTCTGAAGTTTGCTAGAGAGCATTTGGATGATCCAGAAGAAGATTGGGAGAATGTCATATGGTCAGATGAAACCTAAATATAACTTTTTGGTAAAAACTCAACTCGTCGTGTTTGGAGGACAAAGAATGCTGAGTTGCATCCAAAGAACACCATACCTACTGTGAAGCATGGGGGTGGAAACGTCATGCTTTGGGGCTGTTTTTCTGCAAAGGGACCAGGACGACTGATCCGTGTAAAGGAAAGAGTGAATGGGGCCATGTATCGTGAGATTTTGAGTGAAAACCTCCTTCCATCAGCAAGGGCATTGAAGATGAAACGTGGCTGGGTCTTTCAGCATGACAATGATCCCAAACACACCGCCCGGGCAACGAAGGAGTGGCTTCGAAAGAAGCATTTCAAGGTCCTGGAGTGGCCTAGCCAGTCTCCAGATCTCAACCCCATAGAAAATCTTTGGAGGGAGTTGAAAGTCCATGTTGCCCAGCAACAGCCCCAAAGTATCACTGCTCTAGAGGAGATCTGCATGGAGGAATGGGCCAAAATACCAGCAACAGTGTGTGAAAACCTTGTGAATAGGTTTGACCTCTGTCATTGCCAACAAAGGGTATATAACAAAGTATTGAGATAAACTTTTGTTATTGACCAAATACTTATTTTCCACCATCATTTGCAAATAAATTCATTAAAAATGTGATTTTCTGGATTTTCTTTTTCTAATTTTGTCTGTCATAGTTGAAGTGTACCTATGATGAAAATTACAGGCCTCATCTTTTTAAGTGGGAAACTTGCACAGTTGGTGGCTGACTAAATGCTTTTTTGCCCCACTCTATCAGCCATAACGGGAGTAAATAAAGATAGTTGCTCAGCGAAACTCCATATTTGGTGATCAACAAGCTTATTTTGATGCTTGCAGAGTTTTTAATGGGAGTTTGAATCTGAGCTTTTTATGCATTAGAGAGGTCTCTATACTGGTTAGAATGCTTTGAATATGGATCTTTGGTAAATCTATTAAAAAAGGTTCAACTGAAAAATATCAGTAGTTCGATTGATTCTTTGGCGATGTGCTCAGCAATTGTTTTCTGTGCTAGCTAGCTAACGTTACATCTAGAAAATTGAAATAAAATGTTAATCTTTCCAATAACATTCTGTGTTGGGTCTGTATTCTTTTATGTAAGTGAGGCATGTTTATAAATTATTTATAATTTCTTTATGAATGGGAAAATAGAAATGACAGTACATTGACTGCAAAAAATTCATACATAGATTTTGAATTTTGGTGTTATAGATCAGTGGCAAACTGCACAGTGCTTAGCTATAAATACTTTATGACTGGGAAAATAGATTTGACTTTACTTTGTATAGAATTCTTACATAGACTCTTCATCTGTGCCTTATAGACAAGTTTGACCAACTTTAATGGGTTATGATATGACCCTCAGCTAGAGGTCGACCGATTAATCGGCATGGCTGATTAATTTGGGCCGATTTCAAGTTTTCATAACATCCTGCGATTATATTGCAATCCACAAAGAAGCTGAATGGCAGGCTGACCACCTGATACGCGAGTGCAACATCAAAAGGACCTTGTGGCTGCAAGGAGCCAAGGTAAGTTGCTCGCTAGAATTAAACTTATTTTACAAAAAAACATGGTTGATGATATTGCTAAGTTAACTAGCTTGTCCTGCGCTGCATATAATCAATGCGGTGCCTGTTAATTTATCATCGAATCACAGCCTACTTCAACGCCAAACTGGTGATGATTTAACAAAAGCGCATTCGTGAAAAAAGCACAATCATTTCACAAATGTACCTAACCATAAACATCAAAACCTTTCTTAAAATCAATACACAGAAGTATATATTTTTAAACCTGCATATTTAGTTAAAATAAATTAATGTTAGCAGGTAATATTAACTAGGGAAATTGTGTCACTTCTCTTGCGTTCAGTGCAAACAGAGTCAGGGTATATGCAACACTTTGGGCCGCCTGGTTCGTTGCGAACTGTGTGAAGATCGTAATTAATTTAACATAATATTGAAGGTTTTGCAATGTTTAGACCTCCATATTTCACTGGAAGAATAAACGCTTTGTTTTGGAATTTATCGTTTCTGGATTTGACCATAATAATGACCAAAGGCTCGTATCTCTGTTTATAATATCATAATTAAGTCTATGATTTGATAGAGCAGTGTGACTGCGCAGTGGTAGGCAGCAGCAGGCTCGTAAGCATTAATTCAAACAGCACTCTACTGCACTTAGCAATGCTTGAACCACAGCGCTGTTTATGACTTCAAGCCTATCAACTCCCGCGATTAGGCTGGTAATACTAAAGTGCCTTTATGAATATCCAATAGTCAAAGGTATATGAAATACAACTGATATAGAGAGAAATAGTGGACACGTCAACCTAAAACTTCTTAACTGGGAATATTGAAGACTCATGTTGAAAGGAAACACCAGCTTTCATATGTTCTCATGTTCTGAGCAAGGAACTTTAGCTTTTTTACATGGCACATATTTCACTTTTACTTTCTTCTCCAACACTGTGTTTTTGCATTACTCAGTACTTTGTTGAAGCACCTTTGGCAGCGATTATAGCATCAAGTCTTCTTGGGTATGATGCTATACGCTTGTCACAACTGTATTTGGGGAGTTTTTCCCATTTTTCCCTGCAGATCCTCTCAAGCTCTGTCAGGTTGGATGGGGAGCGTTGCTGCCCAATTATTTTCAGGTCTCTCCAGAGATGTTTGATCGGGTTCAGGTCCGGGTTCCGGCTGGGCCACTCAAGGACATTCAGAGATTTGTCCCGAAGCCCCTCTTGCATTGTCTTGGCTGTGTGCTTAGAGTGGTTGTCCTGTTGGAAGGTGAACCTTCAACCCCAGTCTGAGGTCCTGAGCGCTCTGGAGCAGGTTTCCATCAAGGATCTCTCTATACTTTGCTCCGTTTCATTTTGCCTCGATCCTGACTAGTCTCCCAGTCCCTGCCGCTGAAAAACATCCCCACAGCATGATGCTGCCACCACCATGCTTCACCGTAGGGATGGTGCCAGGTTTTCTCCTGACTTGATACTTGGCATTCAGGCCAAAGAGTTTTGGTTTCATCAGACCAGTGAATCTTGTTTCTGAGAGTCTTTCGGTGCATGTTGGCGAACTCCAAGCGGGATGTCATGTGCCTTTTACTGAGGAGTGGCTTCCGTCTGGCCGCTCTACCGAAAAGGCCTGATTAGTAGGGTGCTGCAAAATGGTTGTCCTTCTGAAAGGTTCTCCCATCTCCACAGAGGAATTCTAGAGCTCTGTCAGAGTGACCATCAGGTTCTTGGTCACCTCCCTAACCAAGGCCCTTCACCCCCGATTGCTCAGTTTGGCCGGGCAGCCTGCATTAGGAAGTCTTAGTGGTTCCAAACGTCTTCCATTTAAGAATAATGGAAGCCACTTTGTTCTTTTGGACCTTCAATTATGCTTTTTGGTACCCTTCCCAGATCTGTGCCTCGACACAATCCTGTCTCAGAGCTCTACGGACAATTTCTTCGTACTCATGGCTTGGTTTTTGCTCTGACATGCACTGTCAACTGTGGGACCTTATATATAGACAGGTGTGTGCCTTTCCACATCATGTCCAGTCAATTGAATTTACCACTGTGTAACGGCGTTCGTTTGTTGAAGGAGAGTCGGACCAAAATGCATTGTGGTGGTTACTCATGTTCTTTAATGACGAATAGCGAATACATGAAAAAACTATACAAATACAAAACAACAAACGGAACGTGAAAACATATACAGCCTGTTTGGTGAACAACTACACAAAGACAGGAACAATCACCCACAAAATACACAGTGAAACCCAGGCTACCTTAATATGGTTCCCGATCAGAGACAACGAAAATCACCTGACTCTGATTGAGAACCGCCTCAGGCAGCCAAGCCTATGCTAGACACACCCCTAATCAGCCGCAATCCCAATACCTACAAAACCCCAATACGAAACACAACAAAATAAACCCATGTCACACCCTGGCCTGACCAAATATATATAACGAAAACACAAAATACTATGACCAAGGCGTGACAGAACCCCCCTAAGGTGCGGACTCCCGGATGCCCCTCACAACCATAGGTAGGGTCCAGGTGGGCGTCTGTCCATGGTGGCGGCTCCGGCTCGGGACGTGGACCCCACTCCATTAATGTCATAGTTCCTCCCCTTCGCGTCCTGGGATAATCCACCCTCGCCGCCGACCATGGCCTAATAGTCCTCGCCCAGAACCCCACTGAACTGAGGGGCAGCTCGTGACTGAGGGGCAGCTCGTGACTGAGGGGCAGCCCGGGACTGAGGGGAAGCCCGGGACTGAGGGGAAGCCCAGTACTGAGAGGAAGCCCAGTACTGAGAGAAAGCCCAGTACTGAGAGGAAGCCCAGTACTGAGATGACGCTCAGGCAGGTAGTAGGCTCCGGTAGATCCTGGCTGGCTGGCGGATCTGGAAGATTCTGGTTGACTGGCAGATCTGGAAGAGTCTGGTTGACTGGCAGATCTGGAAGAATCTGGTTGACTGGCAGATCTGGAAGATCATGGCTGACTGGCGGATATAGCTGTTCTGGCTGCTCCATGCAGACTGACAGCTCTGGCAGCTCCATGTAGACTGACAGCTCAGGCTGCTCCATGCAGACTGACAGCTCAGGCTGCTCCATGCAGACTGACAGCTCTGGCTGCTCCATGCAGACTGGCAGCTCTGGCTGCTCCATGCAGATTGGCAGCTCAGGCTGCTCCATGCAGACTGACAGCTCTGGCTGCTCCATGCAGACTGGCAGCTCTGGCTGCTCCATGCAGACTGGAAGCTCTGGCTGCTCCATGCAGACTGACAGCTCAGGCTGCTCCATGCAGGCTGACAGCTCTGGCTGCTCCATGCAGACTGGCAGCTCTGGCTGCTCCATGTAGACTGACAGCTCAGGCTGCTCCATGCAGATTGACAGCTCTGGCTGCTCCATGCAGTCTGGCAGCTCAGGCTACTCCATGTAGACTGGCAGCTCTGGCTGCTCCATGCAGACTGGCAGCTCTGGCTGCTCCATGCAGACTGGCAGCTCTGGCTGCTCCATGCAGACTGGAAGCTCTGGCTGCTCCATGCAGACTGACAGCTCTGGCTGCTCCATGCAGACTGGCAGCTCTGGCTGCTCCATGTAGACTGACAGCTCAGGCTGCTCCATGCAGATTGACAGCTCTGGCTGCTCCATGCAGTCTGGCAGCTCAGGCTACTCCATGTAGACTGGCAGCTCTGGCTGCTCCATGCAGACTGGCAGCTCTGGCTGCTCCATGCAGACTGGAAGCTCTGGCTGCTCCATGCAGACTGACAGCTCAGGTTGCTCCATGCAGGCTGACAGCTCTGGCTGCTCCATGCAGACTGGCAGCTCTGGCTGCTCCATGTAGACTGACAGCTCAGGCTGCTCCATGCAGATTGACAGCTCTGGCTGCTCCATGCAGTCTGGCAGCTCAGGCTACTCCATGCAGACTGGCAGCTCTGGCTGCTCCATGCAGTCTGGCAGCTCAGGCTGCTCCGAACAGGCAGGAGGCTCCGGCAGCGCTGTAGAGGAGGAAGGCTCTGGAAGCGCTGAACAGGCGGGAGACTCCGACAGCGCAGGAGAGGAGGAAAACGCTGGCTGCGCTGAACAGGTGGGACGCACTGAAGGCCTGGTGCGTGGTGCTGGAACTGGTGGTACTGGATCAAGGACACGCCCAGGAAGCCTGGTGCGGGGAGCTGCTACAGGAGGACTGGTGTGTGGAGGTGGCTCTGGATAGACCGGACCGTGCAGGCGCACTGGAGCTCTTGAGCACCGAGCCTGCCCAACCTTACCTGGCTCGATGCCCACTCTAGCCCGGCCAATACGAAGAACTGGTCTGAACCGCACCGGGCTATGCACCCGCACTGGAAACACCGTGCGCTCCATAGCATAACACGGTGCCTGCCCGGTCTCTCTAGCCCCCCGGTAAGCACAGGGAGTTTGCGCAGGTCTCCTACCTGGCATAGCCATACTCCCTGTAAGTCCCCTGAGCCACCCCCCCAATACATTTTTTGGGCTGCTTTTCGGGCTTCCTTGCCAACCGTGTTCCCTCGTATCGTCGGCTCCTATCTCCGGCTGCCTCTGCTCTCCTAAGTGCCTCCACCTGTTCCCATGTGAGGCGATCTCTTCCGGCCAGTATCTCCTCCCAAGTGTAACAACCTTTGCCATCCAACACGTCTTCCCATGTCCATTCTCTGAATAATTCATCCTCCTTTCGCTGCTCCTGCTGTCGCTGCCTGTTACCACGCCGCTCGGTCCGTGTGTGGTGGGTGATTCTGTAACGGCGTTCGTTTGTTGAAGGAGAGTCGGACCAAAATGCAGCGTGGTGGTTACTCATGTTCTTTAATGACGAATAGCGAATACATGAAAAAACTATACAAATACAAAACAACAAACGGAACATGAAAACCTATACAGCCTGTCTGGTGAACAACTACACAAAGACAGGAACAATCACCCACAAAATACACAGTGAAACCCAGGCTACCTAAATATGGTTCCCAATCAGAGACAACGAAAATTACCTGACTCTGATTGAGAACCGCCTCAGGCAGCCAAGCCTATGCTAGACACACCCCTAATCAGCCGCAATCCCAATACCTACAAAACCCCAATATGAAACACAACAAAATAAACCCATGTCACACCCTGGCCTGACCAAATATATAACGAAAACACAAAATACTATGACCAAGGCGTGACACACTGGTGGACTTCAATCAAGTTGTAGAAACATCTCAAGGATGATCAATGGAAACAGGATGCACCTGAGCTCAATTTCGAGTATCATAGCAAAGGGTCTGAATACTTATGTAAAAAAGGTATTTCTGTTTAGCAAACAAATCTAAAAACCTGTTTTCGCTTTGTCATTATGGGGTATTGTGTGTAGATTGCTGAGGAAAATGTTTTTAAAATTTATTTTAGAATATGGCTGTAACGTAACTGAGTGTGACAGTAACAAAATGCGGAAAAAGTCAAGGGGCCTGAATACTTTACATGATTTGATCCGTAAAATTTACCCTGAGGATTCAACCTCCTTTGGATCTTCATGCACCACTGACCTCAGTGAGAAGAAGAAAAGAAGGTAAGTCACGGCTATTGATGGGTTAGCTGACAACCTCACGAAAACAATGTGCGCTCTTCCATGGGGCAGAAGTCTGCCTGTTTTGTTGTGTTTCTGGATGACCCCCATCTGTTTTTCCCCATAGTTGCGCACGCCTTGGTTTTGTTGCAAAACAATCAATCCGTCTATAACCGGCAGGTAGGGGAAATTAGGCTGGTACAGGCTAACATATATATCAGCATAATTTTCAAAACATTGTTTGGCCTTTTTAACATATTCACTAACACTGGTATGGCCATAATGACAACAGCCATACTGACACTACGCTTGTCATTGTAAGGATGCATCCATTAAGATACCTAAATATTAGTTTTTCCATAGCATGACATGAATGCTCTACAGATGCTATTAGTATATTTCCAAATCAAATGTATTGGTCACATACACGTGCTTAGCAGATGTTATTGCGTGTGTAGCGAAATGCTTGTGCTTCTAGCTCCGACAGTGCAGTGATATCTAGCAAGTAATGTCTAACAGTTTCACAACATATACCCAAAATACACATAAATCTAAGTAAGGAATGGATTAAGAATATGTCAGAGCGGCATTGGACTACAGTGGCATAGTATAAAGTACAGTTTATACATATGAGATGGATGATGCAATATTTACAAACAATTAAAGTGACTAAGATACCGTAGGATAGTATAGAGTACATCTTACACATATGAGATGAGTAATACAGATACAGAGACATTGTTAAAGTGGCTAGTGTTTCATTTCCTTAAAGTCGCCAGTGATTCCTAATCTATTCCTAATCTGAGTTAGGAAGGATGCCTGTATCTTCATTCACCTTTAATAATGTGGTTGGGACCTGTTATAACACATTCATGAAATTCTTATAGATGTGTAATAAATGCATTATGGCTATCTAGTCAAAGTAAATTGTTACTTCATCTCCTATCACAGCGATTAAACTTTGTAACTGTTTTAAAATCTTCAGTGGCCTCGTGGTGTAATGCCTGAGCGCTTTCCTTCCTCTGGCAATTGAGTTAGGAAGGACGCTTGTATATTTGTAGTGACTGGGTGTATTGATACACCATCCAAAGTGTAATTAATAACTTCACCATGCTCACAGGGATATTCAATGTCTGTTTTTTTAAATCTACCAATAGGTGCCGTTCTTTGTGAGGCATTGGTCTTTGTGGTTGAATCTGTGCTTGACATTCACTGTTCGACTGAGGGACCTTACAGATACAGTCGGAAGTTTACATACACTTTAGCCAAATACATTTAAACTCAGTTTTTCACAATTCCTGACATTTAATCCTAGTAAAAATTCCCTGTTTTAGGTCAGTTAGGATCATCACTTTATTTTAAGAATGTGAAATGTCAGAATAATAGTAGAGGGAATGATTTATTTCAGCTTTTATTTCTTACATCGCATTCCCAGTGGGTCAGAAGTTTACATACACTCAATTAGTATTTGGTAGCATTGCCTTTAAATTGTTTAACTTGGGTCAAACATTTTGGGTAGCGTTCCACAAGCTTCCCACAGTAGGTTGGGTGAATTTTGGCCCATTCCTCCTGACAGAGCTGGTGTAACTGAGTCAGGTTTGTAAGGCCTCCTTGCTCGCACACGCTTTTTCAGTTACATTTACATTACATTTAAGTCATTTAGCAGACGCTCTTATCCAGAGCGACTTACAAATTGGTGCATTCACCTTATGACATCCAGTGGAACAGCCACTTTACAATAGTGCATCTAAATCTTTTAGGGGGTGAGAAGGATTTCCTATCCTATCCTAGGTATTCCTTAAAGAGGTGGGGTTTCAGGTGTCTCCGGAAGGTGGTGATTGACTCCGCTGTCCTGGCGTCGTGAGGGGGTTTGTTCCACCATTGGGGGGCCAGAGCAGCGAACAGTTTTGACTGGGCTGAGCGGGAACTGTTCTTCCTCAGTGGTAGGGAGGCGAGCAGGCCAGAGGTGGATGAACGCAGTGCCCTTGTTTGGGTGTAGGGCCTGATCAGAGCCTGGAGGTACTGAGGTGCCGTTCCCCTCACAGCTCCGCAGTTCCGCCCACAAATGTTCTTCAGGATTGATGTCAGGGCTATGTGATAGCCACACCAATACCTTGACTTTGTTGTCCTTAAGCTATTTTGCCACAACTTTGGAAGTATGCTTGGGGTCATTGTCCATTTGGAAGACCCATTTGCATCCCAATGTCACGACTTCAGCCGAAGTTGGTCCCTCTCCTTGTTCGGGCTGCGTTCGGCTGTTGACGTCACCGGTTTTCTAGTCACCACCGATCCATGTTTAATTTTCAATTTGTTTTGTCTTCATTATACACACCTGGTTTCCATTCCATGATCATTGTTCCCTATTTAACCCTCTGGTTTCCCCCTTGGTTTTGTGCGTGTTTGTTATTGTCAAATTGTCTCGTTTTGTGACCTGGATTATTTTGTCTCCTTTATGGAATATTGTTTTTGAGTAAAGTAACGGTTATTACTCATCTCTGTGTCCTGCGCCTGACTCCGCCTTACCTGCATCACCTAGACATTTGACACCAAGCTTTAACTTCCTGGCTGATGTCTTGAGCTGTTGCTTCAATATATCCACATAATTTTCCTTCTCATGTAGCCATCTATTTTGTGAAGTGCACCAGTCCCTCCTGCAACAAAGCACCCCCACAACATGAGGCTGCCAACCCCGTGCTTCATAGTTGGGATGGTTTTCTTCGGCTTGCAAGCGTCCCCCTTTTTCCTCCAAACATAATGATGGTCATTATGGCCAAACAGTTCCATTTTTGTTTCATCAGACCAGAGGACATTTCTCCAACAAGTACGATCTTTGTCCCCATGTGCAGTTGCAAACCGTAGTCTGGCTTTTTTATGGCGGTTTTGGAGCAGTGGCTTCTTCCTTGCTGAGCGGCCTTCCAGGTTATTTCGATACAGGACTCGTTTTACTGTGGATATAGATACTTTTGTACCTGTTTCCTCCGGCATCTTCACAAGGTCCTTTGCTGTTGTTCTGGGATTGATTTGCACTTTTTGCACCAAAGTACGTTCATCTCTAGGAGACAGAACGCGTCTCCTTCCTGGGCGGTACGGCGGCTGCATGGTCCCATGGTGTTTATACTTACGTACTATTGTTTGTACAGATGAACGTGGTACCTTCAGGCATTGGAAAATTGCTCCCAAGAATGAACCAGACTTGTGGAGGTCTACAATTTGTTTTCTGAGGTCTTTTCTGATTTCTTTAGATTTTCCAATGATGTCAAGCAAAGAAGCACAGTGTTTGAAAGTAGGTCTTGAAATACATCCACAGGTACACCTCCAATTGACTCATATGATGTGAATTATCAGAAGCTTCTAAAGCCATGACATCATTTTCTGGAATTTTCCAAACTGTTTAAAGGCACAGTCAACTTAATGTATATAAACTTTTGACCCACTGGAATTGTGATACAGTGAATTATAAGTGAAGTAATCTGTCTGTAAACAATTATTGGAAAAATTACTTTTGTCATGCACAAATAGATGTCTTAACCGACTTGCCAAAACTATAGTTTGTTTACAAGAAATTTGTGGAGTGGTTGAAAAATGTGTTTTAATGACTCAAACTGTAATTGTTGTATGTGTAGGGTACAGAGATGGGGTGGTCATTCAAAAATCATGTTAAACACTAATTGCATACAGAGTCAATGCAACTTAGTATGTGAGTTGTTAAGCAAATTTTTACTCCTGAACTTATTTAGCCTTGCGATAACAATGGGGTTGAATACTTATTGACATTTCAGCTTTCATTTAGAATTAATTTGTAAAAATGTCTAAAGCATCACTCCACTTCGATGTTATGTGGTATTGTGTGTAGTTCAGTGACTCAAAATGTGTAAAAAAGTCAAGGGGCATGACTACTTTCTGAAGGCACTGTAGCTGTGTTTGAAAGAGCGTAAGAGAGAGACGGGAAGGTATGTGTGAGGGAGCAAGACTAACAGGAGTGAAGAGAGGGAGGGATGGTCTGTGTACTGGAGGAAGGGAGAGAGGGACGGTGTGTGAGAGAGGGAGTGTGTGTGTGTGTGCATGCTTGTTTTCATTATTAAACATGAGGGGGTCATAGTTAGGGGTTTTTCCTGGCCTGGGGGCCAGCCCTTTGCTATATTTATTGTTGGTAATGCAACTGTCAAGTCTAATTAGGAACTATAGGGTGAATGTATCTGGGGCATTTAATAGCATCAAGTCTCTTAATAAAAAATAATTAAAAGCAAGCTTATTTTTGTCTCTTTTTGCTGTGCTCCACGCTTCCCACGGTAACCTTTGCCGACCTGCTTTCAAATGGTTTCTCTCGTCAGCCCGGGGACAAACTGCTCCCTTTTTTGGAGGGAGGGAGTGCAGAGGAAGGAGGGAAGAATTATGGGGTAACAGCATCTTTAACAAAGGCTTCTCGAGGACAGTAGAGGCTTTTTATTTTATCGTGAACTCGGCGCATCACATTGAACATGCATTTTGTTTTCCTTTAATCGATGTTGGCAGCTTAGCATGTCCTCTGGATCCTTACTTAGTCAATGTTCTTAGCAGAAGTCTATAGCTTCACGTACGAATAAACGATCAGCTTTAAATCAATAAAAAAATATATATTATTATTTTATATATAAATAAAGATTGGAGTGAGCTGTGAGGAATCTACAGATGCTAACATTGTCAACGATTCATAGAATTCTGTTAAGTTTGGTGCAATACTTAAGGTCTTGAAGGTAATGTACTTTGACGTAAAACTTTAAGTTACTCGTAAACAACTCTTTCAACTTACTTAAACTATAGCACAGGTGTCATTTCACATGAAGGCTCCACTTCCAAAGTACTGCAGTCCACATGATGGAACTTGCCTCTCTTTTGCAGGCTTTAAACCTCTTAATAGGGATACGGTCTTTGTAATGTAATCTTAATCTTATGAAGGTGCTGCTCAAGATACCTTTTGAAGCGGTTTTTCTCACCCCGACTCACGGTACAGAGGTCTCCTGCCTGCCAACTCTGTTGCTAATACTCCAAATCCTCTAATCCAGCCTTATTTAAGAGATCGCAATGGCAGTCGGCCGGAATCATTAAAGGTAGGAATAATTAGCCGGGGGGATCTCTGGAGAGAGTTGATTAAAATGATGCTCGGGATCTTACCACTCAAAGCCAATTTAACCTTTGCTGAACCATGAAATGGTTTTGCTAATGATTGTCGTCCATTTTGGTTTTGGATAAGTGGTTTGGTTTACAGTTAAATGAGCCACGACCTCTTCGCCTATGTCTAATGAAGATGTTTATTACATTCTTTGATTACTTAATCATATAATTTGTTGAAAAAGAGGCTCAGTCAAGGTTGGCCTTTTTACTCCCTGTAGGCTGTTAATTCTGAAGGCTCCCAACCAAAGCTGAAGCCTCACTTTTCTCACGCTCTTTCTCCTTTCTCAAGCTCCTGGCATGCTTTGCTCAGCAAGTGTTTCCTACTCAACCCAAGGGATCTGGCTAACTAGATACATCAACATTAGACTGACATTCTGCTCTTGCGAAACCCCTGTTAGCAGTTAGCTTCAAGGCAGTCATGGATATGCCAGTCTCAGCTAATGACAGGTGTGTGAAACAGGATCACTTAAGCTCAGTAGCACGTTCCCTGAGTGATAACCTGGGGCTAGCTTTTAGAATTACTTAGGCTCAACCTAAGAAGTAACTCAATGAACGTTCGAGAGCGGAGGTCGAGAAAGTAAAAAACTCCCCGCCTTTTACACACTTGAGTTTGGCTGGGGAGCTAATAGAGAAATGTACAGACAAATAAGCAAAGGGAGAAAGGGAATGATTGAGAATCCTTCCTGCCATCCCAAATCAGCCCTTATCTCTGGAGATGTTAAACAGACAGGACGGCAGTGAACACGGGGAGGTAATCGGAGGGAAATGGGGAATATCCGAAAGGCCTGAATATGTCACAGGGAGGCAAGGGATGGCTGCCTTCGCCCACTGTTTACTCCCCACCCTTTTTGCGTCCAAGACACCTAAGCAGTCAGCCATTACTTATTTTCCACCCCCCAAAGTCGGGTTTCAGCAGTAGGCAGTGTTTGGTATGCAGCGGGGTTGTTGATGCGAGCCAAGCTGAAAATGATGGAGCTGAGAGGCTTAGCTAATTTGAGAAAGAGAGAGTAGTGAGGAGAGTGGGGGATTTGGTGTCTTTTGTTGCAGCTTGTTTGATCAGGGGGAGTTTTGGGGAGAAAATAGCCCAGAGATGTCGTGGAAATGAGAGAATTACTGGTTTGGGCCACTCTTGTTTTCATCCCGAAGTCGCAGGGATATTCTAATGCACTCACTGTCAAAGCAGCAGATTTCTCCCTCTTGCATAGATAATAACGGGATCTCGTTAAACCCTGATTGTTAATTGCTAATTACTCTCGTCCTAGCCGAAACATGAGAAGCCAGGAGAGCGTGGCTAAGCCGATCAAAAGACTCCTCGCTCAAGAGCTTGTAGGTTTTCCATTTTTTGTCTTCCTCTTACATTGTTTGGCCGTTTTGGATGGGTTGGATGGCTTTTGATGAAATGAAGGCAGATATTTGTGTCATTTTTTTTTTTATACCCCATCTTCCTCTTAAACATGTCATGGATTTACCAAAGCACATCCCTCAGGTGGTTTGTCTCTGGAATGCAGCCTTTGGTTCTCTACTATTTAGCAGGGAATTTGTCTGGGGCCGACACACTAAATCAGCATATAAGATGAGTCTCAATTCGCCTGATATAGGTCCTACTTGGCAAACTCAGACAGACACTGTTTTTTTTGGTAGAGAGAAGGGTTTGAGTGGTGTTCAGAGGTAATGTAAGGAAAAGTGACTAACTTATTTTATGGCTTGAAGTTGACCTTATTTCCATGAGTTTCTCAGATGAATAACCTTTATCTTTTTCTTCCCCTTTACACTTCTGTTGCCTGCCAGTCTCTCTTCCTTTACCCCGCTCTTTCTCTCCTCCCTTTCTCCCTTCCCTCTCTTTTCCACTGGCAATTCTACCTGACGAGCTGTCACTCTGTATTGCAATGCTGCCGGTTCAGGCTGTCACACTGACTGAGGGACACATCCCGATCGGCTTTGTACACTGATAGACCTGTCAGGTGGAGTGACAGGCGGGACTTGGACAGGCACGCAAACAGGTACATGTAATGTGAAAAGACCCTCCTAAATAAATAGTTGTAAATATGCGTGTTGGTTACTTTTAATAGTGTGTGTGGACAAGTGTCCTTGCAACTTGGAAAACTTTACCTGACGCTAAATGGATGTGATGTAACCTACTGTAGGCATGTGATATGTAAATTGCAGATGCACACAAAATCAGAACTGCATTTTTGACCACGTATGTTTTTGAGATGTTCAAATTCATGTTTAAATGTCCATGTGAAATTAATAGATGTTTTTCCTTCATTGAATTCTTGTTATTTACAGTAACAGGCTTAATACTTAGTATAATGTTATATGTAGATGCTAAATGTTTTAGCTGTAAAGAATAGCACTGTTCCATAGATAGCACTATTTTGGCTATAAAGATCATATGGAAATGAGGATGTTGTACTGGTACACCCTCACTCACATACATACATACATACATACATACATACATACATACATACATACATACATACATACATACATACATACATACATACATACATACATACATACATACATACATACATACATACTCAAATACATACATAAAACTCACATACATACATTTTATTTTTTATTTTTTATTTCACCTTTATTTAACCAGGTAGGCTAGTTGAGAACAAGTTCTCATTTGCAACTGCGACCTGGCCAAGATAAAGCATAGCAGTGTGAACAGACAACAGACACATACATACATACATACATACATACATACATACATACATACATACATACATACATACAGACAGACAGACAGACAGACAGACAGACAGACAGACAGACAGACAGACAGACAGACAGACAGACAGACAGACAGAAAATTTTAAACAATATATATATATATTTCACCTTTATTTAACCAGGTAGGCTAGTTGAGGAAAAGTTCTCATTTGCAACTGCGACCTGGCCAAGATAAAGCATAGCAATTCGACACATACAACAACACAGAGTTACACATGGAATAAACAAATATACAGTCAATAATACAGTAGAACAAAAGAAAACAAAAAGTCTATATACAGTGAGTGCAAATGAGGTAAGTTAAGGAAATAAATAGGCCATGGTGGCGAAGTAATTCCAATTAAACACTGGAATGGTAGATCGGCAGAAGATGAATGTGCAGGTAGAGATACTGGGGTGCAAAGGAGCAAAATAAATAAATACCAGTATGAGGATGAGGTAGGTAGACGGGCTGTTTACAGATTGGCTAAATACAGGTGCAGTGATCTGTAAACTGCTCTGACAGCTGGTGCTTAAAGCTAGTGAGGGAGATGTGAGTCTCCAGCTTCAGAGATTTTTGCAATTTGTTCCAGTCATGGGCAGCAGAGAACTGGAAGGAAAGACGACCAAAGGAGGAATTGGCTTTGGGGGTGACCAGTGAGATATATCTGCTGGAGCGCATGCTATGAGTGGGTGCTGCTATGGTGACCAGTGAGCTGAGATAAGGCGGGACTTTACCTAGCAGAGACTTGTAGATAACCTGTAGCCAGTGGGTTTGGCAACGAGTATGAAGCGAGGGCCAACCAACGAGAGCGTACAGGTCGCAATGGTGGGTAGTGTATTGGGCTTTGGTGACAAAACGGATGGCACTGTGATAGACTACATCCAGTTTGTTGAGTAGAGTGTTGGAGGCTATTTTATAGATCACATCACCGAAGTCGAGGATCGGTAGGATGGTCAGTTTTACGAGGGTATGTTTGGCAGCATGAGAGAAGGATGCTTTGTTGCGATATAGGAAGCCGATTCTAGATTTAATTTTGGATTGGAGATGCTTAATGTGAGTCTGGAAGGAGAGTTCACAGTCTAACCAGACACCCAGATATTTGTAGTTGTTCACGTATTTTAAGTCAGAGCCGTCCAGAGTAGTGATGCTGGACGGGCGAGCAGGTGCGGGCAGCGATCGATTGAAAAGCATGCATTTAGTTTTACTTGCGTTTAAGAGTAGTTGGAGGCCACGGAAGGAGAGTTGTATGGCATTGAAGCTCGTCTGGAGGTTAGTTAACACAGTGTCTAAGGAGTGGCCAGAAGTATACAGAATGGTGTCGTCTGCGTAGAGGTGGATCAAACAATCACCAGCAGCAAGAGCAACATCATTGATGTATACAGAAAAGAGAGTCGGCCCGAGAATTGAACCCTGTGGCAAACCCATAGAGACTGTCAGAGGTCCAGGCAACAGCCCCTCCGATTTGACACACTGAACTCTATCAGAGAAGTAGTTGGTAAACCAGGCAAGGCAATCATTTGAGAAATCGAGGCTGTCGAGTCTGCCAATAAGAATGTTGTGATTGACAGAGTCGGTTATGATGTCGTTTAGACCCTTGAGCATGGTTGAGGTGCACCCATGACCAGCTCTGAAACCAGATTGCATAGCGGAGAAGGTATGATGGGATTCGAAATGGTCAGTAATCTGTTTGTTACCTTGGCTTTCGAAGACCTTAGAAAGACAGAGTAGGATAGATATAGGTATGTTGCAGTTTGGGTCTAGAGTGTCACCCCCTTTGAAGAGGGGGATGACCCCGGCATTTTTTGAGAGGGGCATGCTTATTTAAGATGGTGAGGAAGGCACTTCTAAAGAATAGCCAGGCATCATCTACTGACGGGATGAGGTCAATGTCATTCCAGAATACCCGAGCCAGGTCGATTAGAAAGGCCTGCTCGCAGAAGTATTTCAGGGAGTGTTTGACAGTGATGAGGGGTGGTCGTTTGTTCGAAGACCCATTACGCATGCAGGCAATGAGGCAGTGATCGCTGAGATCTTGATTGAAAACAGCAGAGGTGTATTTGGAGGGCGAATTAGTTAGGATGACATCTATGAGGGTGCCCGTGTTTACTGATTTGGGGTTGTACCTGGTAGGTTCATTGATAATTTGTGTGAGATTGAGGGCATCAAGCTTAGTTTGTAGGATAGCCGGGGTGTTAAGCATGTCCCAGTTTAGGTCACCTAGTAGCACGAGCTCAGAAGATAGATGGGGGGCAATCATTTACATTTACATTTAAGTCATTTAGCAGACGCTCTTATCACATATAGTATCGAGGGCACAGCTGGGGGCAGAGGGAGGTCTATAGCAAGCGGCAACAGTGAGAGACTTGTTTCTGGAAAGGTGAATTTTTAGAAGTAGAAGCTCAAATTGTTTGGGTACAGACTTAGCCTGCAGAGTTCTGTATTACTTTATATCTTTGCAGTAGATTGCAACACCGCCCCCTTTGGCAGTTCTATCTTTGCGGAAAACGTTATAGTTAGCAATGGAGATTTCAAGGTTTTTGGTGGTTTTCCTAAGCCAGGATTCAGACACGGCTAAGACATCTGGGTTGGCAGAGTGTACTAAAGCAGTGAGTAAAACAAACTTAGGGAGTAGACTTCTAATGTTAACATGCATGAAACCAAGGCTTTTACGTTTACAGAAGTCAACAAATGAGAGCACCTGGGGGGTGGGAGTGGAGCTAGGCACTGCAGGGCCTGGATTAACCTCCACATCACCAGAGGAACAGAGGAGAAGTAGGATAAGGGTATGGCTAAAGACTATACGAACTGGCCGTCTAGCACGTTCAGAACAGAGAGTAAAAGGAGCAGGTTTCTGGGCACGATAGCATAGATTCAAGGCATAGTGTACAGACAAAGGTAAGGTAGGATGTAAGTACATTGGAGGTAAACCTAGGCATTGAGTAATGAAGAGAGAGATATAGTCTCTAGAGATGTTTAAACCAGGTGATGTCATCGCATATGTAGGAGGTGGAACAACATGGTTGGTTAAGGCATATTGAGCAGGACGAGAGGCTCTACAGTGAAATAAGACAGTAATCACTCACCAGTACAGTAATGGACAAGGCATATTGATATTAGAGAGAGGCATGCGTAGCCAAGTGAACATATGGGTCCAGTGAGTGGTTGGGCTGGCTGGGGACACGGCGATTCAGACAGTTAGCAGGCTAACAAGCTAACAGTTAGTAGGCCGGAGCCAAACAAGCTAGCAGCTAGTAGACCAGGGTAAGCTAGCAGTTAGCAGGCCAGGTTAGCAAGCAAGCAGTTAGCAAGGGCTAGCAGTTAGCAGACCGGGCAGGCAAGCTAGCAGTTAGCAGACCAGGCCCCGGCAGTTTAGCAGTTAGCAGACCGGGTCAGCAAGCAAGCAGATAGCAGGGGCTAGAAAGTTAGCCTTTTGAGGGGGAGGACCAGTCGTGGAATTAGAAGGGTTCCAAGTAGCTCTAGGTAGCTAGCAGGCCGATATTGTAGCCCAGGAGTATGCTTCGGTGGTAGCACAGGAGCCCTGGCCGGGCTAGCTTCAAGCTAAATTGGTGCTTGCTCTGGGATGGAAACGCTAGCTAGGAGTAGTCATTGCGGTTAGCTAGTTGTGAAGATCCAGATGAAAATGTTCAGTTTGCGGTAGGAATCTGGGGATAAAAATAACAGGTCCGTTATGCTCTGGTTAGAGTCAAGTTGTTCGAACTGGCGAGAGCTTTCCGAGCTGAAGGTTAGCTGATGACCACTGGCAATGGTTTGCTGACTGATATCTGGTAGTTAGCTGGCTAGCTTCAGTTGAGGGATTCCAGATCCAAAGTAAATATAAATACTTTAGGAATAAAAAGCAGATCCACGCCACATTGGGTGAGGCGGGTTGCCGGAGAGTATTTAGATGAGGTTTAGCAAAATATTTTAAAGGATATGCGACGAAAAATATGTAAAACAAAGGACACGAGAGGACAAGGACGTCTGAGTGCTACGCCATCTTGGATCATAAGTCATTCATACATACATACATACATACATACAAACACCCACATACATACATACATACATACATACATACATACATACATACATACATACATACATACATACATACATACATACATAAACACTCAAATGCATATATACACACATACATACATACATACATACATACATACATACATACATACATACATACATACATACATACATACATACATACACACTCACATACATACATACATACATACACACTCACATACACACTCACATACATACATACATACATACATACATAAACACTCAAATGCATATATACACACATACATACATACATACATACATACATACATACATACATACATACATACATACATACATACATACATACATACATACATACATACATACATACATACATACATACATACACACTCACATACATACATACATACACACTCACATACATACATACATACACACTCACATACACACTCACATACATACATACATACATACATACATACATACATACATACATACATACATACATACATACATACATACATACATACATACATAAACACTCAAATGCATATATACACACATACATACATACATACATACATACATACATACATACATACATACATACATACATACATACATACATACATACACCCACTCACATACATACATACATACATACATACATACATACATACATACATACATACATACATACATACATACATACATACATACACACTCACATACATACATACATACATACACACTCACATACACACTCACATACATACATACATACATACATACATACTCACATACATTCATACATACATTAATACATACATTAATACATACATACATACATACATACATACATACATACATACATACATACATACATACATACATACATACATACATACACACTCACATACACACTCACATACATACATACATACATACATACATACACACTCACATACATACATACACACTCACATACATACATACATACATACATACATACATACATACATACATACATACATACATACATACATAAACACTCAAATGCATATATACACACATACATACATACATACACACTCACATACATACATACATACATACATACATACATACATACATACATACATACATACATACATACATACATACATACATACATACATACATAAACACTCAAATGCATATATACACACATACATACATACATACATACATACATACATACATACATACATACATACATACATACATACATACATACATACATACATACATACACCCACTCACATACATACATACATACATACATACATACATACATACATACATACATACATACATACATACATAAACACTCAAATGCATATATACACACATACATACATACATACATACATACATACATACATACATACATACATACATACATACATACATACATACATACACACTCACATACACACATACATACATACATACATACATACATACATACATACATACATACATACATACATAAACACTCAAATGCATATATACACACATACATACATACACACTCACATACATACTTACACACTCACATACTTACACACTCACATACATACATACATACATACATACATACATACATACATACATACATACATACATACATACATACATACATACATACATACATAAACACTCAAATGCATATATACACACATACATACATACATACACACTCACATACATACATACATACATACATACATACATACATACATACATACATACATACATACATACATACATACATACATACATACATACATAAACACTCAAATGCATATATACACACATACATACATACATACACACTCACATACATACATACATACATACATACATACATACATACATACATACATACATACATACATACATACATACATACATACATACATACATACATACATACATACATACACCCACTCACATACATACATACATACATACATACATACATACATACATACATACATACATACATACATACATACATACATACACCCACTCACATACATACATACATACACCCACTCACATACATACATACATACATACATACATACATACATACATACATACATACATACATACATACATACACCCACTCACATACATACATACATACATACATACTCACATACATACATACATACATACATACATACATACATACATACATACATACATACATACATACATACATGAACACTTACATACACACTCACATATATACATACACACTCACATACATACATACATACATACATACATACATACATACATACATACATACATACATACACACCCACTCACATACATACATACATACATACATACATACATACATACATACATACATACATACATACATACATACATACACCCACTCACATACATACATACATACACCCACTCACATACATACATACATACATACATACATACATACATACATACATACATACATACATACATACATACATACATACATACATACACCCACACACATACATACATACATACATACATACATACATACATACACCCACTCACATACATACATACATACATACTCACATACATACATACATACATACATACATACATACATACATACATACATACATACATACATACATACATACATACATACATACATACATACATACATGAACACTTACATACACACTCACATATATACATACACACTCACATACATACATACATACATACATACATACATACATACATACATACATACATACATACATACATACATACATACATACATACATACTCGCATACTCGCATACTCGCATACATACACACTCACATACATACATACATACATACATACATACATACATACATACATACATACATACATACATACATACATACATACATACACACTCACATACATACATACATACATACTCGCATACATATACACTCACATACATACATACATACATACATACATACATACATACATACATACATACATACATACATACATACATACATACATACATACATACATACATACATGAACACATACACACTCACATACATACATACATACATACATACATACATACATACATACATACATACTCACATACATACATACATACTCACATACATACATACATACATACATACATACATACATACATACATACATACATACATACATACATACATACATACATACATACATACATACATACATACATACATACATACATACATGAACACTTACATACACACTCACATATATACATACATACATACATACATACATACATACATGAACACTTACATACACACTCACATATATACATACACACTCACATACATACATACATACATACATACATACATACATACATACATACATACATACATACATACATACATACATACACACTCACATACATACATACATACATTCATACATACATACATACATACATACATACATACATACATACATACATACATACATACATACATACATACATACATACATACATACATACATACAAATGTCTGACATTTAAGCTCATGAACATAAAATATTTCTGTGATGTAGTTAGCTACAAATGTTGTTGAATCCATAAAGCAACGTAAACCCATTCCAGAGTCAGCAGCACCTTAAACCACTCTGACCCTCGGTGGCAGCTCATTGAAACGCTCAGCGAGCTATACAGTATGTGGCCACCACACAGCTGTAAACTGTTGACCTCTGCCTGCCCCCATCGGCCCTGTTGGTCAAGCCTCCGAGGACTGTGGGTAAAAAGGGAAGTGGGGGCTGGACTGCAGTGAACGCAATATGGAGAGGGTGAAAGAGCGGTAAGGGGTGGGGTGTGTGTGTGGGGGGGGTTGTGTCGCTCGTGCCAAGTGACACAAACCCCCCTTGGCAGCCTAATTAAATGTTCCACTTTTCCACATTCACATTAAGCCTCCATCCAGCCGGAAGGAATGGACGCACCGGAGCAGTAGACCTCAGGAAAGGACTCTGCCCCCCACCCCTCCTTCCTTCTCTTTCGCTCCTCTCTTCTCCTCTCTTCCCTTCCTTTACATTTATGCTGTAGTAGTGTGCTTATGGCAAAGGGGAAAGAGAGTCTGTTATGCAGGAGACAGGAGCAGTCAGGAGGAGTCAGTGTCTTCATCTTCACTAGCTGCCTGTCCCTTAGCGCCTAAAAGAAGCCCTAGTGGGAATACTCATCAGTCATTATAGAAATGCCCTTTAATTTGCTTCCATTTCAAGTTTACATGAGGGAACACGATTAAAAGCATAGCTACAACACAAGAAAACAATGGGGAATATTATTGCAGATTAGAAGCAGCACGCTGAACTTGAGGCATTGGCACACAAACCACAGCACCATTAATTATTTTCTTCCAGATTAAGAAATACAAGCTCAAATAGATTGTGTGGTTATCTCAATAAAGCATTCCATGGGAATCCAGCGATATCAGCACATTTTCTGGATTCCTGATATTCCTCCTTTAATGTGACTGTAAAGAGAGCATGCCGACAGGACGGTGGCCATTTGAGTGTGAACATATTCAGTGGCATAAGAGATGTTCTTTCTGTGTCGCTTTCTATTCCTTCCCCGTGAGGCTCTCGTTCTCTCTGTCTCGCTACCTCTTTATACACTTCTCAAGTTTTGCTGTGCTGTGGTGCACCTGATTTCTACATGGCCATTGTTGACAATCTCACATTCTTCTCAGATCGAGCCTGACAAGCTACATTTCTTCTCAGATCCTCCAACTTAAGGGTGGGCAACATACAGCCTGTGGACGGTTTGATAATGTTTTATTATTTTGGGTTACAAAACACGTCAGGCCACTCTTGAATGTTTAAAACTAGATGTACAGTGGGGCAAAAAAGTATTTAGTCAGCCACCAATTGTGCAAGTTCTCCCACTTAAAAAGATGAGGGGGGCCTGTAATTTTCATAATTGGTACACTTCAACTATGACAGACAAAATGAGAAGAAAAAAATCCAGAAAATCACATTGTAGGATTTTTAATGAATTAATTTGCAAATTATGGTGGAAAACAAGTATTTGGTCACCTACAAACAAGCAAGATTTCTGGCTCTCACAGACCTGTAACTTTTTCTTTAAGAGGCTCCTCTGTCCTCCACTCGTTACCTATATTAATGGCACCTGTTTGAACTTGTTATCAGTATAAAAGACACCTGTCCTCAACCTCAAACAGTCACACTCCAAACTCCACTATGGCCAAGACCAAAGAGCTGTCAAAGGACACCAGAAACAAAATTGTAGACCTGCACCAGGCTGGGAAGACTGAATCTGCAATAGGTAAGCAGCTTGGTTTGAAGAAATCAACTGTGGGAGCAATTATTAGGAAATGGAAGACATACAAGACCACTGATAATCTCCATCGATCTGGGGCTCCACGCAAGATCTCACCCTGTGGGGTCAAAATGATCACAAGGATGGTGAGCAAAAATCCCAGAACCACACAGGGGGGCTAGTGAATGACCTGCAGAGAGCTGGGACCAAAGTAACAAAGCCTACCATCAGTAACACACTACACCGCCAGGGACTCAAATCATGCAGTGCCAGAGCTGTCCCCCTGCTTAAGCCAGTACATGTCCAGGCACGTCTGAAGTTTGCTAGAGAGCATTTGGATGATCCATAAGAAGATTGGGAGAATGTCATATGGTCAGATGAAACCAAAATATAACTTTTTGGTAAAAACTCAACTCGTCGTGTTTGGAGGACAAAGAATGCTGAGTTGCATCCAAAGAACACCATTCCTACTGTGAAGCATGGGGGTGGAAACATCATGCTTTGGGGCTGTTTTTCTGCACGACTGATCCGTGTAAAGGAAAGAATGAATGGGGCCATGTATTGTGAGATTTTGAGTGAAAACCTCCTTCCATCAGCAAGGGCATTGAAGATGAAACGTGGCTGGGTCTTTCAGCATGACAATGATCCCAAACACACCGCCCGGGCAACGAAGGAGTGGCTTCGTAAGAAGCATTTCAAGGTCCTGGAGTGGCCTAGCCAGTCTCCAGATCTCAACCCCATAGAAAATCTTTGGAGGGAGTTGAAAGTCCGTGTTGCCCACCAAACAGCCCCAAAACATCACAGCTCTAAAGGAGATCTGCATGGAGGAATGGGCCAAAATACCAGCAACAGTGTGTGAAAACCTTGTGAAGACTTACAGAAAATGTTTGACCTCTGTCATTGCCAACAAAGGGTATAAAACAAAGTATTGAGATAAACTTTTGTTATTGACCAAATACTTATTTTCCACCATCATTTGCAAATAAATTCATTAAAAAGTCCTACAATGTGATTTTCTGGATTTTTTTTCTAATTTTGTCTGTCATAGTTGAATTGTACCTATGATGAAAATTACAGGCCTCTCATCTTTTTAATTGGAAGAACTTGCACAATTGGTGGCTGACTAAATACTTTTTTGCCCCACTGTATATGTCCTGCAAATTGCTTTTGACAAACAAATCAGTCCCCAAAGAAATCTGTGTGGCTCCTCCCCTACGTCCTGAAATGCTGATGTGGCCGCTCCTGCTCTAGATCTAGTGTTGCACGGTATACCGAAATCTCTGTACTTTTTCGATACTAGAACATGAACAACAGTTCATTTTAGGATTTGTGTTACGTTAGGTACTTCTGTCAAATGTGTCTCACTGATCAAGCCGGTCTGTCAGCTCAACCGACCCCTTATTATAGCACACATTGTGCCTTCACCACTTACTCATTACTTGCCAGCACTGGGAGTCTGGGCTGCGTCATGTTATCTCCCCACTCATGATGCACAGAAGTTAACACACTTGAAAAATGTGACACGGCATGTAGAAATGTTGAAACTGTTAACTACTGTTCACAAAACAATATCCATACAGGCTGGATGACTTTACAATGGAAGAAGGTTCCGGTAACTTCCAGCTTTGCTGGCAAACTTTCCTTACTAGCTGACAGCCAAAGATAACACCAATTCACTACCCTAGTACTTTGTTTGTGATTTATTCCCAATAAAATGCAAAATATGCTGACTTCAAAGCTGATTGCCACCAAAAATGTTATTCATTCACTTATTCGGTCTCTCTCTGTCTTTTCCAAAGATTATATATAGAGCTTGCCAGCTTGTAGTCCTAAGATCCGGAAATGCCTTACCTCTGTTTCGCTCAGCTGTCCCTGTGGGCAAATTTAATGGGGAAAGAATAGGGTTTTGGAATAAATGAGAAAAAAACGATCTTAACACAGGTTTAGGAAAATGTTTTTGTTCTATAAGATGATAGCAGCCAGTTAACACAACCTTTATGAATTATTAAGCATTTATGTGCTGTTTACATTACATACATTCTTCAAAATTCACAAAAGGTGATGTTCGCTGTAAGATCTCCTAATCCTGTGTTTGCCAACGCACACACACACACACTCCTATTAAATATGCATTCAGCTGTATTGTGGATAGGCCTGGACTACATCTTGATTTACCCAGTTTGTCAATAGAGATAAACCATGCTACTATTCAAATAAATGATTACCATTACGTAGTTATATTGGTCAAAATAAAGTCAAATTGATTGTATAATTGATTCATTAATGCATACATGGCTGTCTCTGGATTTAAAAGAAAATGTAATGTTATTGAACTGATGATGGCCAATGATTGAACAGAGCAGTAGCTGAGTTTATCTGTATTGATCAAGTGCCATTCTGTGGATTTGGCTAATATGCCTTGTTTCTTTGCCGTGGTATCGTTTTGGTATCGAGGATCTTGATGATATTGAGTATTGCGATACTAAACTTGGTATCGAATTCAACATTATGGTATCGTGACAACACTATCTAGGTCATCCTTGAGTTAAGTCATTACACTTATTCACTTTGTGTGTAGGAGTCACCAAGGGACAGGAATGCAGACAACATCATAATAAAGGCTATTAGTTAGTCAAACTACGTGAGTTCGACTTGTGCTCCAACCGGAAGCCATTAACATTCCAAGCTGCCTGGCCTCCCTGCTCCAGACGAAATTCTCGTAAATTGCACTGGACGACCTTGTTGACGGACAGAGATACATTTCCCCATTGTGTGTTGTGGCTCCGTTGAAAAGCGCCACTGAAAACATGATTCTGTTTGACCTGTTTTGGAGCAGTGAGGGGGAAAACAAGCTGAGGCAGAGAACCACCTAAATAAAAACCTGACCTAAAGCGCTTCTTGTCAGGTGGCCAACTAACACGTTCCTTTGTCGGTTTCTAGTAAAGAGTGCTGTTGTTTTGATTGGGCCTTTTTCCAGACAACAAAACATGTCGACGAAACGTCCAGTGAGGTGAGAGACGTGCGGAGGTCCTGTTTATCCATAGCTGCAGATGGTGGGGTTGACTCCTCCGCTGCCTGCTCAGAAGTCCCCTGGCCACTTGAGTTATTTTATTCTCCAAGCCCCGGCTATTTGTTCACTTCTTCCACCACACACTCCAACATTTCCCCTTTTCTGTTTTTCGCTTCGCCTGAGCAGCGTTCCATTCTTCTTTGTTTCGAGGTACGCTGCGTTTGTGACGCACTTCCTTCCATTGTAGCAGGAAGAACTGATACCCTCTGGGTTTTTTTTTGGGGGGAGGGGGGTTTACGGTCAAAAGACCACACTTATTACTGTTAAGTGTGTTCATGTGTAATGTGATTGGGGATATTGACTATATCTTACCTTCACCCACATAGTCGTGTCCTGTTGCACATGGTGTTGTTGCAGCTTGTTTTTGCCACTAGGTTGGCTAGGGTAAAGGTTATGCTTCCATTACAGAATTGTATAGCAATTAACAACGAGTACAGAGAATTACCTTTTGTCTACTAGGCAATGGACTGCGAGTTGCCAACATACAAAGGACAAGTGTTGAACAGTAGTGCTCCTTAACAACATTGAGTCACCTTTCAGGTCGATTTTCCAGCATCAACAAACAAACAAAGAAACATTTGGTGGTTGCTACGCGATGGCAATTTGGCATTTTAGTCAGTGCTATTCCTCCTCTCCAGAGGTTTTCGCATAAGGCTCTTCTTTTCTCGACAGCACTGGTGTCCAATTGGAGACATTATTACATGCTGAAGTTATAGGGAGAGTGAGGCATTATGAATGCAGTGTTTGTTGACTACTGCTCGAATACTACTTGAGATATGCAAAGAGGCTAGCGCCTCATCCATAAGCAACTTTTAAACTTTCCTTTGAGGGTGGATCCCTGAGATCACCAAATGTATCAAAGTCTGCCCATCCCTCCTTGAATAGATCACGGATCTGATAAGGAAGATGGGAAGAATTATTGGATAATGGGGGGGGGGTTGGTTATCAATCACTGTCAAGCTCTGACTAGTGTAAAACAATGGAAACTCTTGGCTTGGATATGTCAAGACCCCATATAGGCTTTCTGATTTTCTGTTGGATAGAGACCACAGGGCAAAAACTGCAATTGGATGTCCATCTTGAGCTTGTCAAACCTGCAGTTGTTACTAAGTCATTGCAAAAACTGGAAGGGTATTGTTTGACAGCCACATTCCTTCTGTTTTCTGCTTACTTTAATGTGATTGGTCTTATGGGAAGAAATGCACATCGGAATGAATACATTTTCTCCTCCTCTGTATTGCACATTCTCTTAAGGTCAGGAACGCTATTGTGCTGCTGTGCTCCTCTATTTCTTACTGCTTTACATTAGTCGCCAAGGTAACCTGCAAATAGAATTGCAGGAATTTATGTTGCTAATTTGGATCAGCTGTGTCTACCAATCTGATTTGGAATCCAATAGGAATCTGTGCATTACTTTTTCCATGAAATTTAATAACATTTTATGAAGACATCTGAAAAGTTTTCAATGGTAGACGTCAACAAAGTGGTGCATAATTGTCAAAGGCACCCTAGTCATAGATTGTTCTCTCTGCTACCACACGGTATTGGTATTGTTATTTACTGCTGCTCTTTAATCATTTGTTTTTCTTATCTCTTACTTTTTTTGTTGGTGTTTTCTTAAAACTACATTGTTGGTTAAGGGCGTGTTGTGTTCGGCGCATGTGTCAAATAAAATTTGATTTGATTTTTGATAATTGTCTTCATTTCAAATAAGTTGTATAAAATGTTATTTACTTGCTCAAATTCAGGTGGTGCTTATTAAATAGACAGCCCACTGTACTTTCAGTTATCTGGATAACATGTCAACTAATCTATAGTATGATAATAATGGTACAATAACAGCACAACTAGGCTGGTGATAAGTAAAAGGATGTACATAAACGGTTAACCTATATGCCACGTGCATATGTTTGCAATAACAGCTCACTGCCTATTTCCATGTCTGATCCTTTACCCCATTGCCCTCCGAGTCAGCACTTTAGCGCGTGCGTACATAGACAGCATTTGGAGTTATCAGATTAGCTAGTCTGATCACATGAGCTATTATCCAGGTTAGGGTGTAAATTAAACCTGTGAAAACAATACTGCCATGGAAGGAGGAAAGTGATACCGGGGGGGATCAGTACCAAATATTTGTGTGTTAATTTACACATTGACTTAAACTTATACTACAAAGTTCATTTCCTTGGCTTAGTGGTAAATAAAGGGAACTGAGCCCACTTCAGTTTACACCTGGTTAATCACATAATCACTTTGTCAGGTAAAATACCTAACTTCCTCGCACTCTCCCATATTAGCCCCATATACGGTATCTGTACCGGATGGATTGTTATTGTGATATTTGCACTGATGTCATGCTGAAATTAACATAAGCTCTGCAGCAAAACCAACCACACGTGATATGGATGGATATTGCAAGACCATTGAGACTGTGACCAGCTAACAGAATGGTGTTTTTTCTCTCATATGGTCATATGGAGGTGGATGGTCAAACACTGATCTTGATTTACACAGGTGTCTGAGTTGTGTTATGTGCGCTTCCCGGCTGTTGGGGGAGACAGAAATAATAGGAACTGGGTTTAGCCATTGGAGGCAGTGAGTCTATCAAAAGAGCTTGACCATCTTGTTCTCATGGTGCAGGAAATTACATATGTGTTAAATGCCCTTGTCCTACAATGCTGACACTTGGGTAGAGCCTGTGTAAAACAATTAGGTAACAATTTAGAATTACTTTAATTAACAAACAGTTATAAACTATATAAATAGTGTAGCGTACATATTGTTAATCAATTATGTCATAACTTTCATAAGAATGTAGGCCTATAAGCATTCAAATTAAATGCAATTCATAAGAAAATAACACAGTTGTTCAAACATTTTTAAGTAGCCTATTTCGTTTTTATAAAGTAAAAACAAACATGATACTGAAACTTGAATTATGTTGTATCTATAGGCAAAGAATGATATTTACATACACGGTGTTTGCCTGTTTCCCAAACAAACTGGCCATAACTATGCCTATATGTGAACTGGTTTAATATGAAAAGTAACATTCTTTAAATTCCTCCTGTGTAAATGTATTAATTTTAATGGTTATGGACAGGTGGGTTAATTGGCATCTTTGTTTTATCTAAATGCTTTCATAATCCTCTCTCCCGTCTGCCTGACGTCACAAATGCACCTGCAGCATGGGCTATGTGAGGGATTGTATAAGCCTACTTAAGAATGAAAAAAGCTTCACGTGTGAACCGAGGAATAGCCTATACATAATATTCTGATGATCAAGAGATACTTTTCCACTCTGCTATGTCTGGCTCCGATCGATTGTTGTCATGGCGGATAATTCGCCTGATGATTAGCCTATGCTTCCTCACTTGAGGAGAGATCATGACTCGGACAGACGCTTCAAAGATTTTCGAGAGTCATCCTACCCCGATCGACCACCAAGCCAGGTAGCCCCTCTCTCACGCACAACCCGATGATAGGCTATAAATCCACTGCTCCCAGGCAGTAGCATATTTTATGCAGGAGACCAGTGGTTCATCATATATAGGTCTTTCTATAAACGAGGGTACCAGTGAGGATTAACTGCACTGGACAATTTATTACAGCTGTTGATAAATCACTGATAATAATCTGGCTTTTTTTTCATGTCATTATTACATTGGATCTAGCTGTTGGACAGGTTTTTTGTATAGTGATCTCAGAAATGCAGTGTAACTATATAACATTGTGTCTCCTTATGTTATGGGGTGAAAGGTTTTCATGGGCACACAAATCCAAAATTGTGTATGAATTGCAAAATCGAATGCTTACCGAAAGGAGCACCTTTCCTTGATACTTAAAACCTAAATCGATGTTGTCATTAATGTGGTTCTTCAATAATAACGCATAACACTTGTTGGATGTGCATTTGGTGTCTACTGTCCAGCTGATCAGTTAGTTATGCCATGATATTTTCACACACCATCATCTGATCCTGAAGGAATTTTCCGAATGACGGTCAAGTGATGAACAGTTGTTATGATAGGATGCAAGAACATCCCAAGTGCTGGGAAAAAAAAGGTGTTCACAAGGAATGTCCACAATATTTCGGTGTCTCATTCCTGAAACTGGAGAAGATAGTTGTGCCTAGATCCACGTTGGATAAAATATATACAAATAGTTTTGCCCGCAATACAGACGGCTATATCAGTCCACTAAGCGCAGGACTAGAAAAGTTCCGGTGCAAGTATTTTTGTGAGAAAAAAATATATATATATATATATATATATATATATATATATATTTATATATATATATATATATTTATGTATTAATATTGTGTTTTGAATATGTTTTTTCAGGGAGTGCTATAGGACCATCAGCACCCCTTCTTCCCATGGCTATCAATACAAGGGACTTGAAGTAGCCTACTTGAATTTGGAACTCATAAATTAAAGTACTGTCATAGGCCTACCTTGAAAATCTGACATTTCCTCAATTTGGGAAAGGGGGATACCAAGTCAGTTGCATAACTGAATGGATTCAACCAAAATGTGTCTTCCACATTTTGCACAACCCCTCTGAATCCGAGAGGTGCAGGGGGTTGCCTTAATCGATATCCAAGTCATCGGCGCCCGAGGAGAAGTTGTTGTTGGGGTTAAATGCCTTGCTCAAGGGCAGAACAGAAGATTTTTCCACCTTCCCGGCTTTGGGATTCGAACCTCCGACCTTTCGGTTACTGTCCCAACGCTCATACCAGCTAGGCTTCCTGGTGTTTGAAAAGTTATTGTTGCCCATTTCTAAGTTCTCCTGCTCCCTTATAATTTATCTGTGATTTCATTTGTTATCAGTTTTTGCCAGAGATATGGCCACTTTCGTTTGTTTCCCGCCGCTTCAATTGAACGGTGTTGCGCGACTCTGTTGCGGTAAAACCACATGTGGTTATTATGAGGACGACATCTAATGCTGGCTTCATCTTGGCTTTCCATAAAATCCTTCATTAAAAAAAGATACCTGGTTTTTGGTCACTTTCTCATAAAAAAACAGAGATGGTGAGCTTTTGTGGCTTTATTAGGCCTATGTGTGCCTGTGTCGGCCACATTGGCTACAGAAAAATTGCCATGCATGCGTCCAATCTATTTAGTCTGGCAATGTCCACATTATTCTCACATATTTCAGAATGTAATAATAATTAGAATATCAATGCATTGGCAAGGCCCCCCCAAAAAAACCTTCATAAAGTAGTAAATGGGAGGGGGGGTTAAATTAGGCTCTATATGTACAATTATATAAATTATACAACTGTATAACATTGAGATCATTGACAATTACAATTAAGTCCTTGAAAAAGTTAAAGAAAGTGAATTTGACTTGCCAATGTCTGTATGAACACTGCTAAATGGATGTATGCATGAAACTGCTTGAAATTCCTATTTTTTCTTTTTTTGAACCATTTTGAAATGTTTATCCCAATGTTAATATTACATTGGCCCCATTATTTATAGAAATATCAATTTACACTGAGTCTACAAAATATTAGGAACATCTTCCTAATATTGAGTTGCACACCCTTTTGCCCTCAGAACAGCCTTAATTTGGGGGGGGGGGGGTGACTACAAGGTGTCGAAAGATTTTCATAGGGATGCTGGCATATTACATAATTTATGTGGCATTCTCTGGATTTATGGTGCTTTCAAGACAACTGGGAAGTATGGGGGGGGACAAGGGTGAATTATGACGTTAGTGATCTTCAGGTCAAAGCTCTAGAAAGAGGAGTTCCCGAGTTGGATGACCATTCAAAACGTGTATTCCCAGTCGGAGCTCGTTTTTTTTTTTGTATGTGGCAGAAATCATGCTGGATTGACAGCATGGCCCCCCCAATAGTGATCGACTACCGAGGATCGCTATGGGGCGCAATCGGGCGATGTAGGCTTGTACACAAACGTCCAACCTTAACACACACACACACACACACACTCACTCTGTGTGGTTACAGTGGGCTAACGTATGTCAATGGTCAAGGAACAGCAGTAACATCAGGCAGGATTTAGGCTACCAAATGCCTAGCCAATTGTAGTTCAAATCATGGGTGCAATAATCACGTTCCCGGACTGACTGACTGTGTGGATGCTCATTGATTTAACATTACGTTAGCCTACATCCTACACCACCAGTAAGTTAAAGTTATAAATTATATAGCTGTCAGCTATATTAGCCACGATTTACCGTTCTTTGTGCAGCTTGAAATGGCTAACAAAATTGTAAATTGTTGCGCCTCATTCTGTAATTATCTTCCCGCAATGTTTTGCAAGTTGCAATCCGTTTTTTGTTGATACAGAGGCGTCTTTATATCCGAAAATAAGAATGTTGGGTATTATCTTTCCAAGGGCTCTATCTGAATTCACCCTGCAACGTTCTTCTGAACTGCCACGCACAACTTTTTCTCAGTTGGCACAGTTTTATTGGCTGCTGTCGGATTCAAACTGTAATCCGTTAAATGAAGAGTTGATGCGCTGCACACTTTTTCTAATAGCACCAGTTTTAATATTTGGGCATCAAGTCCCAAATATTGGAGGGCATCAAGTCAGGTCGAGTCAAAAGGCTCAAGTCAGAGTCAAGTCACGAGTCATTGGTGTTAAAGTCAAAGTCGAATTGCAAGTCATCATATTTATGACTCGAGTCTGACTCGATTCCAAGTCATGTGACTCGAGTCCACACCTCTGCTGGGCAATGAGCACCGATACTTTATATCTATAATTTCTCTTCATATGACATGGATTGAAAAGGATTTGCCAGCAGATTGTTGACTTGATTCATGACGATGACTGCTTGTCTAGCTTGCTAGCTAAGATTTTGAAAGTATGATGTTGACATGATCAGTCCATTCAAAGCTACTGTAGATATAACGGGATTTGACTTCCTTTTATCTGTGGCCAATGACCTTGAGCCTTCTTGAATGGGCACTTCTAATGTAACTCTATGTCAGCACCCAAGGGGCTTGAAATTTCAAGCTCTCCCTGTAGATTTGGCGGTGACGTAGTGTCCCCATGAGTGATGGAACACTAAGCCAATCAGGGCGCACCTAGAGAACATTACCAACCCCTACGCTCCGTATTTTCCTCTGGCTGCCCCACCACCACAAAAAGCACTGAGCTAGGCTGAAATAGATGCATTTTGTAGCTGCCTTCCTCAAGAAAGCAAAGAAAGAGACCATGTTTGTATGCAGCTTTATTAACTCTATTATTATTATTTTTTACATTGTTTGCAAACTGAAATGTGACTCGTATTAATGCCAAAATAACATGGAAAACTGGGGAAAGGAATGACTGGTCGCCACTGAGTGTTGCAGTTATTGACACACTCAAACCAGTGTGCCTGGCACCTACTGCCATACCCTATTCACAGGCATTTCAATATTTTTTCTTGCCCATTCACCCTCTGAATGGCACACGTGCACAATCCATGTCTCAATAGTCTCAATGCTTAAAAATCATTCTTTAACCCGTCTCCTCCTCTTCATGACTGAAGTGGATTTAACAGGTGACGTCAGTAAGGGATCATAACTTTCACCTGGATTCACCTGGTCAGCCTGTCATGGAAAGAGCAGGTGTTCTTAATGTTTTGTTCATTCAGTGTACTGTACTCTAGTCAAGGCTCATCCTATATAACTACTGCTGTACACACCTTTTATATTCATATTCTGTCCATGATGTCTATACACACGTTATATACATATTTATATTCCGGGCTCTGACATTCATTCAAACATTTCTATATATCTTAATTCCTTTCTTTTTGGTATTTGCGTGTTTTGTCAGGTATTACTGCGCTGCTGGAGCTAAGAACATGATCATTTCGCTACACCGGCAAAATATGTGTAGGCGTCGAATACAATTTTATTTTATTTGACTAGCGGTGGAGAATATGGTAGCATTTCCTTCCATAATCTTCCCTTACTGCTGCTAGCCACATCTATCTGTTGCTCGGGCTACACATCAGGGCAGGCATTTAAATTCTCGAGCTGCGAAAAACTTCAAAGGGATATAATTCTCTCTCGTTCTGTATTCTGTTGAATAGTCATGAGATGAAGATCCACACGGGTGGCAAGATATAACTGCACACGTCTTTGTTAATAACTGCATATACCTAACCTACTCTATGTGGCACAGAGACCCTATCCTTCTGAGCTTGAGGAGAAAATGCGGTGAGGGAGGGTAGGGATTCCCTCCAGTCTCTGACGTGCCTTTACCAAGGAAACCTTGTCCTCTCGCAACTGCCCATTTTAGGAAACATGCGTCAAAGGACTGTACCAAATCAGACAAACGGTGAATATAGAGAAACTTTATAACCTCCAACCCGATGATAAAATACACGGGCGTAAACATGTAGGCTTATCACAAGCATAGTACATCGACTCTAACGATGTTATGTATAACAATATAGCTGATTTACGATACCTTGTGCTGATTTTTACAATCTTAGCTATGATAACCCCTCAAGTGAAGTGTCTACGCCCAGACAGTGACGTGAATGAGCCTGCTTGAGTTGATAAGCGGCCGCAGTTCTCCGTCGTGCCATTGAAGTGAGTCATCCTAGTGTGGTGAAGGAATAGAAAAAGAAAGATAGAACTGTTCCAGGGGAACAGCGGATTGTTGAAGTAGGCCTAAAGTGTGTCGCGGGGAAGATATTCTGTAGAGTAGGCTGGAGTGGAAAGCAATTTTAAAGCCTCTGTATGTGACTCACTCGCAACGCAAGTCTATTCACCGCCAACTCTGGATTGACTGCGAAAGTAGGTGACTTTTGTTCTTGAAGTTGGCTCTTGTAGCACACCTGAATAGGCTACAGCAGTGACAAGGGAAAGAAACAGGATATACTTATTTGGAATGGACAAAAAATATAAATATTTTCAGTTTTACTTCTAGTTAATTACCTTAAAATATTTAATTTCGAAGAGCCTGGATTTATTGTACCAATAACCTATTTTAAAACACATTTTTTTCTGGATTTCCACGTGTTTTAACGACTATTGCTTTCAAGTTGGTCACTTTCCAATCTGGTCCACTTTCAGCTTCCAAAGGGGATTCCACTGTCAGAGGATTTTTTGAGAGTTGGGAGCTCATATCAACTACTGAAATCTTCCTCTTTCCTGGATCATGTACCAGGACTACTCCGTGAACTACGACACCTCGTCCTGCGGCAGCAGCACTTCGCCGGTCCAGCCAGAGTCATTCACAAGCGGCAGCAGCACGATCGGCAGTCCGATCTCTACCTCAAGCTACCAGGTAACGCAATACAACATAATATAATATTCTCTTTTCTCAAATTAAAAAATTGGTATTCACAACTGTAAATTGAGTTTCATTGTATCGACATTTCGTCACTGTGCAGTTGTCTATGACACACTTTTAGATGGGTAACCCGGAGAGGCTATAGCGCTGTTCGTAATTAAAGGTGCTGTGCAATGCAATAGAGGTGCATATTATTTTTCTAATACACTGCTATGTACATGTTTTATTCAAGGACCATTAAGAATATTATATTGATATTAAATATAGTACTCCAAACTATAGCCTAGTGCTGTAGAGACTTTTGTCTTCACATTTGGAGAAAGCGCGCTCGCGGTATCACCTGTGATATTATCAGAATCTGCGCGCGTTATATTGTGATATTCTCCCAATATTTTCCAGACCTGCTCTGCAATAAAGTGAAATTTAATAGATTATATATGTGGTTCTGGCCAAGACACCGATGCGCGAGCGAAGTGCGTAAAAAAGGAACAAACCGACTCAATGCCGGATTTATGTTGAATGTCAGAAACCTGTGTTATGAAACCTGTGTTATGAACGACTGCAGAAAATGTACATGTGTATGCGTAATCTGAATTGCAATATGCAATCAGGTATTGCTCAATCGCTGTAGCCTATAATTTAACACCCACGTGTTGCACTATAGAACTGGTCATTTGAAGTTGAGGGGACTTTTTATTATAAAATACATATTTTGTAGACGGAAGAATATACTTTAGAAAGTGTTCATACTGTGGAGTCCACAAAAATTTTAGGTATAATACCTGTTGAATGAGTATAAACTTCTATGAACACAGTAGGCAAGTTATCATGAGTTATAACACACACCAAACTGCGTATAGGTTGCTACAGCATATTTTGCCATTCTGATTGCTCTTAACATTTCTCCTCCAAGATATGGATTTAAGTATAAGTTGGAATGTGTAAACCAAAGGGCTACCTTTTCCCTTGCACATGGGATAGCGACTTTATTCATGCGCATAACTTGGTCAAGGGGAACAAAAAAACATGCACTGATTCGATTCTACCAATCCTTCTCAGTGCCTTCTTGGTTATGATAGCCTACTGTATGTCTCTGACCTGCTGATGATCAGTGATCATCACTGTAAAGCGAACAGAGCAATAACGAATATTGACTAGGACTCCACATTGGATAGAAGTTCTGCAACAAGGTCTATAGCGTCATTCAGTGGTGGTACGCTGCACATTGCACAATATAGGACATCCACCCATAGCTTCGGGGTTGTGTGTGTGTGTGTTGCAGATGGGGCCCATGTATCACGCACTGGCAGATTTGGTCGTGACATGGAAACGGCAGGTTAAGACGCTCACGATGCGTCTCCCAATGCGCCTTCGTTTATGTTGGAACATTTGGAGACTACAGACAATGATTAGGCCTACATGTTTTTTTCTACCTGCTCTCTTGTCCTCTCGTTCTAGTGACATTCTGAGATATGATGCCCAGTGGCTATCATTGAGGAACAACCATAATCAGCATTTCACACCACATGTCCACTTTAAATGCTATTCCCGACAAAATGTGAGCTTTTAAGGTTGAAATGTATCTATATGTTTTATGAAAGTGACAGAGAGACAATGTGTCTTGTGTTTTCAGTCGTCTGGTGTTAGGTTGTCCGTGTCCAATTCACGACCCGCAGTAGGCCTACAAAGGCAAATGAAGGAGGATCTCTGCGCTACATTTAACAGCTTGTTCTTTCATAGATCTAGACCAGTGTTCTAAGTTCATTTCGTATAATGAACATTGCAACTGTTCAGATGTCCTCTCAGGCACGTGTCGGAAAACTGAGGGCTAAAAGAAGTGTCTCGTTTTTGTAGGTGAAAGGACCCGTCTGCCAAATGGCAACTGTTGTTTTGCTCCCGTGGGCGCACATATAACAGCTGGACTGGTCGTAGCGTTAAATAACATTGATCGTCCACTCCAGACCAGAACTCCCACGCATTTTACTTTGTTCTTTCAATCGTTTGTCTGCCTGAATCCGTCTTTTGAATTGACTTGGTTACATCAATTTCGAGATCATCATAACCACTTCCGTATTTGTTCCCGGTTTGACGCAGTGCCATAGGTGCTCTCTCTTCCCTGGACATGTTTACAGTATTATTGAGCCGAAAGTTCCTGGATGTTTACGTCATCCTTTAGTTTCTCGGGGGCGGAGGACAACTATTCTATTTGTTTAAGAGGGGTGTTATTTTCTTCTGCAGCAATGGCGAAATCCCAGCGCATAAGAGTAAGAAAGGGGGTGGGAAGCTGTTTACCGGTGTTGTGTCGAAAATCTCCCCCCTGCCAGAACCCCCCCCCCCATCCCATCTAATTTCCTTAATTTTGTGGCTAGATTCAAATACTTTCTGTGACACACATCAGAGTCAAATACTTTCTATAGAACAAACTTCGTCAGGAGCGGCAACCGAAATTAATAATTAATGTATGTGTGTTATATTAAACATAGAGGAGGGAGTCAAATGTTGGCAAGCAATAAACATTTCAGAACAACTATGGCTGAATTTATTATCCTTACACTTTCAGAAATACCAGTCGAATAAGACATGGGAGAGATGACGAATTTTGGCAAAGAGATTTATTTATAGACTAATACAAAATCAGTAGCGGATTTAGGTACGGGCGACATGGGCAGCCGCCGCCGCCGCTCCCTGGTGCGGGTGGGCTCGGGTTCGCCCAAAACGCCATATAAAGCGAGAACCGCCACATACACTTGAAACAAATAGCCAAACCGAAAACTGCAGACAAAAATGTTTTTTTCTGCTACTAGATCAGTGAAATGTAAGCTAAAATGAAAACGGAGTGAAGGGCAGAAATCTCAACTAGCAAGCAAGTCGCAGCAATGAAGAACGCAAAGGGGATGGAGAATTCTCGGCACAACACCGGCATTAGCATACTGACTTGATAGCCTATGCGAGACAACTCGAGAAACCGCGTAACATGTTGTATTTGTACCCTGCACCTGGAATTGTGGACAGTGTTTCACATTTGGAGTCTACTCACAGTTGATTCACCTATTGGCTCACAAATCAAATTTGCACAACATCCTTCCTTTACCTATTTTCATATCCCCGGTTCTTACCAGAAATGTCTGTTCCTTCTGTGTGGCAACCAGTCACCCCAATTACCATATCCAACCATTACCCCATTTAGGACTTTACCTTCTTGTTAGTTATTAGTCCCTGGGATTTATGACTGCAGTGGAATTTTCCCTGTTGCCTCACTTCTGGAATGTAACTGTCTGGGGACCTAGCTTTTCTCTCTAGACTAAATATAATGCCTCTTTCCGCCTTACTGGAACTGACCGTTTTACACACTGGCTTTACATATCCCCAACATGACTCATCAAAAGAAAATAATGGGGGAATTGACCCCTGGATGGCATCCCAGAAGCATTACTCGTCTCTTCATGTTCTATGTTTAATGAACGAGCAAATCCAGCCCATATCGGGTCGGCTGATGACATGCATCACTCATCTTTGCCCTCTAGTCACTCAAGTGTCTGGCGTGGACTTGTTGAGACATACTGACTTGCGTCCTATCCTTGCTTTTAGGGGCAATATCATTGTGGCATCAGATATTGTCTTATCACCCCAAAGATGCCTCATGAGGGCTCAAGCCATATAAACTGAAATAAGGATACTGTATTTTGCTTTAAAGATGGTCACTTCTGTGTTGTCTCTCACTGCAGTTTGGTGTTGATCACTGATGAGCATGATAAGAGTCCTCAGATAAAGTAAACTTGTGGTTTTATGTAATCTATTTTATTAGAAAAAAAATAGATATGCTTACACTTGTCAATGGAAAGAGAGAGGCCTATATCAGTGCCACTGCAAACCATCATGATCACCTTATTCTGGCTGGAATAAACAAGTCATCACACCTTCCCTGGTGGATGTTTTTCCTTCTTCAGAGAGGTGTACCATTCCATACCATGTTGCTCTCCAGATGACTTGCAGCTTGATGCAAGCTCCTCTCCTAGCTGTAGTGTGATGATGGAGGCAGCAACACTACGGGCTTTCCCGCCGTGATTCACTGAACGTGTCACTGACTGTGCCACTCCAGGGGTTAAACGGGTGAATCTAGACAGTGTTTGTGTGTGGAGTCAGTGATTCACTACTAGGCTGTAATGAAGAGGATGTGTGAGTATGATGAAGGGTGGGTGGCTGGTGTGTAAATGGGGGGTTAACGCTACAGTACTCTGTGGCAGAAATGGAAATTGAGGTAACAGGGTCAAAGACATGTCAAGTTAAGTTTTTCCCCCAGTTGTAACCAGTAAAATAAATGAACAACATTCAATTTCAGTAAAAAAATAAATGCATGTAAATGTATATTTTGATGTTACTCCATTCACAATGTGTTTGTCCCCTGAGTTGAAGACACACAACCTGTGTTCTTTGTCATCTTGAAAAAAACATCTATTATCATCTTGAAAATATCCACTCACCATTTTTCTCCCGCTCTGCCCTCTTTTTTTGCCCGCTCTGCCCACCTCCCTCTCTCTTGGCTACCTTTCCTGTATCTAGAAATACCGGGTCGACATGCCTGGCTCTAGCAGTGCCTTCATCCCTACGATAAACGCCATCACGACCAGCCAAGACCTGCAGTGGATGGTGCAGCCCACAGTGATCACCTCTATGTCCAACCCGTATTCACGCTCCCACCCCTATGGCCACCACCTCTCCAACGGCCCTGGGCTCCTGGGACACACCACCCTGGCCCGTCCGGGTGTCATCCGCTCCATCGGGGACACCCGCGGACGCCGCAGGAGAGATGAGCAGGTGAGGACCACAAGTGTACAGATGATGTGGGTGTTTAAAACTTCATTTTGTCTGGATGTGTGGAATTCACCATGTGCCGGCAAGCACTATTGGTGAATGTCTTCTAACATTGTGAGACAGTAGAGTGAGTTTTAATATCAAAGTCCCAAGTTGTGAGGAATTTGGATAGGACGGCTTATATGTCTTAACCCAAGGCTTCTCTTCTTGTTCACCCTGTTCAGCTTATGTGTGAACGACAACTCACAAGGTGTGTTGTTTATTTCCTTAGCTTACCCCTGAAGAAGAGGAGAAGAGGAGGGTGAGACGCGAGAGGAACAAGTTGGCTGCCGCCAAGTGCCGCAACCGCAGACGAGAACTCACTGAGACGCTCCAAGGAGTGAGTTACACGGCACACACACACCCTAACTGAGAAGAAGAGACAACGTTTTGTAATGGTTAGGTTGTTACGAATGCACTGATATAAGTGGACACAAGTGGCATTTCGGCAAGTTTGATAAAAAGGAGTTGTGCCTGTTGTTCAGACACGTATCTGCCTTCTCATTGGCTAGAATAGTCCCATCTGATCTCAACTTGATGACTACACTTTCCCCTCCCTCAACTGCTTCCAGCAAAAACGCCCTTCCCTCTCTCCACCACACGCCACTCTTTGTTGAATGACCAAATAAGGAAGTGTCATATTTCAATCATGAAGGGCAACCTGAACTTTAACCTACACTTTACCTGACATTACCTGACATTCAGGTTTGACCCTTATCCTAATTTTAAAAAATATTGCTAGTACAACTTTGTCCAAACAAAAATGGTATGAGGAAGTAGGAAACAAACAAGCAAAGCACGGACACACCCCAAAAATAGGAGAAATAGTGCAACCGTCTCTTTCCTTGTTGCACTATTTCTCCTATTTTTACTACAACCGTCTCTTTCTTTCCTTGTTGCACTATTTCTCCTATTTTTACAACAACCGTCTCTTTCTTTCCTTGTTGCACTATTTCTAAAATTTTTGGGGTGTGTCCATGCTTTGCTCGTTTGTTTCCTACTTCCTCATACCTTTTTTGTTTGGACAAAGTTGTACTTGCAATATTTTTTTGAGTTAGGATAAGGGTCAAACCTAAATGTCAGGTAAAGTGTAGGTTTACGTTCAGGTCATTCAGGTGCAACATAGCCAAGACTGCCCTTTCGCTTTATCCCTACTCTTTTCCTGAGCAAACTTACACTCAAATATAATGTGCTGTGTGCTCTTTTTGGAAAACAGTACACTCTTGTGGTAGCATTAGGTGGTGCAGAAACTCACCAATGTGTACCTTAAACAGTGATTGGGGCTGTAACATGAAGATTAACACTTTTTCTTTCTACTCCAAACACCAGAATTGTAATTGAGCTGAATATTAACCCTCCAGATACTGAAGATTAAAACTTGTCCTGATCGTCTGTTCTGTTTGTTTGTGTTTTCCAGGAGACTGAGGAGCTGGAGGACGAGAAGGCTGATCTACAGAAAGAGATCGAGACACTGCAGAAGGAGAAGGACAAGTTGGAGTTCATGCTGGTGGCCCACAACCCCTTGTGCAAACTGCCCCCCGACGATCGCCACCAGGGGGGCCACCACCACCAGCAGCAGTGCGCTCCTCTTCCGCTGACCATGCGCAACAATCTGGGTCCCAGAGGCCTCGTCAACCCCGTTGTGGTGAAGCAAGAACCACAAGAGGACGATGAGGATGGCAAGTCCCAGCGCTCCGTCATCAAGCCCATCTGTCTTGGTGGAGGTGGTGGGATTTACTGCGACAGCGACAGCCTCAACACCCCGGTGGTGGCCGCCTCCACCCCGGCCTCCACACCCAGCGCCCCTAGCCTCATATTCACCTACCCCAGCATGCTGGAGTCCGAGAGCCCCTCGCCGTCCTCAGAGTCCTGCTCCAAAGCCCACCGGCGCAGCAGCAGCAGCGGGGATCAGTCTTCAGACTCCCTCAACTCACCTACCCTCCTGGCCCTCTGAGCAGGGGCAGTAAGGTGATGTTGTGAGGAGGGCGAGCAGCGCCCCCTTACCGACTTGGAAGACAAAGAGCACACTCAAGCCTGGACCAAGCCAACCAGTAACTGTTTCATTGACACCAGGAACCCTCAAGGGCTAAGCCGCTTGTTTTTCTTGTACGCTTCAGTGTGATTTTTTTTATACCCAAAGTGTGTGCACCTGTACCAGCCAGTGTCATCCCTTCTCCATTTCAACTCCAGCACAATTTGTTTTTTGAACAATGAACATATGACATGGATGTTAGAAGTGACAGCAGAGGCAGTCATAAGAGGAGAAAACTGGTGAATGCAAGACGTATTTTTTGATCAACATTAAGTAAAGCCATCGGGCAAAAGTTGCACTCTGCTATGATCAATCTATCAGTTAATGACTAAATGAGAGACCATGGGAGGGATATAGAAACAATGGAGAGATTTTAAAAGCAAGCTCATCTTTTTCCTTTTTTTATCCTCCCTCTCCCAGAAACCAGGACCTGTTTGGGAGACTACAGAGAGTGTGTGGATGCGCTGATACGCTAATAAACATATTACTTTATTTTCATCTCTACTTGTATTTATGACCTGTGCTGTGTGACCTTGCGTTCTGGTGTTGTTGTCTCCTGATGGTTCACTGGGTGAGCCTCAAAGCCTCAGTGTCTCAAACGAAAATAGCCAATTTTTATTCATTGCCTAGATCCTCAACACTCTACTCCGAATATTGGTCAAAGTATCGATGGCCATCGTATTGTGTGCTTTTCTCAGTAATGTACCTGAACTTTATTATGTGTTTAATACATGTTTGTGTGATTTACATTGATGTCAGGGATTTCTCTTCTGTGTGGTTGTTGATAACTATTTTAAGGAGCAGCATGGGAAGCACTGGGGCTCAAATGCTTGAGTGATATATGAGGAGAAATTCAAACCGTGGACCCTTCTACTTCTGAAATTATGTCATTCACCAAGACAGTTCGACCAACGAGGGTATTATGACCAACTCCTTATACCCCCAATACTAGTGGAAGTGAAGGTTCAAGCAGACACTCTAGAGCTTCATTGAAAATATATATATATTTTTTTTTGGGGGGGGGGTTGATTGAATTGCAATATTTAAGACCTGTTGTTTACTTCAAACATTCCTTACAGGGTCAGTGAGTGTCATGGCCTGGCTGTGATCACAGGACAGAAGACTTACTGAACCATTTTTAGTTGTGCTGGATGCAGCAAATAAGACTGTGCAAAAATCATTGCTGCTGCTGTTGTTGTGTACTGACCAGTCTTGAAGGAGAACACATCACTTATTTATCTTTGTGTGGATGGTCTTGAGGTAAACTTCACTGGATAGTTATGGTATCACATGATAGCATTTGAACAACAACACCCATCATGCATTGCAGCAAATTGCAGACCGAAAAAAAGATACCAAAAACCATTGTGGGAGAGAGTGTGTTCTTAGTCTGTTGAACCCCTTAGAAACACGTAGGAAAGCCATTGACTTTAGATCTTCTACTGTACGTGTCATCTACTGTACGTCTTCTGTTTCTGACATCTATTTCTTCTTTTCTCAAATGCTTTAACTGTTTAAAATGATTGAAAACAAACAAAAACAGCAATATGTATAGCAGTGTTTGTTCATTTCGTAATTTAAATCAATAATTATAATAAAAAAGCATTTTCAACAAAGAATTCTTGAAAGTTGTTGTGTTGGCCTATTCATCTTTGTGTTCACAAACTGTGTCCCATGAGCGATACAGTGTCCTTACATTTGTCGCAGTGAATATTAGGCACTGAATATTTTATTTTGAAGGCGATGTACCCCTAAACTACTTAGTGGGGTAGATATAACATAACAGGTGGTTTAGTCTATGTCATGCAACAGCAGGATATAACACTGCGTTAAAAAAATGCAATAATTGATAGCGTGGGAAATATCTTTATTATATATGCAGAATTTTTGGTTGGTCATTCAGTGGTCAGTTTGTCAGAACCTATCTACAGTGACAAGAAAAACTCCACTTTTTGACCATATGCCTGAATGGCCAATTAAACATTTACAAGTAAGTGATAGGTGTCATTATCCTTCTCGTTTCAAATGTTTGTTTTTCTCCATTTCACAGTATATACTTATTTCTAGTGGTTAAAGTGAGACATAGAGAACATCTGTAAATCCAACATCACAGGGTATGTTTGAAATTCTTTGAATATAATTCAATCATGAAAAAAAGTAAATTACTTTATCAACCCTAAAACCCTTAGTAGAGAGGCTCAGTGAATGTGGAGTCAACATGTGTACAAGTGTGCCAGTGGAGACGCTGTAGAAGGACCAGCCAGCCCAGATACCCCTACCTGCAACAGAGTCTTAGTGTGTGTATGGTAGTCTGCTTGTAGTTGTGCCATAAAAAAATATGTAGTTAGAGCACAGCAGACTCCATGACTTATCATTGTGTCCAAGCAAACAGTCAAAATCCTCTCCCGCTAAGTCTTTTATATGTCACCCCTACAAGATCCCATATCCCCACACCAGTTTGCCTCCCAGTAACAGTACCCGGTCAGCCCTTGTCTACACAGCAACTGTAGCCACACCTCAAAATCAAGAGGTTGGTGGCACCTTAATTGGGAAAGATGGGCTTGTTGTAATGGCTGGAGCGGAGTCAGTGGAATGGTATGGACGACATCAAACACATAGTTTCCATGTAATTCCATTTGCTCCGTTCCAGCCATTATGAGACGTCCTCCCCTCAGCAGGCTCCTGTGTTTAAATATCTTAGAGTGATCACAATATGGCTGTGTTTTGGTTCTGTGTGACCTCAAAGGCATCTGAAAATTAATAGAAAAATCAGTAACACTTCAAGTCTCCAGGTATAGTACTTTATTACTTGTTATAAGCATGTAAAAGCCTTTATAGTTATTGAAATGTTTATAATAAGTTATGTCTATGTCGAAAATCGTTGAGTCATTGACTGAAAATGTCTGGTATTTAGTCAGAATCATTATGAGATTGTTATAGGCATTATATGGGTTCATGCATGCTTATGACAAAACCGCATCATAATGAATTAAACCTGTAGGCTTTATGTAAAGTTCCCTTCACATCATGATGTTGTTATAGTCACTTTCATTACTGTAATGACCAATAAATATATTATTAATAAATTAGGAACTTAATCACGATGTAGAAATATCAAAGACTTATGGCAAATATAGGTGCTCAATACAATTGGAACAACACTGCAGTTTTTAGGCAGTAGCTGCTTAAAAGGTTACTTAACAACCCTTTACTACTACCAGGTAGCCTCTCCTTAAAAGTGTGCACAGGTAATAGTTTCTCCAGTTTAGTAGAGACCAACTTCCCTCCAGAGTCTCCCGGATTATTGTCGCTCACATCCAGCTCTCTCATATGTGAAGGGTTTGACTTCCGAGCTGAGGCCAGCGAAGCACAACCTCCCTCTGCGACTCTTTCAGAATGACAATCTACAAAATGATATGACAATCAGAGTAAAGCTGGCTCACACTTGGCATTGATTAGAACAATAATGTCAATGTACTCTAATACCCATTCCAATGTCTCATTAACCACATAATACCTTCGCTCAGTGGTTTACAGAGTGGACTCGAGTTCAGCAAAGAGCAGCTTCACTCCTGAATCCTGCAGGTTGTTGTCCCTTGGATCCAGCTGCCTCGAGTGTGAGGGGTTTGAGCTGAGAAATGAGGCCAGCTCTTCACAGCATCTTTCTGTGAAGTTACATCTCAACAGCCTGAGTGGGAGAAAATAATGACATATTTTAAACCCGAATTCAATCAGGATGTGCAATATGATGCTTTAAAGGGGAAGTTCAGGACTTTACAACTTGATGATTCCTCACCTTGAAAGTAGTCTATGAGCAAGGAGAAAATGTAATCCATGATATGGTTTTCTTTATACAGCCACTACAAACTTCAGCTAGCTTTAGCCACCACTAGCTAAAAATCAATGGAAGTGATAGGGGCAATTGTTTAGTTGAAAAAAAACCCGCCAAATCACCTTTTACACTAGAACTGCTAGGCTTCTCAGCCTTCAAGTGCCCACTAGAAAACGTGCTGTCAGAAGTCCCCTTTAGCCTACGTATCAGATGAATCTACTCTGTTGTTATCAGAGGGTGGCTATATTTGTAATCATATCTGTAAATTGACAGTTGATACTCATGATGGGAAAAAACTTCAGGGATATTATGTCTGAGTACCCATCTCCCTGCAGGTTTATATAGCTGCTGGTTAGGACCAGCACGCAGAGGTGTGTGTGTGACTGTGTCTGTGTGTCCTGTTCTCAAAACTGTCAGATACAAGGGTGTCATCACTCAGTCAGAATGTGCATCAGCGTTTCTACTGATTTATCATAGTGGCAGGCTAACAGGAGGCAGCAGCAATCTAAATGATCAGACCAAAACGTGATGAGAAGTGATCGGGTGAAATATGAAGCTACAAGCGAGTGAAAGAAGACAGCTTTGGATGAAATATGTGACCTCAGGTGAAATATCAACTATCTATGAAAGGTCAACTATCCAATCAGAGTAGCAGGATCAATGTGCAGCCCGTCCTTCTCTTTATATACAGCATGTTGCTTTCAAAAGGGAGACCCAAGGGAGACCCGGGAGACAAAAGGGAGACCCATGGGGCGGTGCACAATTGGCCCAGAATCGTCCGGGTTAGGGGTGGGTTTGGCCGGCAGGGATGTCCTTGTCCCATCGCGTACTAGCAACTCCTGTGGTGGGCCGGGCGCAATGCACACTGACATGGTTGCCAGGTGTACGGTGTTACCTCCGACACACTGGTGCGGCTGGCTTCCGGGTTACGTGCGGCTGGCTTCCGGGTTAAGTTGGCATTGTGTCAAAGAAGCAGCCGCACCAGCCCTTGGTTGGGTTGTGTTTCGGGGAAAGCACGGCTTTCGACCTTTGCCTCTCCCAAGTCCGTATGGGAGTTGCAGCGATGAGTCAAGATTGTAACTACCAATTGGATACCACGAAATTGGGGAGAAAAAAAATATTTAAAAAAAGATTCAAGGCCTGGTTATTTGATATTCATAAATGTTGCATTTTACCTAATGAAAACTATAGCGGGTGGTAACTAACAAAATGCCTACAAATTTAAGAGATTACATGTTACCTAAGGAAACCCATGCCGGATGAGTCTATACTCTATCCCAGTATACCCATTACGGGCCATAACAATAGAAACAAGGTAGCTTTCTTCATGTCAGGGGAACTTAGCGAAATATGGTTGCTATATTTGCGTCAGGGGAATTTAACGAAAAGTGTCAGCCTATTTGCAATGCACCTTCTTGTTATTGCAATTACATTTACATTTTTGTGTGTTGCACTTGCTGTCAGTGGTGTCTATGAATCACATTATTATGAAGGCATAAATGTATGAAAGCGTGTACGCTTATTTGAAATAGATTTAGTTATTTCCTTGTGATGTACTTGTTACTGTTATGTTTTATTTCATGTTTTGTGTGGACCCCAGGAAGAGCTAGCTAATGAGGATCCTAATAAAATATTAAAATATCAAAATACCTCATGTTCATTATTGACCTCTCTGCTTCTACCTTCTGTGATGTAGAGCATTGTGTAGATCCTGATGAGCAATGTGTTTTTTTGCTCAGCTATACGTTTGAACATACACTGAAACTTTCTTTCCGGGTTGGATTTGAATTTAGGTTGGAACACAGCAAGCTCATCTGAATGGTCAAACAAAACACAAAACTTTAGTACTCATAGACGCTTTGTTTGGCGTTTCAGATTTTTTTATCCAGTAATGTTTATTCTCTTTGGAAACACAGTTCACAAATATTTCCCCCTTTAGGAGGCAATGAGGTCTTTTATTTTCAATCACATGCTTAGGTGATAGTGTACATTTCTGAGTGAAAATAATGAACCAGTAATCACAGTGAATACAATACAGCACAGTGAACTAGATTGCTTACCTTTCTCCATTATGTCAGCTGGCTCCTTCTGGTTCATGTTCCACAGGAAATGCAGTGTGATCTGCTGAGCCCCCTCTCTGGCAAATGCTCTCCTGCTTCTCATCTTCAATCATTTCTGCATCCTCCCTCACTTTCAAAGCATTCTGGAAGATCAGGACTCAGAAACATTTTTAACATCTTCATCTCTTTCTTCACAAAATAGATAATGTGGTCTTCGAACATCTGAAATCAACAATTCAATAGGAAAAGACAGAGAAATCTATCTATAAGTCTAATTGTAAATGTTAAAACCCCATACAGAGTATTGATCTTTATTGTATACGATAGAAAGATAAATATTTTCCACATTGAATCCTGGCACACGATCAGGAAAGAACATAAGAAACATATATTGGGCTCAAGCTATCCTACAAATGCCTAGGTATTTGGTTGGATGACAAGTTGTCCTTTAAAGTTCATGTGGATAATCTTGTGACAAAACTTAAATTGAAACTTAAATTGAAATTTCAATTACTAAACAGAAATAATATTATGCCTTTTTGGTTGTGTCAAGTCACTCTCTTCCAGATTTATTATATATATATATGCCATTTAGCAGACTTATTTATTTATTAATAGTGTATTTTCCATCTGACAGTGTTTTGATTTGTATGTGTCATTTCAAATGTAGCTAATAACATTGTTACATTTCATAACTTTATCCCATAGAGTCCTGTAGAGAGTAAAATTAGTAGAGTAAAATGTCACCCACTGCACAAAAAAGATATGCACGGGTATTTACCCTTGTTTTGTAGAGAAGGCTTTCTGTCTGAATTCTATAGACAGTATCATAGACTGGTCACTCTTCATGGACACACAGCTGGGTTCAGGTGAGTCTGATCTTCCCTGATCTCTTCCCTGATCTTCCCTGCTGGGCCCTTTCAAAAACAAATGTTTAATATTAGATCAACCATCTTACAGAAAGAATATTAAGCCTTTTTAGTAAATGTGATGTCAGGTTACTCTCTTTCAGATGAATAATAATGTATTTGCCATTTCACAGTGTTTTGACTTCTATGTGCCATTTCAAATGTCATAACATTGTTACATTTCAGACTTTAGTCCTGTAGAGTCCATAAACAAATAAATGTATAGGAATTGACCCTTGTTTTATAGGCTGGCTGCCTGAATCAGTTGGCAGTTTCATGGACTGGTCACTCTTCACGGACACACAGCTGGGTATAGGTGAATCTGGTCTCTCCTTGTCGATTGGGCTTCAGGACAACACAGACAATTCTAAGTCCATAGACAATGTTATTGCGCTGAGCTCCTTGAAAGATTTCAGATCTCAAGTCATATCTGCACACACAGACACTCAAACATACCGCACATGTTAGCTCCATGGTGGGGGTCATTGTCCACAGAAGGACTAATTTCAGAGGCTGAACCCCTCTCCTTGAGAGACTCCTTTTAAATGTAGGGGTCTTCTCCTCTGTCTCCACCAAGAGAGACTCCTGATATCTCCTTGCACTGTGAATGCATATGCAGTACATTACAGGTGGAATTTACCGCTTTGGATGCATTTTCTCATGCCTATATATCTGCGCCATTGTGTGTTGTATTCAGTCACATATAGCATCTACTGTGGTTGCAATTAAGACTACTATCTTAAGGCATCTGCAACACTCATATTACACACACACGCACGCACGCACGCAGAGAGAGAGAAAACAGCAACTTATTGTTTTGATCTCTGCTTGCTTTAGCATCCTGGGCCTTTGATAAGTGAAGGGAGTCACCTTGTTCACAGCATAGATGTGGTAAATGAGTCAAGGGAATGCAGATATTGGCGCACATTCATCAAATCCATCATGATTTATGTATTGTAACAGGCCCACAATGTGGTTACTTAAGTCTGATTTGGATATATTTGGTTGTTTTCTCTGAATAGCATGTAGAAGTTGTCCCTTTTCAGGTTTAGAAGTAATGCCTGCTAAATGCTAACTCCCATCCTACCGATCCTCGACTTCGGTGATGTCATCTATAAAATAGCCTCCAACACTCTACTCAACAAATTGGGTGCAGTCTATCACAGCACCATCCGTTTTGTCACCAAAGCCTCACCAATACTACCCACCACTGCGACCTGTACGCTCTCGTTGGTTGGCCCTCGCTTCATACATGTCGCCAAACCCACTGGCTACAGGTTATCTACAAGTCTCTGCTAGGTAAAGCCCCGCCTTATCTCAGCTCACTGATCACCATAGCAACACCCACTCGTAGCACGTGCTCCAGCAGGTATATCTCACTGGTCACCCCCAAAGCCAATTCCTACTTTGGTCGCCTTTCCTTCCAGTTCTCTGCTGCCAATGACTGGAACGAACTGCAAAAATCACTGAAGCTGGAGACTCATATCGCCCTCACTAGCTTTAAGCACCAGCTGTCAGAGCAGCTCACAGATCACTGCACCTGTACATAGCCCATCTGTAAACAGCCCAACTATCTACCTCATCCCCATACTGTATTTATTTATTTATCTTGCTCCTTTGCACCCCAGTATCTCTACTTGCATATTCATCTTCTGCAAATCTACCATTCCAGTGTTTAATTGCCATATTGTAATTACTTCGCCACCGTGGCCTATTTATTGCCTTAACTCCCTTATCTTACCTCATTTGCACTCACTGTATATAGACTTTTTTGTTTTCTTTTTTCTACTGTATTATTGACTGTATGTTTTGTTTATTCCATGTGTAACTCTGTGTTGTTGTATCCGTCGAATTGCTATGCTTTATCTTGGCCAGGTCGCAGTTGCAAATGAGAACTTGTTCTCAACTAGCCTACCTGGTTAAATAAAGGTGAAATTAAATAAAAATACATTTGTATAAGCTCGTTAGCATTGCTAGGATCCAGAAATCGGTGGTGGTAGTCAAAGTCGTTTTTAACTGTAATGAAGTTGATTGGTAACGATGACCTGAGACTTTGACCTGAGACTGTGAGCTGCTGGCACACACATTCCTCTACACCCACAACCAGAGGTCATAAGGGCACAGAGACTGTACAATACGTTTTTGGACTACACAATAACCTAAATTAACATTAGCTAGATCACCAATCTTTATACTGTATGCATGCCTCATCTTAAAACATTGAGGCTGTGAATGTATCTTCAATATGGAGTTTATGCTTCCTGCCACCGCATCTGCAAGGGGTGTATACTTGTATCCTACTGTACATTTATGTACTTTGCATTCTTCTTGACTTTGTGTGTCCACCATCATCACCATCATGCGATGTAGTTACAGAATTTTTTTTATGGGTGGTTGGTTGTATGTAGGGCTCCCGAGTGGCGCAGCGGTCTAAGGCACTGTATCTCAGTGCAAGCGGTGTCACTATAGTACCTGGTTCAAATCCAAGCTGTATCACATCCGGCTGTGATTGGGAGTCCCATAAGGCGGTGCACAATTGGCCCAGCGTCGTCGTAACAATGTACGCTGAGAGTCCGGAAGCAAGTTCAGGGAGTGAATACATTTAATTAATAAATGAACAAAACAAAAACCACAAACAGTGCACCACCATGAAACAGATACAGAAACCATAACGCCTGGGGAAAGAACCAAAGGGAGTGACAGAAATAGGGCAGGTAATCAAGGAGGTGATGAAGTCCAGGTGAGTGTCAATAAGTGCTGGTGTGTGTGACAATGGTGACAGCAGTCTGGTGACCTAGAGGCCAGAGAGTGTGCAAAGCTGTCATCAAGGCAAAGGGTGGCTATTTGAAGAATATAAAATTAGTTTTGATTTGTGTAACACTTTTTTGGTTACTACATGATTCCATATGTGTTATTTAATAGTTTTTATGTATTCACTGCTATTCTACAATGTAGAAAATAGTAAAAATAAAGAAAAACCCGAGAATGAGTAGGTGTTCTAAAACTTTTGACCGGTAGTGTATATTTAGCTGGTTATTCTATGCATCTTCAAGACCAAACTTCGGAAAAGGTTAAGGGAGGAGGTGTGTCTCCTTGTCAACAACAGCTGGTGCACGATCTCTAATGTTAAGGAAGTTTTGCTCACGGTTTTGCTCACCTGAGTTAGAATACCTCATGATAAACTGCACACCATACTATTTATAGAGAGAGTTTTCTTCTAGATTTTTCATAGCTGTCTATTTACCACCACAAACCGATCCTGGCACTAAGACTGCATTCAACGTGTATAGGGCCATAAGCAAACAAGTAAGTGCACATCCAAAAGTACTGCTCCTATTGGCCGATGATTTTATTGCTGGGAAACTGAAATCTGTCTTAAATCATTTTTTTACCAGTTTGTGAACTGTGCAACTAGAGGTGAAAAAAATCTAAATCACCTTTACTCCACACACAGAAACACATACAAAGCTCTCCCTCGCCCTCCATTTGGCAAATCTGACCATAACTCTATCCTCCTGATTGCTGCTTACAAGGAAAAACTCAAACAGGAAGTACCAGTGACATGCTCAATACAGAAGGGGTCAGATGAAGCGGATGCCAAGCTACAGGACTGTTTCGCTAGAACAGACTGGGATATGTTCCGGGACTCATCCGATAACATTGAGGAGGTCACCACATCAGTCCCCAGCATCATTAATAAGTGCATAGACAACATCGTCCCCACATAGACCATACATACATATCCCAACCAGAATCCATGGATTACAGGCAACATCCGAAATGACCTAAAGGCTAGAGCTGTCACTTTTAAAGAGCAGGACATTAATCCAGACACTTATAAGAAATCCAATATGACCTTGATCGAGCCATCAAACAGTCAAAACGTAAAATACAGGACTAAGATTGAATCCTACTACGATCCGATGCTTGTCAGATGCGACAGGGCTTGCAAACTATCACGGATTACAAAGAGAAACCTGGCCGTAAGCTGCCCAGTCACACGAGTTTACCCGAAGACCTAATTTCCTTCAATGCTCGCGTCGAGGCAAGCACCACTGAACTGTGCATGAGAGCACCAGCTGTTCCAGACGATTGTGTGATCTCGCTCTACGTAGCCGATGTGAGCAAGACATTTAAACAGGTTAACATTCACAAGGCCGCAGGGACAACTGGCATCTTCACTGACATTTTCAACCTCAACCTGAGTTCGTAATACCTACATGTTTCAAGCAGACCACCATAGTCCCTGTACCCAAGAATGGCAAGCTAACCTGTCTAAATGACTATCGCCCCGTAGCACTCACATTTCGTAACCATGAAATGGCCCACATCAACACCATCATCCCAGACACCCTGGACCCACTCCAATTTGCATACCACCTCAACAGATCCACAGGTGACCGAATCTCTAAATCAAATCAAATTTTATTTGTCACATACACATGGTTAGCAGATGTTAATGCGAGTGTAGCGAAATGCTTGTGCTTCTAGTTCCGACAATGCAGTAATAACCAACAAGTAATCTAGCTAACAATTCCAAAACTACTACCTTATAGACACAAGTGTAAGGGGATAAGAATATGTACATAAAGATATATGAGTGAGTGATGGTACAGAGCGGCATAGGCAAGATACAGTAGATGGTATTGAGTGCAGTATATACATATGAGATGAGTATGTAAACAAAGTGGCATAGTTAAAGTGGCTAGTGATACATGTATTACATAAAAATGCAGTAGATGATATAGAGTACAGTATATACATATACATATGAGATTAATAATGTATGGTATGTAAACATTATATTAGGTAGCATTGTTTAAAGTGGCTAGTGATATATTTTACATAATTTCCCATCAATTCCCATTATTAACGTGGCTGGAGTTGAGTCAGTGTGTTGGCAGCAGCCACTCAATGTTAGTGATGGCTGTTTAACAGTCTGATGGCCTTGAGATAGAAGTTGTTTTTCAGTCTCTCGGTCCCAGCTTTGATGCACCTGTACTGACCTCACCTTCTGGATGATAGCGGGGTGAACAGGCAGTGGCTCGGGTGGTTGTTGTCCTTGATGATCTTTATGGCCTTCCTGTGACATCGGGTGGTGTAGGTGTCCTGGAGGGCAGGTAGTTTGCCCCCGGTGATGCGTTGTGCAGACCTCACTACCCTCTGGAGAGCCTTACGGTTGTGGGCGGAGCAGTTGCCGTACCAGGGGGTGATACAGCCCGACAGGATGCTCTCGATTGTGCATCTGTAGAAGTTTGTGGGTGCTTTTGGTGACAAGACGAATTTCTTCAGCCTCCTGAGGTTGAAGAGGCACTGCTGCGCCTTCTTCACGATGCTGTCTGTGTGGGTGGACCAATTCAGTTTGTCTGTGATGAGTACGCCGAGGAACTTAAAACTTACTACCCTCTCCACTACTGTCCCATCAATGTGGATAGGGGGGTGTTCCCTCTGCTGTTTCCTGAAGTCCACAATCATCTCATTAGTTTTGTTGTCGTTGAGTGTGAGGTTATTTTCCTGACACCACACTCCGAGGGCCCTCACCTCCTCCCTGTAGGCCGTCTCGTCGTTGTTGGTAATCAAGCCTACCACTGTTGTGTCGTCCGCAAACTTGATGATTGAGTTGGAGGCGTGCGTGGCCACGCAGTCGTGGGTGAACAGGGAGTACGGGAGAGGGCTCAGAAAGCACCCTTGTGGGGCCCCAGTGTTGAGGATCAGCGGGGTGGAAATGTTGTTGCCTACCCTCACCACCTGGGGGCGGCCCGTCAGGAAGTCCAGTACCCAGTTGCACAGGGCGGGGTCGAGACCCAGGGTCTCGAGCTTGATGACGAGCTTGGAGGGCACAATGGTGTTAAATGCAGAGCTGTAGTCGATGAACAGCATTCTCACATAGGTATTCCTCTTGTCCAGATGGGTTAGGGCAGTGTGCAGTGTGGTTGAGATTGCATCGTCTGTGGACCTATTTGGGCGGTAAGCAAATTGGAGTGGGTCTAGGGTGTCAGGTAGGGTGGAGGTGATATGGTCCTTGACTCGTCTCTCAAAGCACTTCATGATGACGGAAGTGAGTGCTACGGGGCGGTAGTCGTTTAGCTCAGTTACCTTAGTTTTCTTGGGAACAGGAACAATGGTGGCCCTCTTGAAGCATGTGGGAACAACAGACTGGAATAGGGATTGATTGAATATGTCCGTAAACATACCAGCCAGCTGGTCTGCGCATGCTCTGAGGGCGCGGCTGGGGATGCCGTCTGGGCCTGCAGCCTTGCGATGGTTGACACGTTTAAATGTTTTCCTCACGTAGGCTGCAGTGAAGGAGAGTCCGCATGTTTTAGCTGCGGGCCGTGTCAGTGACACTGTATTGTCCTCAAAGCGGGCAAAAAGGTTATTTAGTCTGCCTGGGAGAAAGACATCCTGGTCCGTGACTGGCACTCCACACTGCACTCTCCCACCTGGACAAGAGGAACACCTACATGCTGTTCATTGACTATAGCTCAGCGTTCAACACCAGAGTGCCTTTCAAGTTCATAACTAAGCTCAGGACCCTTGCAGGACACTTGGCAGTTGGTCTTCGCATGCTCTGAGTACACATCCTGGTAATCCGTATGGCCCTGCGGCCTTGTAAATATTGACCTGTTTAAAGTACTTGCTCACCTCGGCTACGGAGAGTGTGATCACACAGTCGTCCGGAACAGCTGGTGCGGTAGATTGAGAGAGTGGAAAACAGCATGTCCGGTGAACAGGTCAGGGTTCCATAGCCGCAGGCAGAATAGTTTAAACTGGAGCAGCAGCACGACCAGGTGGACTGGGGACAGCAAGGAGTCATCAGCCCAGGTAGTCCTAAGGCATGTTCCTAGGGCTCTGGTCCTCCGAAAGAGAGAATTAGAGGGGGCATACTTAAATTCACACAGGACACCGGATAAGACAGGAGAAAACTCCAGATATAACAGACTGACCCTAGGCCCCCGACACAAACTATTGTGGCATAAATACTGGAGGCTGAGACAGGAGGGGTCGGGAGACACTGGCCCCGTCTGACGATAGCCCCAGACAGGGCCAACCAGGCAGGATATAACCCCACCCACTTTGCCAAAGCACAGCCCCCACACCACTTCACTTGCCACACTTTCGGATTCAAGCACACTCACCATTTCCTCTAGACCGACCTCACTCCAACTCTCTCGCCAAGGAGCCATGCTGGCGTTCTATAAGAACTCCCCCTTGTTCTACAACCAACTTGGGCACATCGCCCTTGTGTGGCAACATTTGCAAAAACAGGAAAGGGTCTTTATTTTCAATGTTAACTTCAATTGGATAGTGACGTCCTAAGGATCCCGCATTGAAATTCCCATGTATTTACAGAGAGCAGCTAAGAGCAGGTCTCCGTGGTTATCGAAGTTATATTTTTTCAAGCAAATAATAAGGGAGTTGTCTTGTAGGTGGCGGTAATGCAATATTTATTGGATTCCAACCGCCGTTAAACGTCATCGAAGAAGAACGTCTACGTGGTGACGTTTTTGTCTCTGGTCACGTGACGCATCCGAAAGGTAGCAGCATGGCGGAAACGCATGTGCAACCTCAAAACAAACTTCTGCAATTGTACAGTTTTAGCTAGCAAACCAACAAAACCGAGCGACAGGCCGGGGTACCGGCGCCCGAGTACACTGCAAGATGGACGATGAGAATAAGCTTCAGTTCCCGTCCCTTCCTCTGTGTAAGGAGGACCTATTGGTAAGTTCTAGCATGCAAAGCTAACGCAGCTAGCTAAATGAACAAGTTAGCATACTCAAAAACAGCCCTTGTAAGATGTCTAACATGTCATCTCTCACGCGACAAATGTGACGAACGTTAGTTAAATGTAATATTGTCTGAAGTATTTTTAAATTACCGTTAATTATATTTCTGCTCAAATTAGATGTGTTCCGCGAACTAGCCACCTAACATCGGCTAACTATCTAGGTAGTTTGTATATGGCCAATAAACCACGGCGAAAGGCCTAATTGCTATTATAAACTAGTTACAAACGTAATTTAAAATGGTCTCATTCCGCGGCGTTCAGCCAAACAACATACCACGGGTATGACAAAACATTTATTTTACAACTGTAATTACGTTGGTAACAGTTTAATAGCGAAAGGGTTTGTGGTATATGGCCAATATACCACGGCTAAGGGCAGGCGTGTAAGATCAGCCCTTAGCCGTTGTATATTGGCCATATACCACACCCCCTCGTGCATTATTGCTTAAATATACCGTTAAGTAGCTAGTTAGCCTGCCAGCTAACATCCCTTGATTTTTTTCCCCCCCTGATATCTTCCACAGGACTGGGCGTATCCAATGAGACGAGAAATGCAGGTAGCTATGCCCTTTTCTCCCCAAAGTGGAATTCTTGAAACGGGCAACAGAAGTGCTGAGTCATCTCATAATGATGCCAAAACATGTTTCTCCATTGTTAGGAAATTCTACCAGGCCTGTTTTTAGGTCCCTACTCAGCTGCTATGAAAAGCAAGGTAAGTTGGTATACCATAATTAAAACAGGGGTGGTTATTCTGATCTGTGGAGGGCAGGTGTGGGTGCAGACCTTTGTTCCAGACCAGTCAAGCAGTGACACCTCATTCAATAAGTCAGTCTCGACTGACGATGGTGGATAATTGATTGGTAGAATCAGGTGTGTTTCTGCTTGGCTGGAACAAAAGCCTGCACTCACACCGACCCTCTAAGTGTGAAGGGCCATCCACACCAAGGACGATAAACATTTAAGTAGTTATAATTCAAGTGAACAGCAGCGTCCACACGATAACTACCAAAACGGTGGGGAACTATTTCCATCATTGGGGTCACTTTCAGAGTGCCCAACGATACAACGTCAACAATCAATCAAAAACGTCTTCTATTGAAGGGTTCTAACTAGGAATAGCTGTTCGGAGAGGACAGGAGGCAGAGCGCATTGTGAGCTTTCCTGAATAACTGGTTGTGTGAGTATGTTGTTGGCCACATTAATTATGGGATGACTTGGGAGACTGATTATCCACGACAGACAGCACACCTGTGTCAGAAGCCAATTTCTTCTCAAATACACCATATGAGGGGCCTGCTAATGTACCTTTCTGAACCTTGTAAACCACTGGTGTCAAACTATGGAGGGCTGAGTATATGTGGGTTTTTGTTCTTCCCTTGTACTTGATAGATGAATTAATATTAGTAAGGAACTCTCCACACCTGGTAGTCAAGGGCTTAATTGAGGGCTTAATTGAAAGGAAAAAACTAAAACCTGCAGACACTAGGCCCTCTGTGGAATGCGTTTGATAGCCCTGTTGTAAACTGTCGAATAGACCCATAACTGATCCGAATGGTTGCATAATCAGGCCTTGCCTATGCAGTTATTTCAGCATGAAGCATGCATTCAAAATAGGACATTTGAGCTGTTATTAAAATTAGCCTACATCACTGCAGTTTACAGTCCAGACAATAATTGTGTAGCATACTTACTTGATAACAATAATATCATTTCTAATTTTACTGTTAGCCTAGATAGAGTAATTTTGTTTAAAATCGTGCAACTTTGGACTGCAGAGCGCAGCCATTTCAAAATGGTAACTCTTTTTTTTTAATACTAGGCCTGTTCAAGGAGAGAAGCAGGCTTGCTATTGCTGAATGTAAAATAGGCCTACAAGCATAGGCCAAAATAATAACTTCAGTTATATAACGCTTTTCAATACAAGTAACAGTATATAATAATATAATATAATAAGCGTCTTCCGATACACAACCCAACCAGCCGTCCTGCTTCTTAACACAGCGCGCATCCAACCCGGAAGCCAGCCGCACCAATGTGTCAGAGGGTACACCGTGCAACTGGCAACCTTGGTTAGCGCTCACTGCGCCCGGCCCGCCACAGGAGTCGCTGGTGCGCGATGAGATAAGGACATCCCTACCGAGCCCTCCCTAACCCGGACGACGCTAGGCCGATTGTGCGTCGCCCCACAGACCTCCCGGTCGCGGCCGGTTACGACAGAGCCTGGGCGCGAACCCAGGGACTCTGATGGCACAGCTGGTGCTGCAGTACAGCGCCCTTAACCACTGCGCCACCCGGGAGGCCGAAATATATCTTTATAAAAGTGTGTCTTTTTAGCAGTGATTTAATGGCAAATGCCCGGTTTCCTTTTGTTTTCAACCTAGACTTTGGAATGGTCAACAGTGCCCTGCCAAAGAATCTCCGGTTGCGACCTGGCTCGTAAGGAGATTAAAATATGAAAGATATAGGATGGGGCTAAACCAAGTCTTAAACTTGATTAATGCAATTATAAAATGTATTCTGAAAGGGACTGGTCTCCAGTGTAGAGAAGCTAAACTCTCAGCTACAGCACGACAAGTGGTACCGGAGCGCCAAGTCTTAGACAAAAAGGCTCCTTAACAGCTTCTACCCCCAAGCTACAAGACTGCTGAACATTTAATCAAATGGCTTTCCGGACTATTTCCATTGAACCTTTATTTTATTAGTTATAAATGTTTTGCTCAGGCTCGATGTACACTCACTGGACCCTAACCACACACAGACATGTATATTAACGCCACACGTATACATTCACACCCTTCACATATGCTGCTGCTACTCTGTTTATCTATGCATAGTCACTTTACCCCTACCTACATGTACATATTACCTTGACTAACTCGTACCCCTACACATTGACTCAGTACCCCTTGTTATTGTTATTTTATTGTTACAATTTTTCCTTTTAGTTATTTGTCTCACAAATTTTTTTGGGGAAAAAACTCAGCATTGTTGGTTAAGGGCTCTTAAGAATTTCACGTTATGGTCTGTTGTATTTGGCGCATGTGACAAATACATTTTGATTTGAAAATAGGTGTGTTATGGTTACATTTTCTGCTGCCTGTTAAAGCAGAGCTGCAGAATATTGAACAAACTGCAGACGTTGGAGTGATTTGACTGCGGCGTATACAAAGACTTACAGTAATCTAGGCATGGGGAAATAAAAGCATGTATTACTTTATCTAGATTAGTGACTAAAATATAATCATTACTGCATCTATGTTAAGATGATAAAAGAAGGACTGGACAGTCCCATTAGCTGACAGCTAGGCTTACTGGTGTCTAACACATAACAAAAAATATATTTCAGACCAAATTTCGGCACTGAGCAAATTGTTCAAGACCAAATGGTTGCACAGAACAGACAGATCAGCACAGTGAAAAATATCCAAACTTAATAAACAACCATTAGAAAAATGTGAATCACTTGCAAACCAAATCACTTGAGCAACAAGGCAAGCAGTAACATGCTGTAAAAGATGCACGTGCAAAATGGCGTTTGTTGAATTGCTACATTGAAATTTGAGTTTCTATATAATTTTCCCTTTACATGTACACTTAAGTATTATTTGCAGTTGTCACTGACAATGAACATGAACTGAATGGACTGTTACCTTATTAATCAAGCTGGACTCTGAGTAGAAGTAACATGGTAAATGTAAATCTGGGACATAATTTGTGGATGTCCGTCATCCTTTTCATATATGTTACGAATTACAATTTACTTAAAGCCTAATCTAGACCCCCTCCCTACAGAGTAATTATAGACCCATTTCTAAATGTCATTTTGGTATCCAAGATTTAGAAAAAAATAGTTTTCAAGCAATTGGTGGCGCATCCACAAAGAAAGTTGTCTCATAGTTCAATGGCTGTGAGTTCTAATCCCACCTGAGTCAGATGCCCCCCCTCCAAATCCTTAATTTACAATATTCATCCCGTACAAAATCCATCTATTTCTGAAAAATTAAAACATACCTTTGACAGGGATCACCCTGGTAGTCGTTGTTGGTTTTTATACAGTACCCAAGACCAATGTTCCCTCCAAATAAATTAGGCACTGAGCAAATTTCAGGTCTGCTGAGCTCAGATTAGAACCCTGTGAATATTCTGCAACTTCCAGCCTACCAGAGTGGCCTACCATAAAAAACTATGGAGAAAGTGCATCCCATAACATTTTAACATGGAACTAGCTGTTCTATCATTCAGCCTACAGTAGCATCCAATGTGTGGCCCAGCGTCATTCCGGTTTGGCCGAGGTAGGCCGTCATTGTAAATAAGAATTTGTTCTTAACTGACTTGCCTAGTTAAAAAAAGGTTACACACACCACTGACCAAAAGGTTTTGTTGGCATTTATGCATGTCCCCATTACCAGTAAAACAGGATCAAAACCTATTTCTTTCCATTATTTGCTGTTTCATTGTTCATTTATTCAGTTGTTTGATTCTCTCGTTTCATTTGTTCAGTCGTTTCATTTGGGACTTTGCATGTCAAATAAGCTTGTTGACCAATCAGGACCTGAATATGACTGCACGTCACATAATAAATTACTGCGTTTGTTCATTTTTTAACGTAGTTATTACACCATCACTCGTATTTCATATGTCACAATGATTCATCGATACGTATGCTATGATGCTGGTAAAGTTGTCTCGCTCACCTACAGTTCTGGTCATAAAAAAAGCTAGCTAGCTCATGGATGCAAACAATGTTCTTCCTCAAAAACAGCAAAACGACAATCTGTTTCAGTAGCTATAGTTAGCTAGCTAACAATATAGCTAGGTGTTAGGTTCTAATTCTCAGAGGTAAAAACTCAATGGACACTCATGAAAGCTTTCCCCAGAGGATCAATACAGCTGCATTCGACAAACATTTTCACACAAGCACTGATATTTAACCCTTCCTCCTAGGCTGAGTCTCCTCCTTCACATCTGTACAAACATTGTGTCTTTACTGCTAGGCAGGATACGAAGTGATATGGGCCATGAACTTTTATTTCTCCCTTTACGTGATCAGACCTGATCTCGATCCGCCCCCGATCTCGACCCGCCCCCCATCACTAATCCATGACTCATCTATGTGAAGCTAGCCACAATAAGGATTAGCCACAACAGTGGACTTTACGGTTAGCCTTCAAAATAAGTGTCATTGACAGCGATGCAAATGAATACAAATAGTAGAATTATGCCGTAATTTTTTATTTCTGTTATTTTACCAGGTAAGTTGACTGAGAACACGTTCTCATTTGCAGCAACGACCTGGGGAATAGTTACAGGGGAGAGGGGGATGAATGAGCCAATTGTAAACTGGGGATTATTAGGTGACCGTGATGGTTTAGGGTCGGATTGGGAATTTAGCCAGGACACCGGGGTTAACACCCCTACTCTTACGATAAGTGCCATGGGATCTTTAATGACATCAGAGTCAGGACACCCGTTTAACGTCCCCCTACACAGGGCAATGTCTCCAATCACTGCCCTGGGGCATTGGGATATTTTTTTCAACCAGAGGAAAGAGTGCCTCCTACTGGCCCTCCAACACCACTTCCAGCAGCATCTGGTCTCCCATCCAGGGACTGACCAGGACCAACCCTGCTTAGCTTTAGAAGCAAGCCAGCAGTGGTATGCAGGGTGGTATGTAATTGAATAGATCATGCGAAACGAGGTTGAAATGGTATATAAAATCAACAAAAGACAATTTGTTTGACAATCTCTTTAAATCACACTAGATGTATTATACTTTAGAAATGCATTGGGGCATACTTATTTCGCTGTATAGCCTTACCTATGGATTGTTGATCAATGACATGGGGTATCAGTCTACTCAGTGACACCCAGAGAACATTAGCATTGTAGCTCTTATTGCGGGATTCAATTGAATTGAGACACATTTATTGTCAACCTATGTGTATTGAACACCATTCCCAAAGAAAAACAATACTGCGTGGGTGTTTTGGAGTCTGATACCTCTGAGGAGGACATTGGGGAAAAATATATTGGGTATTGAGTAGACTGATACCTAAGGATTGGGGATCAATGAAATGGGGGTAAGGCTGTACAGTGCAATATGAATGTCAATACACACAATAGTCTGGTTGGGGAGATGATTTGACATAGGCACAGTCCTTCAATTAGAGCTGCAACGCTAATATTTGTGTAAACTCTTCACAGTTGTGCTCTGTGTGTCACCGAGTAGACTGATACCCCATTTCATTGCTTCACATTTCAACTTTGTTTAACTTTATGTAGTCTAAATATGGCATGATTCCACCAATCGTATGTAACCTTCTGCAACACTTTCAAAGGGGTACTTTTATTTTGAAGGCAAACCGCAAATTCCACTTGTGCCTAATCCTTATTGTGGCTAGCTTCACAACGCATAACCCGGTCATTTCGAGCCTCACTAGCCAGGTGAAGCTAGCTGGCTGCTTATAATGTTAGCTTTGGGCAACAGGGTTAAGTAGCTGGCTAGCTATTTATGTTCATGAACTGAAGTTCAATTTCAATAGGCGAACAACAAGTGGCAACCTAGCTAATACTTACTCACAAGGATTCCTAAATCATTGCTAAGAATAGTGAAAATGCCGTTTCTACTGGTCATTATTTTCCGGCTGGTTGTAATTGGTGCTAGCTAAAGCTTGCAAGCTACCCCAGAAGTTGCGGTCAAACAAATAATGCTTTATAACCAACGCGGTATTGTAAACGCATCGTTCGTGGCCTGTGTTTGCACTTTTTTTGTACGGCTTTGACAGTGCTACTGATGGTAGTGGTAGCGCTTGGCTTGCACGTATATTCTGAACACAACATTCTATAATATAACTGTTATTTAACGCGTCAAATAGTGTTATTGTCAAATAGTGTTATTTGACGTGTATCTTTCTTGACACGCAAAGACCCAAATGGCGTTCCATAGTATGTCGTGAAGCAAATAGCAGTGACTCTATTACTGTGTAACTCCGGTAGGGAAACATTTGAAAAATGGCGCACTTGGTAACGTTAGTGTGTACGGGTTCTCGACCAGTCGTGAAAGCCAACATCCCACGGCAGAACGACTGATTGTCAATGGCAATGAATTCCATTAACTTGACGTTAATGGATTTCGCCTTGGAATTGTCTCGCTTAAATTTTCTTACTCTTTCAAATGACTGCTTGATCCATACAGCAGACACTGGGCTAGGTTAGGAATGCTATGTAAGCACAACATTTTACGTGGCGTCATTGCATCATTTACCTACGTTACATAAATATGCACGTCAGCTTTGACATCGGTTTTTCACATTGCCAAATAAGGTGCACTGTCACCTGCTAACTAAACCTAAAACATCTGGATTTAAATGTTTTTTTCTCCCCCATTTTTTTCACAAGTTACTCTTTAAGTAACCTGTCTTATGTAACCATACCAAACATAACATACTAATTTGAGTTTCCCAGATTTTATTATTAGGCCTACAGCGCAGTAGGATGTGTTGATCAATTGATTGACAGGTGTAATGTAGAACGATGACCTTGCCTCCAGTGTGGATGTTCGCCAACATTTTCTAGTTGTGTAGTTTATTCTCATAGTTATAGTTAGTGTCTTTGGGGTGGATGGCCCTTTAAAATTATTTATCGAAATGTTGAAGGTCCTGGACCATAAAAATAATACTTTTTTTTGAGTTTGTACAATGTGCTGTTAACTGAACCTTTTTTGTCCTCTTTTAGCTTTCCATCCTTGAAAGACAGGAGATAACACACTTAGTGTGTGTTCGCCAAGATATTGAGGCAAATTTTATAAAGCCCAACTTCCCACATAAATTTCGGTAAGAATCAAACTGAGAATAGGTACGTGTTTAAAACTCAGCTAAATGACATCTCACTCAATCGATCAGCTAATTCATGTGGCCTGCTTTCTTCCGTTTTCAGATACCTTGTTTTAGATATTGCCGACAATCCTGTGGAAAACATAATTAGATATTTCCCTATGGTGAGTTTCAGCATGAGCTAAATGTGGTGGATAATGTTACAATGTACTGCATGCAGCCTGACCTGCCATGTTATTGCTAGTAGGCCTAAATGTATTTTCTCCTCTATCCACAGACTAAAGAATTTATTGATGGCTGTTTAGCAAGCGGAGGTAATAAAAATGTATTTCATTGGATTGAATATTGTCTTTAGAATTTCATTCCAAAAAATGCATACAACAATGTGCAGGTACTTCTTTTCCTTCTACAGTGCCTTCAGAAAGTATTCACACCCCTCAACCTTTTTCAGATTTTGTTAGTCTGAAATTTTTATTGATTTACATTCATGTTTTGTCACTGGCCTACACACAATATCCCATAATGTCAGTGGATTTTTTCCCCCAAAATGTCTTGTCAATAAGTATTCAACCCCTTTGTTATGGCAAGCCTAAAGTTAAGGAGTAAAATTGTCTTGAATAAAAAAAGAGCAGACATTGAATATACCTTTTGATTTCATTAATTACACTTTGGATGGTGTATCAATACACCCAGTCCTTACAAAGATACTGCCGTCCTTCATAACTCCGTTGCCGGAGAGGAAGGACACTGCTCAGGGATTTCACCATGAGGCCAATGTTGACTTTAAAACAGTTACAGAGTTTAATGGCTGCGATAGGAGAAACCACAATACTAACTTAATTGACAGATTGAAAAGAAGGAAGCCTGTATATAATATTTACGGTACCAGTAAAACAGTTTGGACACCTACTCATTCAAGGGTTTTTCTTTATTTTTTTATTTTTTACATTGTAGAATAATAGTGAAGACATCAAAACTATGAAATGGCACATATGGAATCATGTAGCAACCAAAAAAAGTGTTAATCAAATCAAAATATATTTAATATTTGAGATTCTTCAAATAGCCACCCTTTGCCTTGATGACAGCCTTTGCACACTCTTGGCATTCTCTCAATCAGCTTCATGAGGTTATCACCTGGAATGCATTTCCAACAGTCTTGAAGGAGTTCCCACATATGCTGAGCATTTGTTCGCTACTTTTCCTTCACTCTGCAGTCCAACTCATCTCAATTGGGTTGAGGTCCGGTGATTTGTGGAGACCAGGTCATCTGAAGCAGCACTCCACCCCGCGCCCCCTTGGTTAAATAGCCCTTACACAGCCTGGAGGTGTGTTGTAAGTCCCACTAAGCGCAAACCAGATGGGATGACGTATCACTGCAGAATGCTGTGGTAGCCATGCTGGTTAAGTGTGCCTTGAATTCTAAATAAATCACTGATAGTGTGGGCACCAAAGCACCATCACACCACCTCCATGCTTCACGGTGGGAACCACACATGCAGAGATCATCCATTCTCCTACTCTGCGTCTCACAAAGACAGTGGTTGGAACCAAAAATCTCAAATTTGGACTCATCAGACCAAAGGACAGATTTCCAGTGTTCTAATGTCCATTGCTTGTGTTTCTTGGCCCAATCAAGTCTCTTATTTTTGTTCGTGTCCTTTTAGTAGTGGTTTCTTTGCAGCAATTTGACCATGAAGGCCTGATTTCATGCAGTCTCTGAACGTTGATGTTGAGATGTCTGTTACTTGCACTCTGAAGCATTTATTTGGTCTGCAATTTCAGAGGCTGGTAAACGAATGAACTTATCCTCTGCAGCAGAGGTAACTCGGGGTCTTCCTTTCCTGTGGCGGTCTTCAACTGATTGGCTCAAATGCATTAAGATATTCCACAAATGAACTTTTAACAAGGCACACCTGTTAATTGAAATGCATTCCAGGTGACTACCTCATGAAGCTGGTTGAGAGAATGCCAAGCGTGTGCAAAGCTGCCATCAAGGCAATGGGGGGGCTAGTTTGAAGAATCTCAAATGTAACATATATTTTAATTTAACGCTTGCAATCAAGAGTGACACTCCATATGTTAGAAAATAGTCCAAATAAAAACCCTGGAATGAGTAGGTGTCAACTTTTGACTGGTACTGTATATATTCCAAAACATGCACCCTTTTTGCAACAAGGCACTAAAGTAATACTGCAAAAATGTGTCAAAGCAATTCGTTTTTTGTCCTGAATACAGTTGTTTGGGAAAAATCCAACACATTACTGATTACCACTCTCCATATTTTCAAGCGTAGTGGTGGCTGCATCACGTTATGGGTATGCTTGTAATCGTTAAGGACTCAAGTTTTTCAGGATTAAAAGGAAACAGCGAAGCACAGGCAGAATCCAAGAGGAAAACCTGATCCAGTCTGCTTTCCACCAGACACTGGGAGATGAAATCACCTAAAACAAGGCCAAATCTAAGCTGGAGTCGCTTACCAAGAAGACACTGACTGTTCCCGACTAGCCGAATTACAGTTTTGACCTAAATCTGCTTGAAAATGGTTGTCTAGCAATGATCAACCAAGTTGACAGAGATTGGAAGTATTTTGAAAGGAATAATGTTACACAATCCAGGTGTGGAACGCTCTTAGAGACTTAGCCAGTAAGATCGTAATTGCTGCCAAAGGTGATTGTAATACGCATGGACTCGGGGTTGAATAATAATCTACACTGAAGAGAAATATTAACTCAACATGCAACAATTTTAAAGATTTTGCTAAGTTACAGTTCATATGAGGAAATCAGTCAAATTAAATACTTTAATTTGTCCCTAATCTATGAATTTCACATGACTAGGCAGGGCTGTGGCCATGGGTGGGCCAGGGGGGACGTAAGATCACCCACTTGGGAGCCCAGCCAATCGGAACTAGTTTTTCCCCACAAAAGGACTTTATTACAGACAACTACTTCCCCTCCCTTTGACGATCATGCAGGTGAAGAAGCTGCGTGTGGAGGTCCTGGGCTGACGTGGTTACAGGTGGTCTGCGGTTGTGAGGCCGGTTGGACGTACTGCCAAATTCTCTAAAACGGCGTTGGAGGCTGCTTATGGTAGAGAAATTAACATGAAATTCTCTGGCAACAGCTCTGGTGGACATTCCTGCCGTCAGCATGACAATTGCACGCTTCCTCAATTTGACAGCTGTGGCATTGTGTTGGGACAACTGCACGTTTTAGAGTGGCCTTTTATTGTTCCCAGAATAAGGTGCACCTGTGTAATGATAGTGCTGTTTAATCAGCCTTTTGCTATGCCACATCTGCCAGGTGGATTTATTATCTTGCCAAAGGATTAAATGCTCACTAACAGGGATGTAAACAAATTTGTGCACAACAATTGACAGAAATAAGCTTTTTGTGCCTATGGAAAATGTATTTTTATTTTACTTCATCTCATGAAACATGGGACCAGCACTTTACATGTTGCGTTGATATAGTAAGTGTTGATCGTGTTTATTTTGACACTGACATTTGAGTATTTTGTGTAGATCATTGATCAAAAATTACAATTAAATCCATTTCAATCCCACTTTTTAACACAAGAAAATGTGCTAAATGTCTTTCTGAAGGCACTGTATGTGACTTATTGTACTCTGCACCTGGATAATTGTTGGGTTGTGCAAAACAGTGCTTTTGAATTCTTATTATTTCCCCATAGAAATCTTGACTCTTTCCTTGTCTTGTTCACATAGGAAAGGTACTAGTTCATGGAAACGCAGGGATATCAAGAAGGTTGGTTACCTCGTGTAAAATATTTGATTTTGAACAGATCCAGTGTGTTTAAAAATTGCCTGCTTCTTTATTGATCTTGATTGATCTTCCTGATACTTAAAGATGAAGATTAGTATCAATCTTAATCTAAATCTCTCTTCTTTCAGTGCTGCCTTGGTTATTGCATACCTTATGGAGACATTTGGTGTAAAATACAGGTAAGACCGTTCAACAAACCAAGCAGGCTTAATTTATTGCTAGCTAGTTCAGAGTAGAGCTGGAATGATAAACCGAAATTGGCCAACACGGACATTGACTTCCTCTTACCAAAGCAAATGTTGGTGATTTTGCTACACAACGTTTGTGTAGATGGTTATAAAACCATAATTTGTTCAACAGTAAATGCATTGTGTTGAGTCCTGCTATAAAAGTGTCTGCCTGTCCCTGTTTCGCTGTTGGCTGCTGACTCACTCCCTCTCCCCACGGTCCGTGCGGAGGAGAGAGCGATGCATTCTGAGTAGCACAAGCATGTGAACGTTGTTCAAAATGCTATTGCGGGAAAAATAGTTTAATGCAGCTATTTTTCTAGTCAGAAAGGAGACTCACAGCTTTCTGTGAGTATATACAGTTCATTCGGAAAGTATTCGGCCCCCTTGACTTTTTCTACATTGTTTCTACAGCCTTATTCTTAAATTGATTTCCCCCTCATCAGTCTACACACAATACCCCATAATGACAAAGCAAAAACAGCAACAAAAAAAATGTTTTAAAAATAAAAACGCTATCACATTTACATAAGTATTCAGACCCTTTACTCAGTACTTTGTTGAAGCACCTTTGGCAGCGATTACAGCCTCAAGTCTTCTTGGGTATGACTCTACAAGCTTGACACACCTGTATTTGGAGAGTTTCTCCCATTCTTCTCTGCAGATCCTCTCAAGCGCTGTCAGGTTGGTTGGAGAGTGTCGCTGCCAAGCTATTGTCAGGTCTCCAGAGATGTTCGATAAGGTTCAAGTCTGGGCTCTGGCTGAGCCACTCAAGGACATTCAGAGACTTGTCCCGAAGCCACTCCTGTATTGCCTTGGCTGTGTGCTAAGAGTCATTATCCTGTTGGAAGGTGAACCTTCGTCCCAGTCTGAGGCCCGGAGCAGGTTTTCATCAAGGATCTCTACTTTGCTCCGTTTATCTTTCCCTTGATCCAGACTAGTCTCCCAGTCCCTGCCGCTGAAAAACATCGCCACAACATGTTGCCACCACTATCCTTCACCGTAGGGATGGTGCCAGGTTTCTTCCAGATGTGACGCTTGGCTTTTAGGCAAAAAAGTTAAATATTGGTTTAATCAGATCAGAGAATCTTGTTTCTAATGGTCTGAGAGTCCTTTAGGTGCCAAGCAGGCTGTCATGTGCCTTTTACTGAGGAGTGGTTTCCATCTGGCCACTCTACCATAAAGGCCTGATTGGTGGAGTGCTGTCCTTCTGCAAGGTTCTCCCATCTTCAGAGGAACTCTGGCGCTCTGTCAGTGACCATCACCTCCCTGATCAAGGCACTTCTCCCCCGATTGTTCAGTTTGTCCGGGCAGCCAGCTCTAGGAAGAGTCTTGGTGGTTCCAAACTTCTTCCGTTTAAGAATGAGGGAGGCCACTGTGTTCTTGGGGACCTTCAATGCTGCAGGCATTTTTTGGTACCCTCCCCCAGATCTGTGTCTCGACGCAATCCTGTCTTGGAGCTCTACGGACAATTCATTCCTTTGACCTCATGGCTTGGTTTTTTGTTCCGACATGCACTGTCAAATGTGGAACCTTATATAGACAGGTGTGTCTTTCCAAATCAAGTACAATAAATTGATTTCACCACAGGTGGACTCCAAGTTGTAGAAACAGGATGCCCCAGAGCTCAAATCTTTGAAATTGTTGCGTTTATATTTTTGTTCAGTGTAGTTACATTTATTGCAATATTACTTTTTTCCATATCGCCAAGCTAGTCTCTCCCAAAAAGTATTTACTGTAATTTATCGCTGATTATTGCAAACAAAATGTAAATTTATCGCAATATGGATTTTTTTTTGTCCTAGACATTTTGAGTTCACTCCATGTATTGCTGCTGTCCAGATGCATAGTGACCAAAGATCTAGTCACATGTCCTGCTGTATTTGGCTGGTTCTTCTGCAGGGATGCTTTCAGCCACGTTCAGGAGAGGAGATTCTGCATCAACCCTAACGTGGGCTTTGTGCATCAATTACAGGTAGGGTCCTCTATCAAGTTGTTGATTCAACCTTCCAAACAGCTCTCACCACTGATATACCAAAATGGCTTGAGGGATATTCAGTGGATTTCAACATTACAAATTTGGCAGATAAATAAATGTCTGCTCAAAATAAGACCATGTCTGTCTGAATGTTTGTGACATTGCTCCCTCCATCTCTGGGTTTTCTAGGAATATGAAGCGATCTACTCAGCTAAACTCACCATCAAGATGTCACCAATACAGCTGGGCAGATCATTCTCCCTGCATGCTGGAATGCCAGGTCAGTGTGTGCAACTTGCATTCAGGTGACAGTTCCAAGAACCTGGGCTTATTGTGTCACCGTGGGTGCATTTGAGATGACAAACTGCCTAGAAAGAAGTCCATTGCAGTTGGAGGTGCTTATGTACCAACACTTTCTGTGGTTTTCCAACAGCAAGGCTCATTTCAACATGGCTGTATCGTCATAGCTACCATTGTTCATATGTTTTTCATTAATGTCAAAATAAATTACTCTATCATCCTAGTACATTTGTACAATCAATGGGTGCAGGTCAGATAATTCCTATAATGCAACACATTGAAAGTAGCTGATTATTATTGATCAGTGACTGGACACAATGTGTGCACTCATATGCCCAATTACAACTGGTTTTCATCCCATGAAGTTGATTTTTAGTTTGGATTAAATAGATTTTTACAGTTCAACCTCACCAGTCTTTCTTTATGGATTTTTGACTCTGTATCTCACAGGCAGCCTGAAACGAAGCCTGGAAGAAGACGAGGATTTTGGGGGAATGCAGGTCACTGCCGAGCAGAACGGATAGGCTTATTATGCAGATAGCTGTCATCACATAGTGCACTTTTTTTTTTTTTTTTTTTTTACATTTGTATTGATATAATAAATGTATATATTAAAACATTTCTAAAGGGGGTCAGAGAGCATTGGGTCCACTTCCTGACGTCTGAGACCAAAGGGAGAGGGGATACAATTTCTTAAGTGACTTGTTTTTCTTGAGCTGTATGCACTGAAGGTTTTATAGTATTTAAAGCATTTTGCATTTGCAGCGGGACAGTATTGCAATAATGCACTTTTGATACTTGAATTATTTTTTGGCATAAGGTACAGTAATAAGAAGTAAATGCCCAATGCTGAGCCTCACGTTAGGGAATTGGGAATATTGGACAGATGAGGTTTACAATTGAGAATTAACGAACCACTGTTCAATAAACAAACATCTAACATGTCTGTTGTACTGTTTTTAGCATTCTTTATCAATTTAACACACTGCTCCCAAATATACGTTATGTTTTTGTATTTTGACCAAAGTAACCAGTAAAAATAATTTATTAGCATTTTTACATAGAATAAAAATTTCCCCAGTTGCCAAGACTAACAGCATAATTATGAAACTAAACTGAAAAACCTAAAGGTTGAATAAATAAGCTTTCACTACAATTCCATTTAATTTACCCCATATCTTCATACCAAATGTAGCTATGTATTTTCTAGAACAGAATTCCCTCAAACCTATACATGATTTTACTTGTGTACAACTTGAACTTCCTGAGGTCTGAAATAACCCATGTACCATTGATCACTAGTGAAAGCATATCAAACTTGAGTCATTCTCTGCTGCCCCATAGGCCAATAGTTTGCCAGCACAGTTATCAGTCTAAAGGGCACTGAGATCAAAGTATTTTTGCCAATGAACAGAAAATACAATTTCCGCGGGTAATTGTCAAATTTCCCAAAATAAATATGCAGTACCTTAGCATAATGAATGTCCCAAGTTTTCTGCCCTACATTAAGGTATCAAACCGTTACCAAATGGTCTTTGTAGTACGTGGGACTTCTCACATGTGGACCAGTCTACAAATCTTAAGTTGCAATTAACATATGTAAATATTAACTAAACCCTCTAACACATACATTTGAATCAAAAAACAGGAAAATAGGAAATCATTCAATGTGTTTCCTATAAAGTGCAGAGAGCACTTTATTGCATGTGCAGAAGTCCCAAATTCCAGACTGGATTGACATTCCTTTGTTAAGAAGCCAGGGACACAATGCCAAATCTCCCCCAGGTGAGGTAGCTTTGTGACCAGAGGGACGGTGACTCTGACGGTGGGGAGATGACTTGAACGTTCGGGGATCCTAGGATGTTGAACCAATATGACAATGTCCTGGAACCAATTTCTTCAAGTCAAATCCCAGGGAGGGAGAATGACGCTCAATCAAAGAACCGACACTGCATGTAAGTCTCTTCTGATGCGGAGTAGCTAAACTTTGTGTAGAAGGCCACGTTCTTGGGTGCACATTCCAATGTTATTTTATAGCAATCTAGTTTTTTGCTGAGGAGAGTGAGGGTCGACACTAACCTGAAATTGGTGAGAGAACAAGAACCGTTAAAGGACAATAGCCCACCTTGTTTTGCGAGACAAGTAGGCTAAAGCTACAACCTCACTGTGAAATGTAACGCACATGTTTACCAGATAGTATTACAGAATAGGGGTTGGAAGATAGGCAAGGACTACCAATTAAGTCAAACTATATTTTGGTATTTTTTTCCATTAGTTTACTGTTCATACAGTCCCAAAATATTTTGCATGTCTGCAGTCAAGTCATCATGATGGGGTGGCGGGTAGTCTCGTGGTTAGAGAGTTGGGCCAGTAACAGAAAGGTTGCTAGATCGAATCCCCGAGCTGACAAGGTAAAAATATATAATTCTGCCCCTGAACAAGGCAGTTAACCCACTGTTCCTAGGCCTTCATTGTAAATAAGAATTTGTTCTTAACTGACTTGCCTAGTTAAAAAAATTAAAATGTGGCAAGTGACACTGCTTCTTGTCAATAGGACTTTCAAGAAGCAAACTGACTGCTGACATGCAAAACATTTTGAGACTTAACAGTAGAATTGTTTTTGGTGGATTTTTCCTTTAAGCTCAGTGGAGACTACTCACAGTTTCCCCAGCTGTTTTCCCCGGCACACGTCACTGACAACCACCTCCTCCACCCTTCCTCTCTGTGAATGAGACAAAATGTCAGACATTCAGAAGTCTTCAATGGGCTGATTAACTATGTGACAAACGTGTGGTTTTGAGCAAAATATCCCATTGTCATCAATGCAATGTTACGCGTGTGTCTGTCACGATTCGGCCCAGTACATCAATCAAAAAGGAGTTGACATAGACCCAGGGAGGGTTTAATGTAAATTGCTTGTTGGTAAACCCTACCTTTGCACAGGAATGAATGAATTTGTGCTCTGTGATCAATGTGGCCGTGGCAACAATCTGTCCCAGGTTTGTGTCCTCCACCACGATGACATAGTAGTCCCCAGTCTTTTTCATGTGCTCAAATTTCTCTACGAGAGAATATACAGGATCATTTTGGGTAGTGTGTGCATCTACATCTGATGGAAAGGATATCATATGGCAAAAGGCTTATTGAGGACCTTTTTACTGGAGAATGTGTTTGTTTTCTATGATTGTGTATTGATGTGTATACAAGGCTCATTAGTAAAATAGACCTTGGTCTCGGCATGACTCCCTATCAAAATAAAAGGCAAATTAAAATAACCAGTTCTTAGCAGTAAACGATAGTATGGCTCTTAAGCATATCAATATTTTTTTATTTGTTTTAGAATTTACATACCATGCCTTTGAAAAATCTGAATGTACATTCACTTTACAACATGTCAAAATCCACTGTCAAAATTAAACAGTCTGTGTATTGCCATACCTAGGCTTTGATTGGAACTTACTAATAAACTGCTCTGGCGTAACATCCCCTGCAGTTGTGAGTTGGGATAACACCTTGTAGAATCCTGTGTAGCAAAAACAACATTGGAACTATTAGGAAACTTACATTCAACATTTTATTTTAGACATAGAATAGAATGCACGACTGTTGAGCCAGACATGTCAGTCTCTTATTGTGAAAGCACTGACTTTCAGGAATGCCACTATTGTAAGGGACAAGTCAGTCAGTCTCTTATTGTTGTTCAGCTAAGTCAGTCTTATTATTTGGAATATGTCAGTCAGAGTCGTGCTCATAAGGGAACACTGTAGCAAAAGGTTTTGCAACGGAAAACTCAAAATGACCGTTCCTGCTTCAGTCCGTTTTCTTCCGGTTGGTGCCGAATGCACACAACCCAGATAAAGCATTGTGTTGTAGTGGCCCTTCCTCCCTTACCCCTGTTGAAGTCAGCTGTGCAGAGGGGCCTGAGGACCAGACCTTCCCCAGGCTGGGAGGGGGAGATTGGGGGAGAGAAGGACACTGTCTTGCTACTCCAGTCCAGCTCCTGGAGCAGAGCTGGCTCGAATAGTGGGGTCTCATCCAGCAGCATCCCACAGGCTCTGCACACACACACACACACACACACACACACACACACACACACACACACACACACACGTTTAATGTTAGCAAAACTGTGACCTAAAGGTGTGGGAATAGGATGTATGTACTAATCAAATACTGACTGTATGTAGTGTGTAAATCCTTTCTCCAAGATTAGCTTAATATGTTTACTTTTGAAATTACGAATTCAGTTCTGATGTACAGACAGTGGACTTTGACCGAGCAAATACGGTATAAAATAGTACCGAGGAACAAAACAAGTCTAAATTTGGGTTGAAAGACACTCAGGGCAGTTTCCAAAATGGTAGACAATGTCAGTGAGTGACTAACATTCAACTTGAGGAAATTGTATAAATCATTTAATGACACTATTCTGTCCTCTTGGCTTTGTCAGGTGAAATAACTTCTTATCTCACATTTACTGGGATTGAATTACAACTGTATTGTGTTCAGAATATGCCCTCCAATACTCTCCTCCTATCCAGGAAGTGTAACAGGAGTTGGACCTACCCCACTATGTGGACACATTTGGGTGCAGCCATAGAACAATAATTTAGGCCTACAGTCCACCTTTTGCCAAGTAAAAGAACTGACTGATGGTGGTCAAAGTCAATTGTCTTGCCTAGAATTGTTTCATAAACAGCGAAGGACTGGTCTAGTTATGGAAGTGTTTATATTTTTTCCCTTGATGAATCTAGAAGAGCAAGGTTAGTTCATTGCTAGCGGTCTGTGGTAAAACGTACTTAAGTAAAAAATACTTTAAAGTACTACCTAAGTCGTATTTTTTACTTCACTACATTCGTAAAGAAAATAATGGACTTTGTACTCCATCCATTTTTCCTGACACCCAAAAGTACTCGTTACATTTCGAATGCAAGCACTTATCAAGAGAACATCCCTGGCCATCCCTAATGCCTCCGACCTGGTGGACTCACGAACCACAAATACTTAATTTGTAAATGATGTCTGAGTGTTGAAGTGTGCCCCTGACCATCTGTAAATAAAACAACAAGAAAATGGTGTCCTCTGGTTTGCTTAACATATGGGATTTGAAATTATTTCTAACTTTTGATACTTTAGTATATTTGAGCAATTATATGTTCTTTTGATACTTATGTATATTTAAAACCAAATATTTTACTTTTACTCAAGTAGTATTTTACTGGGTGACTTTTACGTGAGTCATTTTCTATTAAGGTATCTTTACTTTCACTCAAGTATGACCATTGGGTACTTTTTACACCACTGCTAGCTGTCATAAAATGTTCACTATTTCCAAAAGGCACAGTAACTATGTTGACACAAGCACAGATAGAACAATGGTTTAGTTATAGATATCTTTGCCATGAGTTTCCATAGTACCACAATCTTTTTCCTGACAAATGTTTTCCCTGACAAGCTAACGTTACAACAACTAGCTAGCTAGAGAGAGTAACTACTTGCTAACATGTTAATTATAGCTAGCTAATTATAGAATTAATCAGAGATCTGCTGGCTAGTTGACGTTAGCTACACTTCACAACATTGCTCTTCAGCTATGCTAATGTGGCTAGCTAAATCAAGAAAATATGTCAATGTACTTACGGTGACATCAATGTAAGGACACGTACAGATTAATAAATATCGGAATGAGATGAATGAATACTTTATCGATCTCCTTCTTCGAGAGTATCACTAGTTTACATCATTGATCGAAACAGATTATTTTTTCTTCCTCCTTCTGATATCACTACTATATGACGTGGCAGAGATGCTAGAGCCAGAGACGGAAGAGGAAGTGTGACATCCCACTCCACTCAGAACTAAGTAGACAAGACCAAGAGCCGTATACAGTGCCTTCAGAAAATATTCATGCCTCTTGACTTATTCCACCTTTTGGTTGTTACAGCCTGAATTCAAAATGTATCAAATAGCTTGTTTTTTTCCTCTCACCCATCTACACACAATAACCCATAATAACAAAGTAAAAACATGTTTTTATTTTTTTTTGCAAATGTATTGAAAAGGAAATACAGAAATAGCTAATTTACATAAGTATTGATACCCATGAGTCAATAATTTGTAGAAACAACTTTGGCAGTGACAACAGGCGTCTTTTTGAGTATGTCTCTAAGAGTTTTCCACACCTGGTTTGTGCAACATTTGCCCATTATTATTTTCAAAATTCTTCAAGCCCTGTCAAATTCGTTGTTGATCATTGCTTGACACCATATTCAGGTCTTGCCATACATTTTCAAGTAGATTTAAGTCAACACTGTAACTTGGCCACTCAGGAACATTCAATGTCTTCTTCGTAAGCAACTCCAGTGCAGATTTGGCTTGTGTTTAGTTTATTGTCCTGCTGGAAGGTGAATTAATCTCCCGGTGTCTAGTGGAAAGCAGATTTTGCCTGTGCTTAGCTCCATTCGGTTTATCCTGAAAAACTCCCCAGTCCTTAACGATTACAAGTATCCCCATAACATTATGCAGCCACCACTATGCTTGAAAATATGAAGAGTGGTACTCAGTAATGTGTTATATTGGATTTGTCCTATACATAACACTTTGTTTTCAGGACAAAAAGTGAATTGTTTTGCCACATTTCTTGCAGTATTACTTTCGTGCCTTGTTGCAAACAGGATGCATTTAAAAAATATATTTTGTATTATGTACAGGCTTCCTTCTTTTCACTCTGTCAATTAGGTTAGTATTGTGGAGTAACTACTATAATGTTATTGATCCATCCTCAGTTTTCTCCTATCACAGCCATTAAACTCTGTAACTGTTTTAAAGTCAACATTGACCTCACGGTAAAAACCCTGAGCGGTGTCCTTCATCTCCAGCAACTGAGTTAGGAAGGACACCTGTATATTTGTATTGACTTGGTGTATTAATACATCATCCAAACTGAAATTAAGAACTTCACAATGCTCAAAGGGATATTCAATGTCTGATTTTTTTTAACCAAAAGGTGCACGCCCCTCTTTGCGAGGCATTGTAAAACCTCCCTGGACTTTGTGGGTGAATCTGTGTTTGAAATGCACAGCTCGACTGGGGGACATTACAGATAATTTTACGTGTGGGGTACAGAGGTGACATATTCATTTAAAAAATTCATGTTAAACACTATTATTCCTTGTGATTTATGTGACTTGTTGAGCAAATCTTTTCCACAACAAAGTGTTGTGTGAATACTTTCTGAAGTAGTTGGGCCAGGTTTTAGAATAGCTGCCATGTTTGCACCGTTATTCTTAACATTTTGGTGATTTAACAGTACGAGAGCACCTCTGACAATTCCCCTATGAAATTACCTCTGTAAACAAGCAGCAAAGAGTTGCAAATTTAACAGATGTTTTTATTGATTAGCATTTGGGATAATGTGTATCCAAGTCTGTACTATGTTGTGTTGTCAACAAATTGCATATCTGCTTTCACTGGACATCTTCATAGGTTTTGAAAACTATCTGAAATAATCAGTACAACGAAGGGTCAATTAGTAACGGCTATGGAGGAGAAAGTGGAGCTCTCTAAATGTTCTGACAGAAACCGCAATAGCCCAACTCTCTATATACAATGCCTTCGGAAAGTATTCAGACACCTTGACTTTTTCCACATACAGCCTTATTCTAAAATGGATTAAATAAATAAAAATCCTCTGAAATCTACTCACAATACTCCATAATGACAAAGCGAAAACAGGTTTTTAGAAATATTTGCAAAAAAATGAGCTATGAGACTTGAAATTGAGCTAAGGTGCATCCTGTTTCTATTGATCATCCTTGAGATGTTTCTTCAACTTGGAGTCCACCTGTGGTAAATTCATTTGATTGGACATGATTTGTAAAGGCACACACCTGTCTATATAAGGTCCCAAAGTTGACAGTGCATGTCAGAGCAAAGTCAATTGTCCAAAGAGCTCCGAGACAGGATTGTGTCGAGGCACAGATCTGGGCAAGGGTGCCAAACAAATTCAGCAGTACTGAAGGTCCCCAAGAACAAAGTGGCCTCCATCATTCTTAAGCGGAAGAAGATTGGAACCACCAAGACTCTTCCTAGAGCTGACCACCCGACCAAAATAAGCAATCGGGGGAGAAGTGCCTTGGTCAGGGAGGTGACCAGGAACTCGATGGTCACTCTGACAGAGTTCTAGAGTTCCTCTGTAGAGATGGGAGAACCTTCCAGAAGGACAACCATCTCTTCAGCACTCCACCAATCAGGCCATTATGGTAGAGTGGCCAGACGGAAGCCACTCCTCAGTAAAAGGCACATTTCAGCCCGCTTGAAGTTTGCCAAAAGGCACCTAAAGACTCCCAGACCATGAGAAACAAGATTATCTGGTCTAATGAAACCAAGATGGAACTCTTCGGCCTGAATGCCAAGCGTCACATCTGGAAGAAACTTGGCACCATCTCGGTGAAGCATGGTGGTGACAGCATCATGCTATTGGGATGTTTTTCAGCGGTAGGGACTGGGAGACTAGCCAGAATTGAGGGAAACATGAACAGAGCAAAGTACAGACAGATACTTGATGAAAACCTGCTCCAAATCGCTCAGGACCTCAGACTGGAGCGAAGGTTCACCTTCCAACAGGACAATGACCCTAGGCACACAGCAAGACAACGCAGGAGTGGCTTCGGGACAAGTCTTGAGTGGCCCAGCCAGAGCCCGGACTTGAACCCGATCGAACATCTCTGGAGAGACCTGAAAATAGCTGTGCAGCAACGCTCCCCATCTAACCTGACAGAGCTTGAGAGAGTCTGCAGAGAAAAATGGGACACACTCCCAAACAGGTCTACCAAGCTTGTAGCGTCATACCCAAGAAGACTCAATGCTGTAATCGCTGCCAAAGGTGCTTCAACAAAGTACTGAGTAAAGGGTCTGTATACTTACACTACCGATCAAAAGTTTTAGAACACCTACTCATTCAAGTGTTTTTATTTATTTGTACTATTTTCTACATTGTAGAATAATAGTGAAGACATCAAAACTATGAAATAACACATATGGAATCATTTATTAACCAAATACGTGTTAAACAAATCAAAATATATTTTATTTTTGAGATTCTTCAAATAGCCACCCAAATTCCTTGATGACAGCTTTGCACACTCTTGGCATTCCCTCAACCAGCACAACCAAGTCAGAACAATAGGCTTAAATTATGAGCGTGAGGCACATGGGCTACTAACAGCTTACTACAGAACATACACTAAGTATTACTTTCTTAGCTACAGTGTATATATATCCCTGGCATATTACATAATTTATGCAGCAGTATACAAGACACCTAGTTGTGCTGTGCTCACTTGAACAGGGAGGTGGTGGTCTTTCGTGGTAAAATTGATCATCAAACTTTGTCATCAAAGTCTAGCATTCTCTGGATTTATGGTGCTTTCAAGACAACTGGGGACTCGGAAAAAAACAAGGTTGAATCATGAACTCCGTGATCTTCAGTTTGGAGATCTAGAAAGAGACCCGAGATCCCAACTTGGAATTCCGAGTTGGATGACCATTCGAAACTTATTTTCCCAGGCGGAGCTATTTTTTTTTTTAAAGTTCCCAGTTGTCTTGGACATGCTGGATTGACAGCATGTCCAACTTTAAATGTTTATCCTTTTAAGGTTGGAAAAGAGACCCTTCAACCCTGACTTGGACCATACATCCACTCCTCTGTATAGCAGGCTAGTGATTGTTTTGCTATGCTTGCAGTTAGCCACGGATTCCTTCTAAACCACTCATTGTTGTGTAATGTTTATGTCCAATGGCCGATGAGCACCGATAAGTTTTTGCCTATAATTTCTCTTCATACGACAAGGATGGAAAAGGATTTGCCAGTAGACTGTCGACTTAATTAATGATGATGACTGCTAGCTTGCTAGCTAAGATTTTGAAAGTATGATGTTGACATGATCAGTTCAATCAAAGCCACAGTACATATAACGTGATTTGACATCATTTTATCTGTGGTCAATGACCTTGAGCATTCTTGGATGGGACCTTAAATATATATATTTTTTTAAACCTTTTTTTCCAATTTCGTAATTATCATCTTGTCTCATCGCTGCCACTCCCCAGCGAGCTCGGGAGACACGAAGGTCGAGTCATGCATCCTCCGAAACATAACCGCATTTCTTAACACCCGCTCGCTTAACCTGGAAGCCAGCTGCACCAATGTGTCAGAGGAAACACTGTTTAACTGACAATCATTGTCAGCCAGCAGGCACCCGGACCGCCACAAGGAGTCGCTAGAGCACGATAAGCCAAGTAAAGCCCCACCGGCCAAACCCTACACCCTAACCCGGACGACGCTGGGCCAATTGCGCGCCGCCCTATGGGACTCCCGGCCACAGCCGGCTATAACACAGCCTAGGATCGAACCCAAGGGGCTTGAATTTTCGAGCTCTCCCTGGAGACTTTGCAGTGACGAAATGTCCCCATGAGTGACAGAACACTGAGCCAATCACGGCTCAACTAGAGAACATTACAAACCCCTACACTTCGTATTTTCCCGCTGGCTGCCCCACCACCACAGAAAGCACTGAGCTAGGCTGAAACAATTTCATTTTTAGCTGTCTTATTCAAGAAAGCAAAAAAGAGACCATGTTTATATGCAGATTTATTAACTCAATGATTTATTATTACATTTTTTATATTGTTTGCAAATGTACACTACTGTTCAAAAGTTTGGGGTCGCTTAGAAATGTCCTTGTTATTGAAAGAAAAACACGTTTTTTGTCTGTTAAAATAACATCAAATTGATCAGAAATACAGTATAGACATTGTTAATGTTGTAAATTATACTCCCCCCCCAATTTCCTCATTACCATCTTGTCTCATCGCTGCCACTCCCCAGCGGGCTCGGGAGAGGCGAAAGGTCGAGTCATGCATCCACCAAAACATAACCCGCCAAGCCGCATTTCTTAACACCTGCTCGCTTAACCCGGAAGCCAGCTGCACCAACGTGTCGGAGGAAACACTGTTTAACTGACGATCAAAGTCAGCCTGCAGGCGCCTGGCCCACCACAAGGAGTCGCTAGAGCGCGATAAGCCAAGTCAAGCCCCACCGGCCAAACCCTACACCCTAACCCGGACGACGCTGGGCCAATTGCGCGCCGCCCTATGGGACTCCCGGCCACAGCCGGCTATAACACAGCCTAGGATCGAACCCAAGGGGCTTGAATTTTCGAGCTCTCCCTGGAGACTTTGCAGTGACGAAATGTCCCCATGAGTGACAGAACACTGAGCCAATCACGGCACAACTAGAGAACATTACAAACCCCTACACTCCGTATTTTCCACTGGCTGCCCCACCACCACAGAAAGCACAGAGTTAGACTGAAACAGATGCATTTTGTAGCTGCCTTATTCAAGAAAGCAAAAAAGAGACCATGTTTGTATGCAGCTTTATTAACTAAATGATACATTTTTGATTGCAAATGTACACCCCCGATCAAAAGTTTGGGGTCACGTAAAAATGTCCTTGTTTTTGAAAGAAAATCATTTTTTTTGTACGTTAAAATAACATCAAATTGATCAGAAATACAGTGTAGACATTGTTAATGTTCTAAATTACTATTGTAGCTGGAAAAGGCAGATTTTTTTAATGAAATCTCTACATAGGCGTACAAAGGCCCATTATCAGCAACCATCAGTCCTGTGTTCCAGTATTCGTTATTTGTCCGGTATTTGTTTCTGGCCATTTTGAGCCTGTAATCGAAACCACAAATGCTGATGCTCCAGATACTCAACAAGTCCAAAGGCCCGTTTTATTGCTTCTTTAATCAGGACAAGTTTTCAGCTGTGCTAACATAATTGCAAAAGGGTTTTCTAATGATCAATTAGCCTTTTGAAATTATAAACTTGGATTAGCTAACACAACACAAGTAGCTATAAAGTTTACTTAGCTACTGCAGCTACAGTAGTTGCCTTGGTAACAAAATAGACATACTTCCTAGTTTAGCTAACCAAACCATCAGTCCTAGCTTGCTATAATGAAAATCAAATTCAACAATGACAATGTTTTTAATTTGACTTTTTCTTTCAAAAGCAGCTCAAACATAGAACATGTAAGCTCAGCTCAGCATTCAACATCATAGTACCCACAAAGCTCATCACTAAGTTGAGGACCCTGGGACTAAACATCTCCCTCTGCAACTGGATCCTGGACTTCTTGACAGACCGCCCCCAGGTGGTAAGGGTAGGCAAGAACACATCTGGCACTCTGATCCTCAATACTGTGGCCCCTCAGGGGTGTGTACTTAGTCCCCTCTGCTTCTCCCTGTTCTCCCATGACTGCATGGCCAAGCACGAATCCAACGGCATCATTAAGTTTGCTGATGACACAAAAGTGGTAGGCCTGATCACCGACCACGATGAGACAGGCTATAAGGAGGAGGTCAGAGAACTGGCAGTGCGGTGCCAGGACAACAACCTCTCCCTCAATGTGAGCAAGACACAGGAGCTGGTCATGGTCTATAGGAAAAGGAGGGCTGAACAGCCCCCCATTGACATAGACGGGGCTGAAGTGGAGCGGTTCGAGTTTAACTTACAGTCACGTCAAACAGTGCAGCCAAAATAACAACAGTAGCTGCGTTTGCATTTCGTTTGAGCTGTTTTTTAGTGACATTTATTTGGATACATCCCTAATAATGAGCTAATGAGGAGTGATTTCACTGGCATAGAAAAGGAGAGGAGCTAGCCAACAACACAGTTAACACAATAATTTCAAACTGAAGCTGGAAAGACTGCAGGCTAGCTGCACTACCTTTTTTAAATTTTTATTTCTTTGTATATATCCATACAAATAATGCCAGCTGGAAGGCATGTATGGTGAAACTTTAGAATAGACTGTTGGATATGCCAACTGCCAGAATAGCTAGTAAAAATGTTCAATGGGATCATTCCATAGGGGGAGACTGGGCAACTGAACTGTCTGACCTTTTTCAAACAGTCTGACTGTGAACATCTGTACAAAAAAAAAATTAAGGGAGACATGATAAAACAAAAGATACAACAAAAAAATATATTGATGCAATATGAACAAAATGGGTAGAGAATAATCATAAACCCAAATTGAGGACCTTTTGTTTGATCAAGGGTGCATTTGTGTGTTAGAGAATTGTTGTGTATAACCTACCTAAAAGCAAGAGATCGCTATGTGCACAGCTAAGATCAGGGATATTACCTCTGCGTATTGAAACAGGTCGCTAATTGTGGTGAAACAGAAGAGGAAAGATTATGTACTGTAATTATTGTTACCACGAAGAAATAGAGAATTAAACTCATTTTATCCTCTATTGCCCGTTCTACCACGATATACGCTTGCTCTTATTCCAGAAAGTCCACCAGATATACCCTGGCATTATGTGGCTGAGTGATGAGGAGAAATTGAAATGTTTTTTTTCTCCATTGTGTATTTCCGTTTGCGGAAAATGTTGATAAAGCCTGGAATAAAATAAAAGGGGCTACCGATAATTAAATTGTAAAACTATTTAGATTCTATGTGGTAAATGGTATGTGTGTATATAGATTGTGTATAGGCTTGTCTCCCATTTGAATCTTCTCTTTGTGCCAGACTGGGTTCAAGTGACTTCTGTTTCTTTTTTTATTTATCTATGTATGTTATGTATTTTATGTATGTATGTATGTATGTATGTATGTATGTATGTATGTATGTATGTATGTATGTATGTATGTATGTATGTATGTATGTATGTATGTATGTAATGTATGTATGTATGTATGTATGTATGTATGTATGTATGTATGTATGTATGTATGTATGTATGTATGTATGTATGTATGTATGTATGTATGTAAACTCAGCAAAAAAACGAAATAAATTGCAATGTCCACACTGTGAGACGCCCAAGACAGCGCTACAGGGAGACAGGATGGACAGCTGATCGGCCTCGCAGTGGCAGACCACGTGTAACAACACCTGCACAAGATCGATACATCCGAACATCACACCTGCGGGACAGGTACAGGATGGCAACAACTGCCCGAGTTACACCAGGAACGCACAATCCCTCCATCAGTGCTCAGACTGTCCGCAATAGGTTGAGAGAGGCTGGACTGAGGAACTGTAAGCCTGTTGTAAGGCAGGTCCTCACCAGACATCACCGGCAACAGCGTCGCCTATGGGCACAAACCCACCGTCGCTGGACCGGCAAAAGGTGCTCTACACTGACCATTAGCGGTTTTGTCTCACCAGGGGTGATGGTCAGATTCGCGTTTATCGTCGAAGGAATGAGCGTTACACCGAGATCTGTACTCTGGAGTGGGATCGATTTGGAGGTTGAGGGTCCGTCATGGTTTGGGGCGGTGTGTGACTGAGCTTGTTGTCATTGCAGGCAATCTCAACACTGTGCGTTACAGGGAAGACATCCTCCTCCCTCATGTGGTACCCTTCCTGCAGGCTCATCCTGACATGACCCTCCAGCATGACAATGCCACCAGCCATACTGCTTGTTCTGTGCGTGATTTCCTGCAAGACAGGAATGTCAGTGTTCTGCCATGGCCAGCGAAGAGCCCGGATCTCAATCCCATTGTGGCGTAGGTCAGCCACCAGTGGAAGACTTGTCGAGGCCTGGTGACAGACGGAGTCTACATTACGAGGCGATGGCTCCCTTTGCTGGATGTGCCAGGTCTCGACGGGCTCTCCAGCCAGGAGTAATTGGGGCAGGTTGTGGTTGGTGAGTAATCAAGGGGCTGATTGCTCACCAGCTGGACGAGTCCCATAAAGCTGCCAGAAGGGCAGCACACGGAGGAGGGGACTGGGGGAAGAAAGGTTACTCCCATATAGTCATGCTCAGTCCCAGAGATAACGGAGGAAGCTCAGTTTTGTTCCCCCCAGAATACAGCAATACCCCGGAGCCCCAGAAGATGGTATCCTGGAGGTCTTATTCTTTTCTTTTGTTGATTAAATAAACACAATTGAAACCGAGCTCGTCTTGACCAAACCCCCTGGTCTGCCACAGTGTATATATATTATTTTACTGCTCTAGGGATGTACTTTTTTGGATAACCTTATTTACTATTATGTATAGATTTTTTATATATTTTTTCACTCTTCATGCAATGCGCAATGCAGAGAACACCGGAAGAACTATAATTTAATTACCATGAGTTAAATGTATTTTTTTCATTTTTTCAAATAATCCCATAAGGGATGGGTTGCCAATTGGCGAATTGACACAAAAATAACATTTAATTCATTCAAAAATAAAATGTAATTCATGCCAGCTGATTCATAATTTAGACTGGCTGAGAAACGCTGCCTACCTATCTGTCTCGTCCCGGCACGTTCATTACTATGGGACGGCTGGAGGATGTTTAAACAATGTTGCAAATGTCGGAGAGACACACAGTTAGGTTTATACACATCTCCGCTGTTGAAAACAAATATGTTAGTCTAAAAGAAATGTGAGATAATGTCTCGATGCTTTTTATTGTGGAGATGAAGTTTATAAATTACCTAGCTGGGCTGATGAGACAGTGGATTGCAGTCAGATGGAACAGAGTAAATAGGTATTTTAACATCATAGATTTAGCTGGTGGTAAATTGTGGAATAGACACTGGCTGGAATGAAGAATTCAGAATTAGACCCACCCATTGTAAAAAATAATCATTAACCAGATTACCCTGGATACCAAAATTAGATGAGTGATAACTCAGTTCTAGAATGTTGTCATTGATGAGAATGAATCAAAAAATCTATTGACATTCAGAATTTACTCTGTTTACACATCCAGCCTGTATTGTAGTTTCATGACCTGAGACAAATCATCAAAGGCACATTATCTACAGTATTTATTCAGAGTGGTACATGCATTCACACAGTCTTTATTTATAGGATCCTTCCAACCATATGATTAATATGTCAAGTGATAAACTTTTCACTGTTAATTTGATAATTTATAGAAAAACTGCACTTATGATGTGAAAATTACAGTAGATTAAATATCTGCAGCTGTAATGAAATCAACCAAATCAAACTTTATTTATATAGCATATTTCGTACATGTAGCCATGCAGCTACATGGGCTATTATTGAGGTTCACAATATCGTCTGTAAAAGATATGGAATGTGAGTGGAGGAAGCAAACCGTGACCAACCAGGTGCAGTCAGTGGAGGACCTGTACCCGGGTCACAGGGTCTGGGATCCTGGGTGCCTCACCGGATGGTCTGGTGGGCACCACAGTGGTGCTGGTGGTCAAGTATACCTATGAACATCCGCACACAAATCAGCTTTTGTTCTTACCTTTTTGGGGGATGGGGAGCACTGGATCAGCTCTCTTGTTGAACATCATGTCAGTGCTTGTGTTCAGGGAAGCCAATGGTCTAAAAATATTCCACATAGTACACTCACAGTAGGCTTTCAGAATAGCAGTACGGTTAACGCAAGTTCAATCACAAGAACTGGTCTGAGTGAATCTCCACACAGTTTCTTTCAGTAGTACAAAATAATTCACATTGCAGTTTATCATGGGCACAATAGGAATTTATATCTGTGATGTTTAAATGATGTCTTACCCCAGAGTGTAAGAGAGAGTACATCACTTCCAGCAGATATCCTTGCTGAGGGTGGCGTTGATCAAGCACTGCTTCTCGTGGGGTGAGCCTGACGTTCCCCATGTCATGCCTCATGTCTAAAACATGAGGAAAAGGGGACATAAAGTCAGAATTTCAATGCAACTACCAATTCAATGTTTTACACAATATTGTATCATATTTGATGAGTTACTGACCTGTCCGCCCACAGGCTCGATGTGCTGTAGTCTCCACAACTGGACGCTCGCTCTCGGATCACACTGGCACAGGATGTCCATGCACCAGATGGTCTGAGGGATGCACTCCTGTTGGACTGGAAAACAAAGAGACATTTGGTCAGTGGTGGGTCTTTTTCAATGCCATATCAACATCCTTATCTGGAAGAAAACACCTTGTTTGTCATAACACAAACACACCTTGGACAATGTGACAAGTGATGAGAACCATACACAAACGTGACAAACATACTGCACAGATATCAACAAATTCATTGTTGTATCACATTTGATGAGTCACTGACCTGCCGGTCCACAGGCTTAATCTGCCGACAGAAAGTGCATTGTTAATCATAACACAAACCCATCTTGGAGAATGTGACAAGTGGTCCCTCAACACCCAATCCTCATGCCTCATTAATGGTTCTTGTTTCCCAATCAACAGTCTTCTTCTTCTTCCCCTTCTTCTTCTTCCTCTTCGGCCATGGTGGATGAGAGCTACCTTTTCTGGTAAATACAGGGCCATTTCTCTTTCCCACCGGAAGATAGCAGCTGCAGACCCAAGGGTTGTCACTGGGTTCCCGGGCCAACACGTCTGAAAGACAAACAAAAGTTAGTTTTACTAGCTAGCTAAGTTGATTACTGAAACGTTACCATCTATATTCAAATACCATAACTCAGACTTGACTATTGTAACGGTAACAGACTGGGCTTTGGTTTATCTGCACATCTAAAATCCTAATATGTCGATGGGACATTTCTACTGGGATGGAGGAATCATCTGGAATGCTCAACTAGATGATCAGGACAGTCTAGTGTACTATTTGCCCGATGAGGTGGAGTATTGCTATGAGTTATACTACTTTACTTCTGATTCTAATTCTCAAGAGTAAAGTTAAAACCTTCAGCCGTGAGGTCACTGAGGAGGACCAACACTGATAAGGGGGGTTCGGCTGAAAGGGACTGGCATGCAGGGATGGAATATAAGGATTTTGGGCACTGGCCAGCAGACCCCGATTTCTACTAGCTCGGGTAACATTTAGGTCCTAAATCTGTGGCATACGATGTTTGTAAAGGCAAAATTTCACTCCTGTGTCAGGCTAGTTCGGCACATTTTCTGCTAGCCATTTCACTGCTGTGTCAGGTTAGTTTGGCACATTGTCTACTAGTCCAGTCTGAAAAGTAGTAGCCTCTGGCTACCTTCATTTTCATCCCTGCTAACATGTGCACTACCATTCAAAAGTTTGGAGTCACTTAGAATGTCCTGGTTTTTGAAAGAAAAGCGCATTTTTTTTGTCCATTAAAATAGGATCAAATTGATCAGAAATACCGTGTAGATATTGTTCATGTTGTAAATGAGTATTGTAGCTGGTAACGGCAGATTTGTTTTATGGAATATCTACATAGGCGTACAGAGGCCCATTATCAGCAACCATCACTCCTGTTTCAATGGCACGTTGTGTTAGCTAATCCAAGTTTGTCATTTTAAAAGGCTAATTCATCATTAGAAAACCCTTTTGCAATTGTTAGCACAGCTGAAAACTGTTGTCCTGATTAAAGAAGCAATAAAACTGGCCTTCTTCAGACCAGTTGAGTATCTGGTGCATCAGCATTTGTGGGTTTGATTACAGGTTCAAAATGGCCAGAAACAAAGAACTTTCTTCTGAAACGCTATTCTTGTTCTGAGAAATGAAGGCTATTCCATGTGAGAAATTGCCAATAAACTGAAGATCTCGTACAACTCGGTGTCCTCCCTCCCTTCACAGAACAGCACAAACTGGAAAGAGGAGTGGGGCCCCCGACGCACAACTGAGCAAGAGGACAAGTGCATTAGAGTGTCAAGTTTGAGAAACAGACGCCTCACAAGTCCTCAACTGGCAGCTTCATTAAATAGTACCCGCAAAACACCAGTCTCAAAGTCAACAGTGAAGAGGCGACTCTGGGATGCTGGCCTTCTAGGTTCCTCTGTCCAGTGTCTGTGTTATTTTGCCCATCTTAATATTTTATTTTTATTGGCCAGCCTGTGATATGGCTTTTTCTTTGCAACTATGTCTAGAAGGCCAGCATCCTGGAGTCGCCTCTTCACTGTTGACGTTCAGACTGGTGTTTTGCGGGTACTACTATCCCCCCCACGATTCTGAATGGCCTCCTATTGAAGATTGAATAACCAATATTCAACGAAAATCCAATACAAACATTAGCCAACTTAAGATAGCTTCTAAACTAGCATATTAACTCAGTAGCAAAGATATTAGGTTTCCCCATCTGGCAGCCCGCAGGTGATGTCTTTTGGATTCCCAAGTTCTCAGAAAACAATGCTGTAAAAACACTAGCAAACCAGCTTCAAGTGTTTTTAATTTTGGACATATGTATTCCCATGCATAATAGAGAGAGATATGTGATTATATCTCTTTGTGCTTGTTTCATTATATTTGCAGTCTACTAATTATTTTTCATTATGGTCTGACCCTTGACCATCCATCACTGAAGAGGAAATTGCCCCATGGCAGAATCTAGTTGATGATCCCTAGCCTATGATGTTGATGTAAATTGTACATTGTGGATAGTTTGGAATATAGCCGGAAATATGTTAATAAATATGTAATGACCCAAAAACCTAACTATGTTTGCACTATAGTTAACCAGATCTTGACTACAACTAAGTATTTGACCCCACTGTGTTTTTACATTGTGAGTAAAACGTAATGCTTCTTACCCTTTAAATTCATTGACTTCAATTGAAATTATGATAAACGAGGGAGTGAGATTACTTTTTCTCTTCCGTCTCTGGTTGTGGTACCCCACCAGTACAAACTGCTTAAATCAAAATAGTATGGCTACTAAATGTGCAATGTTATAAATTATGGATTTCAATATTGTCCTCATCTTACATTTTATTTACACAATATTTCAGAGCTTAGCGATATAAATATTGTTGAACTGGTCAAGCAAGCTGCCAGACGATTAACGTGACAACTACCGATTTCAACTGCACTGTTGGTTAAGGGCTTGTAAGTAAGCACTTCACGGTAAAGTCTACACTTGTATTCGGCGCATGTGTCAAATAATGTTTGATTTGATAAGCGTTCTCTGAAAAGGGCTTATTCAAAATGAGACCACTAGCTAGATTTATTGCTCCTCTTTAGGCCTTTTTGTTTTATAAAACAAATTAAAAAGATATGCCTACAATGGTTGTGCAGTATAGACTATGGCAGCAATAGATTATTGAGTCAGCTAATTTTAAAAATAAACAATCGTTAGCATTGGAATTAGGCTCTGTGAAATCCACATTACGTGTTTTTGTGGATTCATTAAATGATTGCAGTTATTGTCTCCAGTTTTAAAGTGATTTTATATTTCAATTACTGTTGTGTGTTGTATCCTACAAGCTACTTTTAAGTAATTACCAAACATTGTTTCATATTATTACATTTTCCAGTTTTGCTTAAAATTGTGTAAAAATGGTCCAGTAACTGTTATAGTTTTTCTGTTGACATGACTGCTCTACCTTTGCGTTTAGCTGTCTGTTGTGAAATTCTTGAAATACACAATCTGCCTTATAAATGAATATAAGGGTCAACTCAAAATGATCTACGGCTAATGGATATGTACGCGTAACTGGCCTAGAGATTTGCTGTACACTAGGGATAGAGAGTCACCTCCAACAACTTAGTTACTTTTCAGTCTGCCTTTGGGGAAATTATGCTACTTTTCAGGATGCCTTTTCATACTAAGGTGACAGACTAAAACAATTTGATCATCTATAGTGGATGATTGCTCTTTAAATAAACAAGTTTCAAAATTAAATTTCTATGTGTTCCCAAGTGATCACAATAATGTCTTGTCGTCCCATATGCAAAAGACAATGTTTGTATATACTTTACACATGCCATGACTTTAGATATAGCTAACAGACATTCTCTCACCTGACCACTGAGGAAAATTACTCAAGGTGTCTTTTGTAATGTACTCATCTGTCACGTTCTGACCCTAGTTATTGTATTAATTGTTTGTTTTAGTTGGTCAGGACGTGAGTTGAGTGGGCATTCTATGTTTTGTGTGTCTAGGTTGTTTTTCTGTGTTCGGCCTAGTATGGTTCTCAATCAGAGGCAGGTGTCGTTAGTTGTCTCTGATTGAGAATCATACTTAGGTAGCCTGGGTTTCACTGTTGTTTTGTGGGTGATTGTTTCCGTGTCTGTTTCACCACACAGGACTGTTACGGTTTACACATTTATTGTTTTGTATTTTTGTAGTGTTCTCAGTTATCGTCTATATTAACAATGTTTAACACTAACCACGCTGCATGGTCCTCCGATCCTTCTCGCCTCTCCTCTTCAGACGAAGAGGAGGAAAACCATTACAGAATCACCCACCAGCCAAGGACGAAGCGGCGTGGTAACCGACAGCGGCAGCAGCAGCAGCAGCAGGAGCAGCAGGAGCAGCAGCAGCAAAAGCAGCAGCAAGAGAAGCAACAGAAGCAGCAGAGGAAGCGGGAGCAGCAGCAAAAGCAGCAGCAGGAGAGGCAACAGCAGCAGAAGAGGCAACAGCAGCAGAAGAAGCAGCAGCAGCAGAAGAATAAGCAGCAGCAGCAGCAGGAGAGACAGCATTATCTGGACTATACAACTTGGGAAGAGAGACAGGTGGGCGGACAGCGTCTCCCGCCTGTCCGGCGCTGCCAGAGCTTCCGCCCCTCAGTCCAGAGGTGCCAGAGCCCCTCAGTCCAGAGGCGCCAGAGAACCTCTGTCCAGCGCTGCCGGAGTCTCCAGTCTGCCCAGCGTCGCCTGAGCTGCCCATCTGCCCAGTGCCGCCTGAGCTGCCTGTCTGCCCAGCACCATCAGAGTCTCCCGTCTGACCAGAGCTGCTAGTCTCTCCCGTCTGTCCAGAGCTGCTAGTCTCTCCCGTCTGTCCAGAGCTGCTAGAGTCTCCCGTCTGTCCAGTCTCCCGTCTATCCAGAGTTGCTAGAGTCTCCCGTCTGTCCAGAGCTGCTAGAGTCTCCCATCTGTCCAGAGCTGCTAGAGTCTCCCGTCTGTCCAGAGCTTCTAGAGTCTCCCGTCTGTCCAGAGCTTCTAGAGTCTCCCGTCTGTCCAGAGCTTCTAGAGTCTCCCGTCTGTCCAGAGCTGCTAGAGTCTCCCGTCTGTCCAGAGCTGCTAGAGTCTCCCGTCTGTCCAGAGCTGCTAGAGTCTCCCGTCTGTCCAGAGCTGCTAGTCTCTCCCGTCTGTCCAGAGCTGCTAGAGTCTCCCGTCTGTCCAGTCTCCCGTCTATCCAGAGTTGCTAGAGTCTCCCGTCTGTCCAGAGCTGCTAGAGTCTCCCATCTGTCCAGAGCTGCTAGAGTCTCCCGTCTGTCCAGAGCTTCTAGAGTCTCCCGTCTGTCCAGAGCTTCTAGAGTCTCCCGTCTGTCCAGAGCTGCTAGAGTCTCCCGTCTGTCCAGAGCTGCTAGAGTCTCCCGTCTGTCCAGAGCTGCTAGAGTCTCCCGTCTGTCCAGAGCCGCTAGAGTCTCCCGTCTGTCCAGAGCCGCTAGAGTCTCCCGTCTGTCCAGAGCCGCTAGAGTCTCCCGTCTGTCCAGAGCCGCTAGAGTCTCCCGTCTTCCCAGAGCCGCTAGAGTCTCCCGTCTTCCCAGAGCCGCTAGAGTCTCCCGTCTTCCCAGAGCCGCTAGAGTCTCCCGTCTGTCCAGAGCCGCTAGAGTCTCCCGTCTGTCCAGAGCCGCCACAGCCGCCAGTCAGCATGGAGCGGCCAGAGCCGCCAGTCAGCATGGAGCCGCCAGTCAGCCAGGATCCGCCAGAGCCGCCAGTCAGCCAGGATCCGCCAGAGCCGCCAGTCAACCAGGATCCGCCAGAGCCGTCTCATCAGACCACATGACCTTCTCCCATTCCTCCTCTGGATCATCCAGATGGTCATTGGCAGACTTCAGATGGGCCTGGACATGCGCTGGCTGGAGCAGGGGGACCTTGCGTGCGCTGCAGGATTTTAATCCATGACGGCGTAGTGTGTTAATGGTTTTCTTTGAGACTGTGGTCCCAGCTCTTTTTAGGTCATTGCCAGGTCCTGCCTTGTAGTTCTGGGCTGATCCCTCACCTTCCTCATGATCATTCATTCCCCCACGAGGTGAGATCTTGCATGGAGCCCCAGAACGAGGGTGAATGACCGTCATCTTGAACTTCTTCCATTTTCTAATAATTGAGCCAACAGTTGTTGCCTTCTCACCAAGCTGCTTGCCTATTGTCCTGTAGCCCATCCCAGCCTTGTGCAGGTCTACAATTTTATCCCTGATGTCCTTACACAGCTCTCTGGTCTTGGCCATTGTGGAGAGGTTTGGAGTCTGTTTGGTTGAGTGTGTGGTCAGGTGTCTTTTATACAGGTAACGAGTTCAAAACAGGTGCAGTTAATACAGGTAATGAGTGGAGAACAGGAGGGTTTCTTAAAGAAAAACTAACAGGTCTGTGAGAAGAATAATTCTTACTGGTTGGTAGGCGATCAAATACTTATGCCATGCAATGAAATACAAATGAATTACTTAAAAATCATACAATGCGATTTTCTGGATTTTTGTTTTAGATACCGTCTCCCACAGTTCAAGTGTACCTATGATAAAAAATTACAGACCTCTACATGCGTTGTAAGTAGGACAACCTGCAAAATCGGCAGTGTATCAGATACTTGTTCTCCCCACTGTAGGTACTACATAATGCCAGACAAAGAAAAACAAAATGGTCAAACATTTATGTTTCTTGATTGGAGTGACTGTATAATATAGTGCAATTGGGCAGTTCTGTGCAAGTTCTGTAATACATCACATAAGTGGACTTGCAGTGGTTACTCAAGGAGAACTTTGGGTAGCATTGCACTACAGAATAGGCTGTCTCTTATTTTTTTATGATATTGGGAAAAATTAATACTCAAAAACATTTAACAGCTACAATTATTGTAAGCATGTAGTCAGTAAACAGTTGTTACAACTGAAGACTTTGGGTGGAGAATCAGGACATGCATCCAGATTTGCTCCCAGAGAGCAAATCGTGCAGTGAGACGGCAGGAGAGTAGAATAAATATAATAATTGTCAGGAGAAGGTAAGGAAAGTGTATTTAAAGACAAAGTAATTCATAATTAGACTGATATACCCTTGGCTATATTAGCCACGATTTACCGTTCTTTGTGCCATATCCCCCGCGCATCCCGCAAAAGGAGGTGTTGCTAACATTTACGATAGAAAATGTACAAATAAATAAAAACGACTGCATTCCTGAAGACAATGTACGTATATTTTTATTTTATTTTACCTTTATTTAACTAGGCAAGTCAGTTAAGAAAAAAATCTTATTTTCAATGACGGCCTAGGAACAGTGGGTTAACTACCTGCTCAGGGGCAGAATGACAGATTTGTACCTTGTCAGCTCAGGGATTTGAACTTGCAACCTTACGGTCACTAGTCCAACGCTCTAACCACTAGGCTACCCTGCCGCCCCATATGAAACGCTTCAGTCTGGTTTTAGACCCCATCATAGCACTGAGACTGCACTTGTGAAGGTGGTAAAATGAGTCTGTTATATCTGGAGTATTTATCCTGTCTCATCCTGTGTCCTGTGTGAATTTAATCTCTCTCCCTCCCTCTCCCCTATGACCATGTCTCGGGACTACCTGAGCTGATGACTCCTTGCTTTCCCCAGTCCACCTAGTCGTGTTGCTGCTCCAGTTTAAACTGTTCTGCTTGCGGCTATGGAACCCTGACCTGTTCACTGGACGTGCTACCTTGTCCCAGACCTGCTGTTTTCAACTCTCTAGAGACAGCAGGAGTGGTAGAGATACTCTGAATGATCAGCTATGACAAGCCATTTGACATTTACTCCCGAGGTCCTGTTGCACCATCTATAACCACTGATTATTATGATTTGACCTTGCTGGTCATCTATGAACTTTTTAACATCTTGGCCATGTTCTGTTGTAATCTCCACCTGGCACAGCCAGAAGAGGACTGGCCACCTCTCATAGCCTGGTTCTTCTCTAGGTTTCTTCCTAGGTTCCGGCCTTCCTAGGGAGTTTTTCCTAGCTACCGTGCTTCTACACCTGCATTGCTTGCAGTTTGGTGTTTTAGGCTGGCTTTCTGTACAGCACTTTGTGACATTAGCTGATGTAAGAAGGACTTTATAAATAAATTTGATTGATATCTTACACACTGTCAAATGTAACGGAGTGTGTTAAATGGTTGTTGTTCATACAAGGACACATACGTAGCTGGACATGACCGCCTCAATGACCAAATAGCCATTGAGGTGAGAAATGTAGCCTCACCAACTGCAAACACACCTCCATAAACATTCTTGTGTTAACGGAAGTTGGTTGGATGATGATTATATGGTTTCCTCTGTACCAAATATTGTTATTGGGGGGAGTAGGTTGCTCATTTCACTGCTAAATGCACCAGGCCTTTGCTGACAAGGAACTGAAATACCATAACCTCATATCACACTTGGACAGCCTTGGATATACAGTACCAGTCAACATTTTGGACACACCTACTCATTTAAGGGTTTTTCCTTTATTTTTTATATCTACATTGTAGAATAGACATCAAAACTATGAAATAACCCTTTCACATGTAGTGGAATCATGTCGTAACCAAAGAAGTGTTTAACAAATCGAAATATATTTTATATTTGAGATTCTTCAAAATGGCCACCCTTTACCTTGAAGACAGCTTTGCACGCTCTTGGCACTCTCTCAACCAGCTTCATGAGGTAGTCACCTGGAATGCATTTCAATTAACAGGTGAGCCTTGTTAAAAGTTAATTTGTGGAATTTCTTTCCTTCTTAATGCATTTGAGCCAATCAGTTGTGACAAGGTGGGGGTGGTATACAGAAGATAGTCCATATTATGGCAAGAACTGCTCAAATAAGCAAAGAAAAAGGACAGTCCATCATGAAGGTCAGTCAAGTTTCCTCAAGTGCAGTTGCAAAAACCAAGTGCTATTATGAAACTGGTTCTCATGAGGACCATCACAGGAAAGGAAGACCTAGAGTTACCTCTGCTGCAGAGCATAAGTTAATTGGAGTTAACTGCACCTCAGATTGCAGCCCAAATAAATGCTTCACAGAGTTCAAATAACAGACACATCTCAACATCAACTGTTCAGAGGAGACTGCATGAATCAGGCCTTCATGGTCAAATTCCTGCAAAGAAACCACTACCAAAGGACACCAATAAGAAGAAGAGATTTGCTTGGGCCAAGAAACACGAGCAATGGACATTAGACCGGTAGAAATCTGTCTATTGTTCTGAAGAGTCCAAAGTTGAGGTTTTTGGTTCCAACCGCTATGTCTCTGTGAGACGCAGAGTTGGTGAACGGATGATCTCCACACGTGTGCTGCTTTTCCTTCACTCGGTCCAACTCATCCCAAACCATCTCAATTGGGTTGAGTTTGGGTGATAATGGATGCCAGGTCATCTGATGCAGCATTCCATTACTCTCCTTCTTGGTCAAATAGCCCGCAGAGGGAAGGAAAAGCAGCCACCAAGTGGTCAGCATACAGTGTGTGGGAACTCCTTCTAAACTATTGGAAAAGTATTCCTCATGAAGCTGGATGAGAGAATGCCAAGAGTGTGCAAAGCTGTCATCAAGTCAAAGAAAGGCTGGCTACTTTGAAGAATCTAAAATATTTTATGATTTGTATAACACTTTTTTGGTTACTACATGACTCCTGTGGTCATGTGGTTTGGTAAGAAGAATGCCTCTCTCCCCACCGGTGTGATTACTACCTGAGGGTTTAGAGCTTGAGGTAGTCACCTTATACAAGTACTTGGACACTGTACCATCTAGCCATACTCCCTTCTCTCAGCACATATCAAAGCTGCAGTCTAAGGTTATATCTTGGTTTTCTCTATCGTAAATGCTCTTCTTTCACCCCAGCTGCCAAACTAACCCTGATTCAGATGACTATCCTACCCATGCTAGACTATAGAGACGTAATTTATACAAATAAAGGTGCTCGAGCAGCTAGATTTTCTTTGCCATTCGGCCATGCTACCAATGCTCCTTATAGGACACATCACTGCACTCTATATATACTCTTCTGTAAACTGGTAATCTCTGTATACCCGTTGCAAGACCCACTGGTTGATGCTTATTTATAAAACCTTTTTAGGCCTCACTCCCCCCTATCTGAGACAAATACTGCAGCCCTCATCCTCCACTTACAACACCCATTCTGCCAGTCATATTCTGTTAAAGGTCCTCAAAGCACACACACATCCCTGGTTTGCTCCTCTTTTCAGTTCGCTGCAGCTAGCGACTGGAATGTCATGCATTTATATCACAAGTTGCTGGGCTGACAGTTGGCAAGAAATGGCAAATTACTAGTCAGAAAAGGGTGACATCTTTACTATTAAATGAGTAAACAAACTAGATTACAACACCCTCTTGGCTAGTCCGTTTAAAAGAAAGCTAACCAGCTAGCTAACATACAATAGAAAGGTATGGGAAGTTAGTTAGCACAACATGCTTACAGACTTTCAGGAGAGAAATACATATTCATAAACATTATACTAGTAATAATTTCTCAAATCTGGAAATGAAATAGCACAATTACAGATAAGTAATGTTAGCAGACTCCTCCATCAATGTTTTTAGATCTTAAGCTTGCTTAAACGAATCAATCAATGGACTTCTACATTTATATATAAAAAAACATTTTTTTTCTTTCTATTGATAAAGGCTTTACGAAAAAAAAATCGAAAATATGCCATATAATTGCCCATTTAAACAGGGAATTTCCTAATTTGAAAAGCAACTCCACAGAAGAAAATCGTTTATTACTACACTTGTAAATGCAAACACAACAGGTGAAAAGAAAATCAAGTGTAAAATACTTAACATTTTCTCACAACGTGAAATTAAGACGACAGGAGTTTTATTCACCTGTTCATTCAAAAATTACATGACGTGTAAAAATGTACACTAAGTAATTAGAACGCTTGAATGTTATACTTTCAAACGCTTGAAATTGTGCCACTGCACACGTTTTGAACGCTGGTGTAGTAACTGGCACAATTTTATGCGTTTGAAAGTACGTCCAAAGAGTTGTAATAAATAAACCAAGATAGACCACAGTCTGTCATTTCCAATTGGAATGCATGAGTCATAGTGGGAAGAACAAGCGAGGAGGTGGGCACAAGCGAGAGAGATCATATTGGCATGTTCTAGCCTACATCTGCATATTTCTGTTAGAGAACGCCTACTCTGTGACGTGACCGTGTGCAATTACTCAATTCGCCTTTTCACACTCCTTCTAAACAACGCCATTTAAAAAATATAAAAAACATTTTTGGCAAAGGGTCAAGTCTACAAAACTTAGTCCACTCTGTTCATAGCAGATTCTAGTTTTGGGAACAAAAAACTGTATTGAGATAAAAATGTTCCATCAACGAGAAACCGTGCAGAATCTAGGTCAAAATCCATCTCTTTCCCTCTTCTCCCACTGCTGGCCAGTGGACTTCGTCGTGGAAATGCCAAGCAGATGCTTCAAATTTATACATCCGGTGAAAGATCTGTGGTACGACGTTCTAGCCCCTCCCACATCAATTTCCGTGAGTTTCACTTTTGTTTGACTTCCGGCCTGTCGCGATGAATTGCTTACTCTGGGCACGAGATGTTGCTAAATATGGATCAAATTGTAAAAATGTGTAAATGCATTCACATAATTTAGGTTGAAGGTTGAACCAATGCAATGTTATTGGCTTGCTAAATGAACTGCTTTTCCTGAAAATGTCTCTGATAAAGTTGTTAGTTGTTGTTCTTATGCAATATCCAGGACATGTTACAGCCATAACATCATAATCAAGTAGTCAAGCATCTGCAGATCAGCGAGGAGGAGGAGGAAAACCCATTGAACAATAAGTACTAGTTAGTTATTATATCAGATATACATTGAATTGGCTTGCTAAATGTGTTGCCTTTACTGAAAATGTCTGATAAAAAGCTGTACTCTGAAAAAAAGGTGCAATCTTGAACCTAAAAGGGTTCTTCGGCTAACCTTTTGAACAACACGTTGGTTCCGGGTAGAACCCTTTTGGTTCCAAGTAGAACCAATTTGTAGAACCAACCTTAATGCTATTAGAAACGGTTTACCAATGTAATTACAACAGTAAACAAGTAATATTGACTCATACACGTGGTATATGTTCTGATATACCATGGCTTTCAGCCAATCAGCTTATAAACCATTTTATAATTTCTTTATCTATTTTTACTGAGTCGCTATCTGTCTCATGTTGTAATGATCATCAGCATGAACAAGATTGAATTGTTGAACTGTTGAATTGTCAACTGGACTAAATTCTTAGTAGGAAGATGGTGCTGTTCAGAATGACAAGTTTATGACTGTTGGTGTTCACAGGAATCTCCAAAAGCTAAGATGAAGGAGCGGGAGGAATACAGACAGTTTCTTTCTATTACACCTTCACCAAGTCATACAATGTTTGCTTCATGAAAAATGGTTACATCTTCTGAAATAAATACAGAGTTATTTTTGTTCATTCTGTTTCTAATGTTTATGCTGGATGTGAGTAATTTAGCAGGTCTATAGTATAAGGTATTGTTTTGAAATGTTTATTAAATATCTATTCAGTCAACTCATTATTTTATTTTACCTTTTTAAAACCTGTTGTGACTATAATAATTAAAACATTCAACTTTTTTGAATTTTTTTGTTTTGTAACACTTTGGCAGAATTTACAATTACCTGTCTTTTCCATTTGAATCTGTCTCAATCTGTTTATCGTTCTCTCTAAGTAGAAGTAGTAATGCAATGGGTAGAGTTTAAAGTATATTTGGGTACAAAAATAAAATCCAAATTAAAACAATAGCAGGGCATAAACCGTCATTATTTTCATTTTTGGAGAAAAAAACGTTCCCATAGTAAACGGGATATTTTGTCAGGACAAGATTCTACAATATGCATATAATGGACAGCTTAGGATAGAAAACTCTCTAACGTTTCCAAAAATATTGTCTGTGAGTATAAGAGAACTGATGTTGCAGGCGAAAGCCTGAGAAAAATCCAATCCGGAAGTGCCCCATGTTTTGAAAGCGCTGCGTTCCAATGAGTCCCTATTGAGCAGTGAATGGGCTATCAACCAGATTACTCTTTCTCCGTATTCCCGAAGGTGTCTACAGCATTGTGACGTAGTTTTACGCATTTATGTTGAAGAATACCCGTAAGCGGCTACATTGCGCAAGTGGTCACCTGATGCTGCCAGAGAGATTCTCACGTAAAATACAGAGGTAACCATTACTCCAATCGGTCCTACTGAAAAACAAATTGTCCCGTTAGCTGATGAAGATTATCTCATAGAACAAAACATAACATTTCCTAAGCCTGTATTTACCAAATAAGTTATTTTCGATGATTATCAAAAAACATACAAAAACACCAGTCATCACCCCATACACTGTCGAACAAACCAATGGCGGAGTTAGTGCCCGGGGGTGGAGGTCGGCCCCAATCTCCCTGAGTAGACCCCATTCCTTTCTTGCCCTCTTCCCCAATCTCCCTAGTGCAGGGAGCTGGCTGGATGGAGTGGCGCCCAGTTGTGGCCTTGGTAGCAGGCGGAGATCTGGCACCCTCTCCAGGGTGTCGGCCCCCCTTTCCTGAGTCCCCCCCCCCCCTTGTGCAGGGAGCTGGGTAGATCTAGTGGCTCCCCTTGGTGGCCGGGGTGGAGGTCAGGCCCCCTCTCTGGGAGTTAGCTGCCCCTACTGGGTCGGCCCCAGCACTCTCCGGTCCTCTCCCCCCATCTCCTGCTGCAGGGAGCAGGCTAGATGTAGTGGCGTCCCCTGGTGGCCACGGGTGGTGGTTGGCCCCAAACAAGCATTCTAATCACCTGAAAATGCACACTGGACAGGTGTAAAGAACATGTAAAAATGACCAAACAAGTTTTTGTAAATGCACTCTGGACCATGGCGGAGTTAGTGCCTACAAAAAGAGGCCATTACTATTTTGCTCTATAGCTTGGACAAGGATCTGGCTGGATGTAAGGTGTCGGGCCCCCCTCCCTGGGTTAGCCTTAGCCCTCTCTGGCCCCCTCCCCCATGTCCCTGGGGAAATTAGCTGGAGTAGTGTCGCCCCCTCTTCAGGGCATCGGCATCTATAAAAAAGAAAGGAAATGACCTGTAAGTATAATGTAAAACAACATTTTATAGGTTGATGCGTTTCCAGCGGATCCCATTCCTCACTTGAATCCCATGTAAAGTGATGTGCGTGACAATATGTCTTCTTGTTTTTGTCTCCCTACCAGCAGACTCGGTCTCTCTGATGGACTGTCTCCACCTTCCACCACCGTGCGCCAAATACTCAAAATGTGAATCTGAAGGCTGACACCCTGAGCCGGTGTGACTGGACAGTAAAGGAGTCAGTCTCAAATGTGAAAACTGTTCAAGGGTGTGTAGACTTTCACTAGGCACTGTATACCCATTGCTTCTTGAAGAAAGGTTATACATGCTTGTTGAGCTAAGTTTAACTGTTGTTCCCCATCAGAACAAAACATAGGCATGTTTAACGGAAAACAAACACGGTATAGCCTCAAAACATGGTTCAAACTATCATTTTTATATAATGAATGGCCATTATTGCATCCATAGCGCCCTTATGTTTATGGTCAGTGCTAACTGGGATCCTTGGGACGTCCTTACCCTAAACCATAACCCTAACCGTAACAAAATCCCTTACCTAACCTTAAACATTTTAAATGTCCACTTCAATGGGGTAGGGACGTCCAAAGGAACTGGAATAGCACGGACCATATGTTTTTTATTATCTGAGAGCTGTAGCCATGAATACTGGGCAGGGGACACAAAATAAGAGAGACATGTGTGAGAGACAGACAGTGGCCTGACCATAGAATTATAGAATATTATTATGACATAGCCTGACAATAGGTCACAGAAAATAAATATTTTCTGAGGGAAATTAATCTGAGGCCTTTGCAGCCCCAAGTTGCCCATCCCTGACCCAGAGTCCTGAAATGTTGTGCATAGTTCCCTCTTCTCACAAGGAACAAATTTGCTTCAAGGAACCACAAGGTCTGCCATTATGTATTTTCCATTTAGCATTTTCTTTTTAAACACTTAAAATATATCTCCTCTGGAACCACAGGGCCAATCTGGATGAAACTTGATACTTGGCATCTATGGACCATGGTCTTTCAATGCAATATTTTTCAGACTAGTATGTCAGACAACTGACCAATGGGGACGTGGTCTGGCACATAAATGCATATTTGTAATGTAACCAAACATCGTACACATGTTCCAAACCCTATCCAGACTTAACACATGCAAACACATTCAGATTGACCATATGGTGGCGCTCTTGATCTGTTTGACTCAGTGTTGAAAATGAAAACCTCTGTGGTTATTGTTTTGTGTTATTTTGATGTTCTTCCTTATTGTGTGGTGTCAAAATCTGACTGAATTGTTGTAACTTCTTTTGCTCTTTTTTTCTACTGTTATTCAAAAGGTGCTGTCAGGACAAACACTTTAACATGCAAGGCTACAGATGGAGAGAGACGTTTTAAGGTGGCTGAAGCTTGCAACAGAGACGGAGGAATAAAGGAGAGGACCGAACACAGCAAGGAAAAGGCAGATAGACCCAGAGAGACATAGATACATGTAAAGGATAAACACTGACTTGTAACTTATCTCGAAATCATGGATGACTTGGTACTGCCCGAGAGTATTAGTTGCAGATAATGTACAGAGCAGAGGTGTTTATCCCGCTTATAACCACTGGTGCCAAAGAAAACAAGCACACATTTACTGGTAAACATTTTCATTGCAATGAAGTAAATTCATACCATTTCATCCTTCCACTATACCTGGTTGTTAGTTCTATTGGTTAGGTTGCTAGAAAAGCAGACTTGTTGTTCATTCTATTTGTTTGATAGCTATGCAGGCTGGTTAAGTTCTTATCCCTAGCTTGCTAGCTAGCATGCTCTACCATACCTACCTATCACATCGTTGTGTCAGTCATACAGAGTAACATTGTTTCAGAATTCTTAGCAGACTGGGATTTTTTTTTTTACATAATTGGATAATAGCTTCACTTGTTCTTCTCGTCATGGAAGCCTTACTTCATATTATTCTGATATTTTTCCGTGTGAATACCAATAGATTCAGTTTCCCCAAACGTGCACAATTTCTCAGAAAGCGCTTGCTCTTCTCCTCCATTCATGAGTACAGGGCCGGATTAAGAAATCATAGCCCCCCACCCATTACCCCTGCACCAAGATTCAATTTGATGCGTGGTACATTTACTGTTGAAGAAATGTCTTGCAATTCAACATAACTTGCACGATAGAAGACATTAGCTGAATCTTTTTTTAATACCACACAAATGACCTAAATGAGTGGCTACACTGACAAACTGAGAACAATCTGGTCTTGAAGTCAAACAAACAATAGCCCAGGCCAGTGAAGCGACACACAGATTGTACAATATTAGGAGGCAATTTTTTGATATATAGTACCAGTCAAAAGTTGACACACCTACTCATTCAAGGGCTTTTCTTTATTTTTACTATTTTCTACATTGAATTCCTTCAAGACTGAAAAGCATTCCTCATGAAGCTGTTTGAGAGAACGCCAAGAGTGTGCAAAGCTGTCAAGGCAAAGGGTGGCTACTTTGAAGAATCTCAAATATATTTAGATTTGTTTAACCCTTTTTTTTGGTTACTACATGATTCCATGTGTGTTATTTCATAGTTTTGATGTCTTCACTATTATTCTACAGTGTAGAAAACTGTATAATTTGTTTAATTTTTTAAACCTGGAATGAGTAGGTGTCTAAACTTTTGGCTGGTAGTGTATGTATTTTTTAGGCTACTAAATACAATTTCCAGTGGCACACTGACTTACCTCATGATGAAGATGAAGTCATAGGCTATTACTCACGGTGATGGTCGATGCGCAATAGCCTATCTCAAGATGAGCTACCTTGAAAAACAGTGCTGCTGTATGCAAGAATGTGGGAGTTGTTGAGAAAGGTTTTATTCTATTGGTTCTACAGACAGATTAGTCTTCTCTTCTCAGCAGTAGGTGTTCCAAACGATACATTTTCCCCACGATTGTATTTTGAAATTTGCAAAAGGCAAACGGACTACAGCTGCAACAAACCCTTCTATGAATTATACTTTGTCTATGGCCATACTGCAACAAGCTGTAGGCCTATATGTGGTGTGCCTGCTGGCCGCCTGTCTCTCCACCCACTCATTCCAATATGTTCTGCAGTGTATGATGCGTCAAAGAGTGGCATATGGCATCTAAACCATTTGATATTGATATACCATTGTAGCTTAGGTATCCTTGGTGTTAGAGATCAGACTTTGGAGCCTGCGGTATATCATCCACTCCTATATAATGGTTTCTAAAGAAATCACTAAAATAAACATCCTTTCAAAAATATTTTCTGTATCTGGGCATTGGTGTCCTGACTATGCTTTCGTGTCACCCAGGTCCAAGGCTGCTGTGTAAGCAGCATGGAAACACAGTTACTGGAAATTCTCTAATCTCCTCCTATTGATTTTTCGGGAGCCTTCTGAACATTTACAGGAATAAAAGAGACACACAAGCCTTTTTTAAAATGATTCTTCACTAGAGGTCAGGAGAAAGGAGGAGGATGTGAGGAGGCAAATACTGTAAATCCACGATGGGGGGGAATCAAAGATGGGAAAGGCCCTCTGATTCCCAGTCTCTGGAGTTGTTATTGACGGCACTGGACCGGATGGGCAATGTGTTAGGCCAAGGAAGGATATGTGCAAGTGCTACTAGTCTAGTGGTTAGTGTTGGGCCAGTAACCAAAAGGTTGCTGGATTGAATCCCCGAGCTGACAAGGTAAAAATCTGTCGTTCTGCCCCTGAACAAGGCAATTAACCCACTGTTCCCCGGGAGCTGAAGATGTGGATGTTGATTATGGCAGCCCCCTGCATCTCTCTGATTCAGAGGGATTGGGTTAAATGCAGAAGACACATTTCAGTTGAATGCATTCCGTTGTACAACTGACTAGGTTTTCCCCTAGATTGGCATTTTTGAGCTTGAGGATCTTTGGAAAAGTATAGTTTAGATGACTGATGGAGGCGCTGTGTTGAAGCCACCGTACCTCCATCTTGGCTCTCCCCCACCATTGTAAAACATATTTTGGAAACTTTAGAAATGCATTTACTAATGTCTACATTTGTTTTTGCCACATTTATTATATTACAGACACCTTAATGCATAATTTTAAATTATGTTAGCTAAACAAAAATATTTAAGTATAATTTTTGGAGGACTACTACTGAGTAGTGCCAATATGGCCGACCGGTGGCTTCAAAGCCTTTCAATTGCCAATATATTTTAAGTTAGGTTTAATTTTTAAGGAAAAGTTATTCACCAAATAAAAGAAGTGATAAACAACCATACAGATAAACATAAATAATACAATTAAAAACGGTGTGCTGGTGTGATTGGAAGCCCAAGGGCGTATATGAAAACCACACCACAAAAAACGATATACAATACATAAGTAAAAAAATCTAAAGGTTTGTTAAAAGGGATAACAAAACCTACTAATTATAAATGTATACATTAATTGATCAGAAATCACAAAATATATATATACTGTTTATATTTGTTTTGTTGAAATGTGAGTGTGTGTGAGAGTTAGGCTATATGAAGGAGATTACTGAGTAGTTTGGTTCATCAGGCTGCCTCCAGTCTTCACCTGATGATATTGGTTTTGACAATGTGAAGATAAGAATTCCAGAGTATTGTGAGGTGCGGCAGTGGGGAGGAAATGAAAAGTTGTACGACTGAATGTATTCAACTGAAATGTGTCTTCCGTATTTAACCCAACCCCTCTGAATCAGAGAGGTGCGGGGGGAGGCTGCCTTAAGGGTGAAGGTTATCGTCTTGCGTTACATTACATAGATGGATTTCAGAATTAACCTGGAAGAATCCATTGAAGAGTTTAGGTAAACTGTCTGGGAGCTATGAGTATTTGTAGATGAAAGTGCATAATTGGGGTACCTTCATTTCGTAAATAGGCAAGATATTGAGTTTTGTAAACAAAGGTGCAGATGGAGCCAGATCATTAGAGGAGGTGGCTAGTCTTGCAAATGTATTTTGTATGATGAGTAATTTGTGTAGGTAGGATGCTTATGCACTGGCCGAGACAATATTACAGTAAATGAGATATGGGTACATTAAGCAAATTTCATCACGTTGCTACAGACAAATTGAATATGATCTTTCCAGGATAACTTTTCATTAATCAGAACTCAGAGGAATCTAGTTCATGTGACTTGTTCCATTTCATTCCCACCAACTAGGTAAGTCAGCTAAGAACAAATTCTTATTTACAATGACGGCCTACCCCTGGGACTCCCGGTTTGGGCTTAGTGGTACTATCATTTGTTTTTCAACAGGACAATGACCCAACACACCTCCAGGCTGTGTACGGGCTATTTTACTAAGAAAGAGAGTGATGGAGTGCTGCATCAGATGACCTGTCCTCCACAATCCATAAAACTTCAACCAAATTGAGTTGGTTTGGGATGAATCGGACCGCAGAGTGAAGGAAAAGCAGCCAACAAGTGCTCAGCATATGTGGGAACATAATCAAGACTGTTGGAAAAGCATTTCCATTTGAAAAATAAAATAAAAACCTTTGAATGAGTAGGTGTTCGAAAACATTTGACTGGTAGTGTAGGTTAGAGGCTCAGTCATCGAGGAAAACACTGATTTTACCAAAGAGGCACCAATCTCATCAGGACCTGCTGCTGATATCTTTAAGTTACCAATTACCTCCATCACCAGGAGGATCAAACTGAAGGAGAGAAGGGAAATGTCCCTTAAATGTAATCCAAGGGATTTCCATCAGTTGTCTCTATTTTCTTTGATAGAGGAACCCACATTCACAAAATAAGCTATTAAATTCAAATGAAATAACATCAGGATCACTATAGGTCTTATTTCCAACAATACATTGAGATGGGATAGTTGTAGATGCCTTTTTCTTATTCAACAGTTGACTGATGATTTTCCACGTTGACTTTATATTATTGAAGGATTCTTGGAATTTGTTAGTAAAATATATTTTGGGGGATATCTGAAGTAGGTGAGTCAATTTGTTCTTGTACTTTTTGTAATCAACATCTTAAAGCGCTCACAATTACTTTAGTTAAATATTCTACATTTAATGCTACTAATCATTCCCATCTGTTCATTTCCAGCTGTCAAGTGTCAAATTGGAAAGTGGTTAGAAATGTTAATATAAAGTATACCTGTATTAGCCACATTATTCAAAGAATTTGTACAAATATGATCAATAAGGGTGTCAGATGAACTGGTCACTCTGTGGCTTATAGATGACGGGATACAGATGAACTGGTCACTCTGTGGGCTTATAGATGACGGGATACAGATGAACTGGTCACTCTGTGGGCTTATAGATAACGGGATACAGATAAACTGGTCACTCTGTGGGCTTATAGATGACGGGATACAGATGAACTGGTCACTCTGTGGGCTTATAGATGACGGAATACAGATGAACTGGTCACTCTGTGGGCTTATAGATGACGGAATACAGATAGCTGGGAGTATAAAGTATTCAGAAAGTCATATGTCAGTGAGTAGTTCTCACTTTTAAATAAGTTTGTCGTAATCACCCAATAGAAAACACATTTGATCTTCATTATTAATCAAATCCAAGGTTGATGCAAGGATATCAATGAAACTATCAATGTCAGAATCGGATGGCCGATTACAACTTTTTGACCACAATTTTTTTTAATATTAAATGGGATTCAACATCAATGTTATCAGATGTAAGTGCGAGGTCCTCTCTTAGAAATAATTGAAAATGTTTATGAACAAAAAAGGACAATCCTCCTCCCACTCTTGATGTTCTACAGTGGTGAACAGCATTATAAGGACAGCATTATAAGGAGACGTCATAAAGCAAGGTTGACTCTTCAGTCAACCATGTTTCTGAATGGACAACAATGGAAAATTAATGTTTGAGGGAAGACCGATAATGAACAAGGTGGTCATGATTTTTAGGGAAGATTCTGAACATTCAAACGAAAGGTAAAAAAAATAAGCATGTCTTGGAATTATGGCCTATTATCTTTATGGCCTTCCTGTGACATTGGGTGGTGTAGGTGTCCTGGAGGGCAGGTAGTTTGCCCCCGGTGATGCGTTGTCCAGACCTCACTACCCTCTGGAGAGCCTTACGGTTGTGGGCGGAGCAGTTGCCGTACCAGGCGGTGATACAGCCCGACAGGATGCTCTCGATTGTGCATCTGTAGAAGTTTGTGAGTACTTTTGGTGACAAGCTGAATTTCTTGAACCTCCTGAGGTTGAAGAGGCGCTGCTGTGCCTTCTTCACGCGCTGTCTGTGTGGGTGAACCGATTCAGTTTTTCTGTGATGTGTACGCCCAGGAACTTAAAACTTACTACCCTCTCCACTACTGTCCCGTCGATGTGGATAGGGAGGTGCTCCCTCTGCTGTTTCCTGAAGTCCACAATCATCTCCTTTGTTTTGTTGATGTTGAGTGTGAAGCTATTTTCCTGACACCACACTCCGAGGGCCCTCACCTCCTCCCTGTAGGCCATCTCGTCGTTGTTGGTAATCAAGCCTACCACTGTAGTGTCGTCCGCAAACTTGATGAATGAGTTGGAGGCGTGCATGGCCACGCAGTCGTGGGTGAACAGGGAGTACAGGAGAGGGCTCAGAACGCACCCTTGTGGGGCCCCAGTGTTGAGGATCAGCGGGGTGGAGATGTTGTTACCTACCCTCACCACCTGGGGGCAGGCCCGTCAGGAAGTCCATTACCCAGTTGCACAGGACGGGGTCGAGACCCAGGGTCTCAAAGCACTTCATGATGACGGAAGTGAGTGCTACGGGGCGGTAGTCTACCGGGGCGGTAGTCGTTTAGCTCAGTTACTTTAGCTTTCTTGGGAACAGGGAAAATGGTGGCCCTCTTGAAGCACGTGGGAACAGCAGACTGGGATAAAGATTGATTGAATATGTCCGTAAACACACCAGCCAGCTGGTCTGCGCATGCTCTGAGGACGCGGCTGGGGATGCCGTCTGGGCCTGCAGCCTTGCGAGGGTTAACACGTTTAAATGTTTTACTCACGTCGGCTGCAGTGAAGGAGAGTCCACAGGTTTTGGTTGCGGGCCGTGTCAGTGGCACTGTATTGTCCTCAAAGCGGGCAAAAAAGTTATTTAGTCCGTCTGGGAGCAAGACATCCTGGTCCGCGACGGGGCTGGTTTTCTTTTTGTAATCCGTGATTGACTGTAGACCCTGCCACATACCTCTTGTGTCTGAGCCATTGAATTGCGACTCTACTTTGTCTCTATACTGACGCTTAGTTTGTTTGATTGCCTTGCAGAGGGAATAGCTACACTGTTTGTATTCGGTCATGTTTCCGGTCACCTTGCCCTGGTTAAAAGCCGTGGTTCGCGCTTTCAGTTTCACGTGAATGCTGCCATCAATCCACGGTTTCTGGTTTGGGAATGTTTTAATCGTTGCTATGGGTATGACATCGTCAATGCACTTTCTAATGAACTCGCTCACCGAATCAGCGTATTCGTCAATGTTGTTTTTGGACACAATGCGGATATCCCAATCCACATGATTGAAGCAGTCTTGAAGCGTGGAATCAGATTGGTCGGACCAGCGTTGAACAGACCTGAGCGCGGGAGCTTCCTGTTTTAGTCTCTGTCTGTAGGCTGGGAGCAACAAAATGGAGGCCGGGGGAGGGCCTTATATGCGTCGCGGAAGTTAGAATAATAATGATCCAGGGTTTTACCAGGCCTGCTTGCGCAATCGATATGCTGATACAATTTAGGGAGTCTTGTTTTCAGATTAGCCTTGTTAAAATCCCCAGCTACAATGAATGCAGCCTCAGGATGTGTGGTTTCCAGTTTGCATAGAGTCAAATAAAGTTAGTTCAGGGTCATCAATGTGTTTGCTTGGGGGGGAATATATACAGCTGTGATTATAATCGAAGAGAATTCCCTTGGTAGATAATGCGGTCGACATTTGATTGTGAGGAATTCTAAGTCAGGTGAACAGAAGGACTTGAGTTCCTGTATGTTGTTATGATCACACCATGTCTCGTTAATCATAAGGCATATCCCCCCGCCACTCTCTTACCAGAAAGATGGTTGTTTCTGTTTCTGTGAAGAAACCAGCTGGCTGCACCGACTCCCGATAGAGTCTCTCGAGTGAGCCATGTTTCCGTGAAGCAAAGAATGTTACAGTCTCTGATGTCTCTCTGGAATGCTACCCTTGCTCGGATTTCATCATGTCAAGAGATTGGACATTGGCGAGTAGTATGCTAGGGAGGGGTGCGCATTTTGCCCGTCTCCAGAGCCTGACCAGAAGACCGCTTCGTTTGCCTCTTCTACGACGTCGTTGTTTTGGGTCGCCAACTGGGATCCGATCCATTGTCCTGGGTGGAAGGCAGAACACAGGATCCGTTTCGGGAAAGTCATATTCCTGGTCGTAATGATCACCATTACATTGCTCTTATATTCAGTAGTTCCTCCCGACTGTATGTAATGAAACCTAAGATTACCTGGGGTACCAATATAAGAAATAACACGTAAATAAAACAAAAATACTGCATAGTTTCCTAGGAACGCGAAGTAAGGCGGCCATCTCTGTCGGCGACAGAAGTGTGAACCATAAACAATTAATGAACATGCACCTGTCGAACGGTCGTTAAGACACTAACAGCTTACAGACGGTAGGCAATTAAGGTCACAGTTATGAAAACATAGGACACTAAAGGAGGCCTTTCTACTGACTCTAAAAAACACCAAAAGAAAGAGTCCCTGCTCATCTGCGTGAACATGCCTCATGCTGCAAGGAGGCATGAGGACTGCAGATGTGGCCAGGGCAATAAATTGCAATGTCCGTACTGTGAGACGTCTAAAACAGAGCTACAGGGAGACAGGTCGGACAGCTGATCGTCCTCGTACTGGCAGACCACGTATAACAACACCTGCACAGGATCGGTACATCCGAACATCACACCTGCGGGACAGGTACAGGATGGCAACAACAACTGCCCGAGTTACACCAGGAACGCACAATCCCTCCATCAGTGCTGAGACTGTCCGCAATAGGCTGAGCAAGGCTGGACTGAGGGCTTGTAGGCCTGTTGTAAAGGCAGGTCCTCACCAGACATCACCGGTAACAACGTCGCCTATCGGCACAAACCCACCGTCGCTGGACCAGACAGGACTGGCAAAAGGTGCTCTTCACTGTCGAGTCATGGTTTTGTCTCACCAGGGGTGATGGATGGATTCGCGTTCCCCCGAGGCCTGTTCAAACACAGGCCTAATTGAATTCCAGGAAATACATTCTTGGAAGCAAAGGAAATAACATCTTGTTTGCGTGATAGTGTCGGCCATTGGAACATTGCCACATTCTTAGCTGCACAATAAACTGGTGAACTGTAAAGTAAGTGAAGTGAAGTGCAACGCAAGAGTCAGGAATTCACTGAATGACACCAACCACTCCACAATCAATCTCTTGAACAGAACACTATCCCTAAAAAAATACTGTATTATTAGACAAGACACTGCTCAAACAATGACTCATCATGCACAGTCATCCTAACCATAGCATTATAATGACTCCTAACAACTAACATCATGCATCATGTCAGTCCGGCCATTTATGCTGTAACACTGTCGAGAGCATCTTGGTTGCAAAAAGCAGTGGCTGCAGTTTGGCCCCTGCTGTGACAGAGATAAGAGCAAAGAGAGAGAGAGAGAGAGAGGGCTACAGAGAGAAAGGCAGAGAGAGAGAGAGAGCTAAGCCAAGATCAATGGAGCCATAGACTTCCTCTCTGATTCAATTTAGCTCTCAGTGCAATTCACAAGGCAAGGCCAAACACTGCCTATCCCCTACTGCCTCCCTCTCACTCCTTCTCGCCATTGCCTCATGAATGGCAGCCCAGTGATAACATCACCACGCAGAGTAGTAGTGCATGTGAATTGTGAATGGAAAGGTACGTTAGGGACTGTGGTTGAAACAGACATCCCTGATTCTGCAACATTTTACAGGTTTACTTTACCCACATAATGCATTATTATGTGGTTATAATGCATTGTAAGAATTTTCACAAGTATGCATTATAATGTGATTTTATAATCTCATAATGATCCTGACTAAATAATAGCCAACTAAAGTCGGTTTTTCAAATTTGCTACAACTAATTATAAGACAGGAGGGAGGTGTTAGAAAACTTCAGAAGAGGCAAAAGCTAAAAGCTCATGAAATAAAGCCTCTTATAAATCCCTCCCTCCCTCCCCATTCATCTACTCAGGCACATCAATTATTTATAGAGGTTGTTGTTAGTTGTGCTGTTCATCCGAATCAGATCGATTCCACTGTAATATGGGAGCCCCCCTGTCCCTGGTCTGGTCCCTGTGCTGCACTGCTATGATGAACTGTGCCCGCTTAGTGGGCATAGTAATGGGCATACTGGGTTTCCACTTTCCAAACATCTTCCTGAGCAAAGCTATTGTATCCTGGTGAGATGAGGAGATACGGCCATGTTTTACACGCCTGGCAAATTGCATTAACACTTATGCTGATTCACACTAGTGGAAAGTGGATATATCATTTAATTATTCTGTTTTCCTATTGTTTTATGTATCCAGGAAATGGTGCACTGCAAAAATATTTAGACATACTATAGTGCCTTTTCAGTCTGGGACCACCAAGCCATATGATAGAAACATGATGCAGTAACATTCTGCAGTACAATATGTTCATTCCTCTCTTTCTTTCATCTATCAAACACATTTTAATGCATGCTGTCAATTAAAATATAGTTTATGTCCTCATGGTCTCTGGTTCGTTTTACTAGAATCAATCCAAACATTTTGATCGAATTATTATTCATTTCTTATGAGACATGGCAGACCTTTTGAGACTGTCGAAGAATCGTGACACAGACAGCGTATTAAGAACAGAGCGATAGACATTATCAAATTTCTTGACAGTGACACGACCTATATCGGCATTTTGTCGTGTTCTATTATGTTCATCGATTCCTGTTTCAGTCACAGGGTCTTCCCGCTCTGCCACATCCCCCGTTGTGTTGTGCTGTTCTCCAGTGTCACCTTGACAGGGCTTGTGTTTGTGTGCGTGTGTGTCTGTCTGTCTGTCTGTCTGTCTGTCTGTCTGTCTATGTTTCATGATTAACTACACATGGTGTGATTGTGATAACATACAGGAAGTCAAGTCCTTTTGTTCACCTGACCTACAATAACTCACAATCAAATGCCAACCGTATTACCTCCCAAGAGAATTCTCTTCGGCTATAATCACAACCGTGTATATTCCCACTCAAGCCAATACCACGACGGCACTCAAAGAACTTCACTGGACTTTATGCAAACTGCAACCACATATCATGAGGCCGCATTTATTGTAGTTGGGGATTTTAACAAAGCAAATTTGAGAAAAACGCTACCGAAGTGCTATCAACACATTGACTGTGGTACTCGCACAGCTAAAACACTCGACCACTGCTACTACAAGGCCCTCCCGTCGGCAAATCTGATCACGACTCTATTTTGCTCCTCGCTTGTTACAGGCAGAAACTCAAACAGAAAGTACCTGTGCTAAGGACTATTCAACGCTGGTCTGACCAATCGGAATCCACGCTTCAAGATTGTTTTGATCATGCAGACTGGGATATGATCCGGGTAGCCTCCGAGAATAACATTGACGAATACACTGATACGGCGACTGAGTTTATCAGGAAGTGTATAGGCGATGTCGTGCCCACTGTGACTATTAAAACCTACCCTAACCAGAAACCGTGGATAGATGGCAGCATTCGCGCAAAACTGAAAGAGCTTTTAACCATGGCAAGGTGACTGGGAATATGGCCGAATACAAACAGTGTAGTTATTCCCTCCTTAAGGCAATCAAACAGGCAAAACGTCAGTATAGAGATTCAATTCAATGGCTCAGACACGAGACGTATGTGGCAAGGTCCACAGACAATCATGGTCAACAAAAGGAAAACCAGCCACGTCGCGGTCACCAACGTCTTGCTTCTGGACAAGCTAAACACATTCTTCGCCACTTTGAGGATAACACAGTGCCACCGATGAGACCCTCTACTAAGGACTGTGGGCTCTCCTTCTCTGTGGCCGACGTGAGTAAAACATTTAAGAGTGTTAACCCTTGCAAGGCTACCGATCCAGACGGCATTCCTAGCTGTGTCCTCACAGCATGTGCAGACCAGCTGGCTGGAGTGTTTACGGACACATTCAATCTCTCCCTATCCCAGTCTGCTGTCCCCACATGCTTCAAGATGTCCACCATTGTTCCTGTTCCTAAGAAAGCAAAGGTAACTGAACTAAATGACTATCGCTCTGTAGCACTCACTTCTGTCATCATGATGTGCTTTGAGAGACTAGTCAAGGATCATATCACCTCTACCTTACCGGACACCCTAGACCCACTTAAATTTGCTTACTGCCCCAATAGATCCACAGACGATGCAATCGTCATCATACTGCACACTTCCCTAGCCTATCTGGACAAGAGGAATACCTACGTAAGAATGCTGTTTATAGCTCAGCATTCAACACCGTAGTACCCTCCAAGCTCATCATTAAGCTCGAGGCCCTGGGTCTGAACCCCGCCCTGTGCAACTGGGTCCTGGACTTCTTTTCGGGCCGCCCCCAGGTGGTGAAGGTAGGAAACAACACCTCCACTTCGCTGATCCTCAACACTGGGGCCCTACAAGGGTAGGTGCTCAGCCCCTTCCTATACTTCCCGTTCACCCATGACCCATGATTTAATCAGCAAGTTTGCAGACGACACAACAGTAGTAGGCCTGATTACCTACAATGATGACACAGCCTACAGGGAGGAGGTGAAGGCACTGAGAGTGTGGTGCCAGGATAATAACCTCTCACCCAACATCAACAAAACAAAGGAGTTGATCGTGGACTTCAGGAATTAGCAGAGGAAGCACCCCCCTATCCACATCGACGGTACCACAGTGGAGAAGGTGGAAAGCTTCAAGTTCCTCGGCGCAACAGCGCCACTTCATCCTCAGGAGACTGAAGAAATTTGTCTTGGCCCCTAAAACCCTCAAACTTTACAGATGCACAATTGAGAGCATCCGGTCAGGCTGTATCACCACCTGGTACGGCAACTGCACCGCCCGCAACCGCAGGGCCCTCTCTCCAGAGGGTGGTGCGGTCTGCCCAACAAAGCACAGGGGGCAAACTACCTGCTCTCCAGGACACCTACAGCACCCGATGTCACAGGAAGGCCAAAGAACGCAACAAGGACAACAACCACCTGAGTCTGTTCACCCCGCTATTTGTATTTGCCAAGGCAGCTGCTACTCTTCCTGGGGTCCAAACACACCAAAGCACCCACATTACATATAAAACAAAATATAAAACAGTGAACTATGTTTGTACTGAATGAGCTAAAGATAAAACAGTACATCACATAACATCCCTACACCACCACATGTCCACAACACAAAATATTCAATACCACCATACAACAATATCACAATGTGTGCGTATGCATGTGTCTGTACCTTTGTGTGTCTCTCTTCACAGTTCCCGTTGTTCCATGAAGTGTATTTTTAACTGCTTTTTAAATTCTGCTATCATCAAGAAGGCGAGGTCAGTACAGGAGCATCAAAGCTGGGACCGAAAGACTGAAAAACAGCTTCGATCTCAAGGCCATCGGACTGTTAAATAGCCATCACTAGCACATTAGAGGCTACTGCCCTATATACATAGACTTGAAATCATCATTGGCCACTTTAATAATAGAACACTAGTCACTTTAATAACGTTTACATATTTGTCATTACTCATCTCATATGTAAATACTGTATTCTATTATATTCTACTGTATCTTAGTCTATGCCGCTCTGACATTGCTCACCCAAATATTTATGTACTCTTAATTCCATTCCTCTACATTGTTCTGAAATTGTTAGATATTACTTGTTAGATATTACTGCACTGTTGGAGATACTGTAGAAACACAACCATTTTGCTGCACCCACAATAACATCTGGTGAACACGTGTATGTGACAAATAAAATTTAATTGGATTAGAGTGTACCTGTGTGCTTGTGTGTGTGTGCGTGTGTGTATAACTGGGGATGTAGTGTGTGGTTCAATCAACACCGGTAGTGCTGCTACCCCCACACACACACACTATTGAGCTGTTTCAATTGATGGGGGTCAGTACAGAGGACTAAGTCAAGCCTTTCCTTCAGTGGGAGGGGTGGAGGAGAACAAATATGTCTTTACCGGGTGGTAAAGGTTGTATGGGTGCGGTTAAGGGTGTGTGAGTCTGATGTAGCTATGAATGGTATCAAAATATAATGCTAAAATAAAACCTTTAACTTGACAAATGCCAGGCATCCTCATGATTGAATGAACTGCTGTGAAAAGACTACCAGGGAAGAGCATCATATTCAACAGACTTCCTGAAATAGGACAAAAAGGATAAGTGTCATGGCCATATAAGGAGGACACATGAGAGGAGTCATCCTAGTAGTTCATCATCACTGATCATTTGACTCAGTAACCAATTACCAACTCATTTGCTCAGTTGGTGGTCGACTGAAATCTACGCCCCCCAGTGCGTAATTAATTAAACATTTTTTACTACTTGAAGAGATGTATTACTCTATGTGGACTTCATAACGACGCTCATCAAATATTAACCTGCTGTTTCATAGCAGGAGTGTCACACACACACACACACGAGTATTTGGATACTCAATGGCTCCACTTTAATGAATAATACATACAGTACAATCTGCTTAATAGGCAGGACCTCTTGTTAAACATGGACATGACATCACCTCATTAATGACAACAAAGGAGGGGGACTTATTGTATTAGTCCCTTTTAACCCTTTAAGTCCAGCAGGATGTCCAGCCTTCAAATGCTTCTTTTGATATCTGATACCACAAGTTTTGTGGACTAACAGTGGGAAAACTGAGAATGTCACATGGATCACACGCACAGACCTGCATTCAAATACTATTAACATCTTTCAAATACTTGCAAAGGCTAAAATACTCAAATCTGAGTGTTTGCTTTAGCCTTCCTGGAGTGCCAGAAGGGCAGTGTTTGCCATTTTGCGACTTATGTATTGGTTCCATTGCAAAAGGCAAGCTTAATCAAGCACAGATAAAGTATTTGAAATGTTTTCAGATAGTATATGAACCCAAGTCTGTGTAGTAGCAGAGGTTTCTATGTCAAAATGACTTGTCTTCTAACTTGGAGCCACTCGAAGATCGAAGCTGTCGGAAGACTCTTATTGATTATTCAGTCAATAAATCATGTGCTCGATACAATCTAAAAGCCAGGCCGTTTCCTGTCTAACTAGATTGAAAGGATAAACAGACAGAGGCTATTATTGTTGCCTAATTATCTTGAGGATGTCGGTAATGTGTGGGTGGGCTTACCATCAGGTGGCATTGAGAACAATATTGGCCTACAGTAATCTCTTTAAAGGTAATTATTTAGATATATATTTTTTACATTTAACCTTTATTTAACTAGGCAAGTCAGTTAAGAACAAATTCTTATTTACAATGACGGCCGAACCCGGACGACGCTGGGCCAATTGTGCGCCGCCCTATAATGAATGAGTGTCAGTTTATTTAAATTAACATTAAACCGATTCTAAGATACCAGATTGGACCTTTAAATATAATGGTCTATATAGGCCTAATGCACACAGGCTCTGCTTTCTGAAATAAATAGGCTAGATTCATCAAATTCAAGGCTAAATTCAATCCCTTAAAAATATCATCAGCGGTGTCGGGCAGGAAACATAGGACTGTCAAGTAAAATAATAGCATATTGGTTGTGCGTCTTTACACGTATGCGCTGTAGTCTATTACATGCCTACTATATGCTACTGAGTAGAAGATGCAACTTTCTCACTCTCACAACCATCCCCGACAAATGAGGAAACGATCAAATCCCAAGAGGATTTGTCTATAAAGAGAGCGGAACTAGTCTACACAGGAGATGGGGTCTGGACAGAAGACCGAATGCAAATGGCAAGATTATAATAGAATTTGGCAACATGGACATGGAGATTACGTTGTCTCCCTAAAACGATTTTTAAAAGGTAAGACTATCTCTAGACAAAAGAAATCAAAAGTTAAATGATTTGTAAGATTTAGAAATAAAACGAGGTGTAGGCAACTCAATGTTATTTTAAACAATATAAAACAAGGTTTACGTTTATTTTTTTGTGGCTATAGGCTAACTCTTTTCAGAGCAAATTACTTTATACATTGTACAACTGTATAGTAAGTGTAATTTTTTATAATTGATTTGATATAAATCTGTGGGGCACTCACTCTCAAACATCATGACTTGTCTTGACTCTGAAATTACACTGCCTTTGTCTGGTCCTCCCCTTATACATTCTAGGGCAGTGGTCACTAACCTTTTCTGAGTCAAGATCACTTCAGCTTACTTTTTGCAGTCAAAAAGTAAACTGAAATCTACTGCTCAGATTTTTTTTATTTTTTTTTTACATTAACCTGACAAACAGTTTTGTAGGAATGAGGTTTGGGCAGTTGGCCTAAAACATTATCACAACATATTGGCTATATGATTGGCCTGCCAATATTGTTAATCAGACCATATTATATTTCAAAACTCGAGCTTTGATAACACAATTCATCAGTTGGTTTAGCACTTGTGGAGCATGAATTTCAATAATTAGCTTTTTTATTTTACTGGACTGATGGTACCTGCATCTGATAGTCAACGAGGTCAAATCACGACGTCAGTGATCTTTAGGTCGAAAAGTCGGAGCTCTAGAAAGATGCCCGTGTTTCCGACTTGGAATTGATGACTGTTGGATGACTGTTCAAAACGATTTTTCCCAACCGCCTCTCACCGTCCCTGCTCTCTCCTTCCTTTCCTCCGGCGAGACTGACCAGAGAGAGGGGACACCGTCTTCCACCTGATGGCGAAGCTCGAGTCACACCGCATCTGCGTCATGCACAAATTCATGTTGTTCCTATTACCAGAGAAGTTAAATATTTCTTAATATTAACATCGACACGACGAGCTGCTAATAATAATAAAAACGCAGGGCTATCGATACTTTGCTACTCATTCATTGCGGCTGCAGGCCGAGCAGAAGTACGGAAAAGCGAGTTTTGTAAAAGTGTTGAATAAAAATAGTGACAGTGCTGAATATAAACTTAAACATGAACTCACTCATAAAAACTGCAGCTCTTTGCTGTATTCGTTGACAGTCTCTCTATGCTCATGGTTTTAAAAGTTATTAAATATTACGTAGGCTAGTAGCCTACTTGGCTGTGGCCAGGGTCATGGAAGCTCGGTAGCCACTAGCCACTGTGATTTGAGCTATTCGATTGAGCAGCGCTGTAAGATGCACTCGATTTAGTCACAGAATTGCCGGTTCGCCGGGTAGGCAGAGTTGTCTCATGGGAACACTTTGCTTACTCGGTGCGCAGGACTTTTGAATCAAGTGCACCTACTGTTATAAGCTCAACACGATTTCAATAAAGGAGAGCAAGCCTTTATCATTCGTTGGCTTTTCTACAGAAATATTTGGTGATCGACTTGGAATGCCTTGAAGATCGAACGGTTTGCGACCACTGTGTGCTAGGGCATACTTAGGCAGAAGGCAAGAAATCTGTAGTAATAGTATGTCTTCCCAAACTGATTATTTAAAAAAAGATATATATATATACTTAAATATATTATTTCAGTATTTAGAAGTATGTATGTGATAAATATACTTTAGTATATTTAAATGATCTAAATGGGAAGAATTTGAAATACATTTAATGCATGTAATGTCAACTTTAATGGTGTTTTGTTAGCATTTAAGTATATTAAATATATTTACAATTATCTAAATTGGGACACTTTTTTCTTCAATCATTCAATCAAATATATTTATAAAGCCTTTTTTACATCAGCAGATGTCACAAAGTGCTTATACAGAAAGCCAGCCTAAAACCCCAACCTGCAAGCAATGCAGATGTAGAAGCATTGTGGCTGGGAAAAACTGCCTAGAGAGGCTGGAAGGAACCTAGGAAGGAACCTAGGAAAGAACCTAGGAAGGAACCAGGCTCTAAGGGATGGCCAGTCTTTTTCTGTTGTCCGGGGTGGTGATTATAAAACCTATAAGATTATAAGTACCTGACCATTAAGGCCAGATTGTTCTTCAAGATGTTCAAATGTTTATAGATGACCAGCAGGGTCAAACAATAATCACAGTGGTTGTGAAGGGTCCAGCAGGTCCACACATCAGGAGTAAATGTCAGCTGGCTTTTCATAGCCGAGCATTCAGACAAAGTTTTTTATAACTAAACCAAGATAGACCACGGTGGCAGCGTAGCCTAGTGGTTAGAGTGTTGGACTAGTAACTGGAAGGTTGCGAGTTCAAACCCCCAAGCATTCCCTAACGGAAATATGCATGCTTGAACGGGTCAATAGGATCTCGCTTGCTCATGCGTGGAAATGCCCATCTCCATGCGTGGAAATGCCAACTATGACTCATTTGTTCCCATTGGAAACGACAGGCTATCTCTTATAAAATATTTGATGACATCGCCTACAAGTATGATCGGGGATTTCTATTGGAGAAGCAGTTTTAGCTGTACTGTCTTTGATCATCTTATAAATCAAAACTTAATCTGCAGAAAAGGATGCTGGGTAATGCAAAAATATTTGCACATACTTTTAAGGAAGTATACTTAGAATATTAGATCTACATGAGTGCAAGTCTCACCATGGCACGGACCGTGGCGATACGTTGGCACATGAGAATTATTAGATAATGGCAAATATTTGTCAATTTTTGCATTCTATCCATGCTGGCTTTTGTGGGCTACATGAGACATGAAACAGATAGGTGGGAGGGGATACTGGCTTCGCCAATGTATTAATGTGCAATTTGCCTAAATGGATAATGGAAACACTTCAACTACTTCATTCTTATTCGACACTCTAGGTTTTTGCAACAAAAACATTTTCTTACTTTCAGCTGTTTTAATCGTCACAAGACAGTGAAAACGAACCGTAGTAGTCAATTGTCGCATTTATTTTCTATGCAAACTTTCTAAATGTCATCAAAAAAATCACTGTACAAGTTAATGGTATCATAGCGAATAGGAATTCAGAAAGTACTTTGAAACACATTATTGGCACTGAAACTATACATATAGTGTAATTGATCACTCACAAAGCAGAGTTTAATTTTTTTTTAAATCTATGTTTCAACTTAAAAACAACGCCAAGTGTATTTGTAATTTAAATACTAAATTACAATTAAGTAGACTTTTAAGTGTAATGTGTTTAAAGGTCAACTGCCCCTTAGAACCAACTTATCTGGTTTTAAACAGCCTATGTGGCATTGATATTTGAACCTTTATTTAACTAGGCAAGTCAGTTAAGAACAAATTCTTATTTACAATGACAGCCTGCACCGCCTAAACCCGGACGAAACTGGGCCAATTGTGGGCAGCCCTATGGGACTCCCGATCACAAACTAGTTGTGATATAGTCCGGATTCAAACCAGGGTGTCTGTAGTGACACCTCTAGCACTGAGATGCAGTGCCTTAGACCGCTGCAATTGACATCGTTTGAGTCAATTGGTGGTGTACCTCTGTATGTATTTCAAGCCTAACTTCAAACTCAGTGCCTCTTTGCTTGACATCATGGGAAAATCAAAAGAAATCAGCCAAGACCTCAGAAAAACAATTGTAAAACCGCCACAAGTCTGGTTTATCCTTGGGAGCAATTTCCAAACGCTTGAAGGTACCATGTTCATCTGTACAAACAATAGTACGCAAGTATAAACACCATGGGTCCACACAGCCGTCACACCGCTCAGGAAGGAGAACGTACTTTGGTGTGAATGACCTCTTAACATTTTTAGACCCAGTTTTAGATCAATATTGAGTCCATTTAATTTTAAATCAAAAACTTTGTGGAAATATCAACAAGAATACTTCCAAAGTTGTGGCAAAATGGCTTATGGACAACAAAGTCAAGGTATTGGAGTGGCCATCACAAAGCCTTGACCTCAACCCTATAGAGAATTGAAAAAACGTGTGTGAGCAAGGAGGCCTACAAACCTGACTAAGTTACACCAGCTCTGTCAGGAGGAATGGGCCAAAATTCACCCAGTTTATTGTGGGAAGCTTGTGGAAGGCTACCTGAAACGTTTGACGCAAGTTAAACAATTATAAGGCAATGCTACCAAATACTAATTGCGTGTATTCTGGCCCACTGGGAACTTCTGAACCACTGGGAATGTGATGAAAGAAATACAAGCTGAAATAAGTAATTCTCTCTACTATTATTCTGACATTTCACATTCTTAAAATAAAGTGGTGATCCTAACTGACCCAAGACAGGGATTTATTACGAGGATTAAATGTCAGGAATTGTGAAAAATGTATTTGGCTAAGGTGTACGTAAACTTCCGACTTCAACTGTAAGTGTTCCCTTTGTCCAGGTGGGAAAGGGCAGTGTGGAGTGTAATTGAGATTGTGTCATCTGTAGGGTCTTTATGCAAATTGGAGTGGGTTTTCCGGGATGATGGTGTTGATGTGAGTCATGACCAGACTTTCATGGCTGCTGACGGTAGCTACGGGGCGGTAGTCATTTAAGCCAGTTACCTTCACTTTTTTGGGCACAGGGACTATGGTGGTCTGTTTGAAAAATGTTGGTATGACAGACTCAGACAGGGAGAGGTTGAAAACTGTAATTGTAATTTACAGTTCAAGTCGGAAGTTTACATACACCTTTGCCAAATACATACTGGAATTGTGATACAGTGAATTGTGTGAAATATCTGTGTGTAAACAATTGTTGGAAAAATTACTTGTAACATGCACAAAGTAGATGTCCTAAATTACTTGCCAAAACTATAGTTTGTTAACAAGAAATTTGTGGAGTGGTTGAAAAACAAGTTTAAATGACTCCAACCTAAGTGTATGTAAACTTCCGACTTCAACTGTAACTTGTCTGGTAGGCTTGTGTCAATGGGCAGCTCTCGGCTGTGCTTCCCTTTGTAGTCCCTAATAACTTTGCAAGCCCTGACACATCCGACAAGCGTCGGAGCCGGTGCCGTAGAATTCAATCTTCGTCCTGTATTGACGCTTTGCCTGTTTGTTGGTTAGTCTGAGAGCATAGCGGGATTTCTTATAAGCGTCCAGATTAGTGTCCTGCTCCTTGAAAGCGGCAGCTCTAACCTTGCGGATGTTGCCTGTAACCCATGGCTTTTGGTTGGTATACGTACGTACGGTCACTGTGGGGACGTCGTCGTCAATGCACTTATTGATGAAGCCGGTGACTGAGGTGGTATACTCCTAAATGCCATTGGATGAATCCCAGAACATATTCCAGTCTGTGCTATTAGAACAGTCCTGTAGCGTAGCATCCCCATCATCTGACCACTTCCACATTGAGCGAGTCACTGGTACTTCCTGCTTTTAAGCAGGAATCAGGAGGATGGAATTATGGTCAGATTTTCCAAATGGAGGGCGAGGGAGAGCTTTGTTCGCGTCTCTGTGTGTAGAGTAAAGATGGTCTAGAGATTATTTTCCTCTGGTTGCACATGTGACATGCTGGTAGAAATTAGGGAAAATTAATTTAAGTTTGCCTGCATTAAAGTCCCCGTCCACTTACAGTTAGTTTCTTAACAGGTGCATGTTTGTCAACAATTGGAGCAAAGCTCTGCAGCATTTGTGAATATTTGATCAATACAAGTGGATGTCACAGATAGAACACTATTGGTATGCACTCTAGTAGGTTGAGTGATAACCTGGGTGATATTACAGGCATTAGTCCTCTTGAGAGGAAAGCTAGTTGTTAACCAGTCAATCTTCCGGTCACCCAGAAAATAGACCTTTCTGTTACCATCAGAAACCTTATCAAGCATTGCACACATATTATCCAAACACCGACTTGTTAGCACTTGGTGGCCTATAGCAGCACTCCAAAAGAAGATGCCTTAGATGAGGCAGGTGAACCTGCAACCACAACACTTCAACAACATTTGACATGAGTTCCTCTCTAAACTTTAGAGGAATATCTAATCTAACATAATAAACTTTCTACCTGTACTGTTTGAAATTGGATTTCAAAGCTTTTGTTGATAACCATCCCATTGTTTCATCAGTGAATGTTACTTTATCCATGTATTGACTTGGTTATCTCTGTCCACTAATGTAGCACAGAGCTGTATGAAGAAGAGGGAAGGCCATGTCTGAGATGAAATCCCGTAGTTCGGACATCTGTCCCAAATGCGGCATCCTCAGATGGAGTGCAGACGGCTGCGTGTGGAGCTGCAAGAAACGCTCCCGGAGTTCCCGAAACGATCCGGGCCTTCGGGGTCCGGGGGGTGTAGGGCCGATGGAGGAGCAAGGAGCGCGTTCCACCTCATGTCCGCGGAGACGGAGAGAGAAGAAGTGTAGCTGTACCATAATGGGGGAAGTCGACATAGATGTCCCCTGTCGGAAAGCCCTTTCTAGGCGCTCTCTCCGGCAGAAGTTCCAGGATGCAGTGGGTCAGTGTTTCCCTCTCCGCACTGACCATCGCCACCACCACCACGGCTGCCCAACGGGGGCCTACCAGGGGGCCTTTTCTGTGCTCCTCTGGTCCAAGCGTCCGATCCATGTCACGGAGCTCATGCAGGACAAGTGCCCCTTCTCGTCCAAGTCAGAGCTGGCCCACTGCTGGCACCTCATCAAGAAGCATGCCACCCACCCCAGCGCCATTGTGGGCCTAGAGGTTGCCCAAGCTGCCAAGGCTGCACAGGCTGCTGGCAAAGAACCAGTCCCGTCCACTTCCACATCCCCGCCTTCGACACCTCTTTCATGGGAGGGCATCTGCTTGAGTAGGCCCCTGAGCCTTGAGGACTGGGACCTCTCCCATCCGCATGGCAGAGCTGCCTATGGTGGCAACCATACAGATTATATCCTAGTCCCTGACCTCCTGGAGATCAACAACAGCCCGTGTTACTGGGGAGTTCTGGACCGCTTCCAGGCAGAGGAGCTCCTGGAAGGCCAGCCCGAGGGCACCTTCCTCCTCCGTGACTCGGCCCAGGACAAGTTCCTCTTCTCCGTCAGCTTCCGCCGCTATAGCCGCTCCCTCCATGCGCGTATCGAGCAGAACGGCAAGCGCTTCAGCTTCGATGGCCGCGATCCATGCATGTACCGGGACCCGAGCGTGACGGGCCTGCTCCGGCACTACAGCGACCCAGCCACATGCCTCTTCTTCGAGCCCCTCCTGTCCCGCCCTCTGGCCCGGACTTTCCCATTCACCCTGCAGCACCTGTGTCGTGCAGTGATCTGTAGCTGCACTACGTACCAGGGCATCAAGATCCTTCCACTGCCTCATCAGCTCAGGGACTATCTTAGACAGTACCACTACAAATGCAATGGGGCTTGTGCAGTGTAAAACAATGACAATTTCTGACTTCATAATTATAGTCCCATGGGTTACTACTCTTCAATATTGACCATGTTTCATTGGTTTTTAGAGACTTGTGAAGACCCTGACTGCTACAGTGCCTTCAGAAAGTATTCACACCCATACACTTTTTACACATTATGTTCTGTTAAAATTGAGAGTTTGTGTCACTGGCCTACACACAATATCAAATAATGTCAAAGTGGAATTATGTTTTTAGAAATGTTTACAAATTAATTAAAAATGAAAAACTGAAATGTCTTGAGTCAATAAATATTCAACCCCTGGCAAGCCTAAATAAGTTCAGGAGAAACAATTTGCTTAACAAGTCACATAATAAGTTGCATGGACTCACTGTGTGCGGTAATAGTGTTTAACATGATTTTTTTTTGACTACCTCATCTCTGTACACCACATATACAGTACAATTATCTTTAAGGTCCCTCAGTCGAGCAGTACATTTCAAACACAAATTCAACCACAAAGACCAGGGAGATTTTCCAATGCCTTGCAAAGAAGGGCACCTATTGGTAGATGGGTAAAAAAAAGCAGACATTGAATATCCCTTTGAGCATTATGAAGTCCTTAATTAAAATTTGGATGGTGTATCAATACATCCAGTCACTACAAAGATACAGGCATCCTTCCTAACCTAGTTACCAGAGAGGAAGGAAACCGCTCAGGTATTTCACCATGTGGCCAATAGTGACTTTAAAACAGTTACAGAGTTTAATGGCTGTGATAGTTTTCTCCTGAGGATGGATCAACAATATTGTAGTTACTCCACAATACTACCCTAAATGACAGAGTGAAATGTAGGAAGCCTGTAAAGAATAAAAATCTTCCAAAACATGCATCCTGTTTGCAACAAGGCACTAAAGTAAAACTGCACAAAATATGGCAAAGAAATTAACTTTATGTCCTGAATACAACGTGTTATGTTTGGGGCAAACCCAACACAACACATCACTGAGTACCACTCTTCATATTTTCAAGCATGGTCATGGTTACATCGTGTTATCGGCAAGGAGTATGGATTTTCTTACCAAGATGACATTGAATGTTCCCATGTGTCCTAGTTACAGTTTTGGCTTAAATCGTCTTGAAAATCTATGACAAGACTTGAAAATGGCTGTCTAGCAATGATCAACAACCACTTTGACAGAGCTTGACGAATGTTAAAGATAAAATAAAAGTATTCTACAATCCAGGTGTACAAAGCTCTTAAAGACGCACCCAGAAAGACTTACAGCTTTAATAGCTGCCAATGGTGATTCAAACATGTATTGACTGGTGTGAATACCTCTGTAAATTTGATATTTTAGAATTTGATTTCATGTTACAGTGAATGATTGTAGTCGTAAGTATTGTAAATGCTATGAGGAACTGCGCATCTGGTTTGAAAGCGATCTCTTTTGGATAATGTAGCCTAACTTCCCGATACAATAATCCTTGCCTCCTCACAGTGACTGCTGTAGATGTGGAGTATGATAACACACAGAAACACTTTAGTGTGTTTTATTATGTACATTTACACATATAATGCAATATGTGAGGACTGTTTATAAAAGTAGTTTCATGGCCTAAATGTGGTCCTCGTTTTTATACAGAACTTCGATTTTCAGGCTCATTGCTGGAGGATGCAGAGGGATGCATTCTTATCTGATGCCACAAGATGGCGATATAAATGCACTGTTCATACTCAAGGTATGGTTTACTCATGCATTGCAAGTGGGTTAAGGCATTCTAATCATACAATACCGTACTTTACAGTCTCTCTTAGTAATACATAGTACAGCATATTGATGACTGGTATTCACCTCCTGGTATTCGTGTCTTAGTGGCTGACACAGTTTAGATTCTAAAGTCTGTCTGTCTTGGTTGACACAACATTTCATGTTGTTTTTCAGCCCCAGCATAGTACATACAATGGATACTGTTTCATATTAGCCCTGTATAGAGAGCACGAATACCCCAGTGATATATTGAGTCATGGTCTTCATAATATTGCTTCCTCAAAATGCTAAAATTGTCAACCACCGAAGCAGCCTTTATTTAATATCATTCACTGCATGGATACTGCAGGCTACTTCTCAGTACAAACAATCAATGCTCCATCATCATACCTATTTTTTGTGACATTCTATTTTGCAGAACTAACTCTTTTTGTTTTCCGAAGTCGAGAACCTGTTGTCACATCAACAAAACGAATATCCTCGGTCTTGTAGAAAAGCACTTCTGTCTTCACACTTAACCATGCCCTTACCTCTTTCACTGATCTCTAAGACAATTTAATGGTTTGGAAATATTTGCCTTTCAAGTGTGGGGAAACAATTCCTAGTGCTCTCTACAAATGGCACCTTTAAATGTAATCTCTATCCAGAGATATGGAAAGATAAGAAATTAATGGTACTGTATATTCTCCCTCTCTATCCTAATTCATGTCATTTGTTTATTTAGGGGTAATTTATCTTACACACTCTTAAGTGTTGTCATTCTGCAACTGAAGGTTGATGGGAGATTAAACAGCAGTAGTATTAGACTATTGTTCAAAGCTGATCAACATGTGATGCATGAACTAGTTAGGGGTAGCATCCCGATTTTCCACCCTTATCCCTAAGCACACTTTCCGCCAGGGATTTAACAATGGTGGAAACTCCCTCCAGTCAATGCTTATACCAAACTAATGCTTTAAAATCTGTGTGGGAAGTGTGCACACTTTGGGTGAAGGATAGAGAATTAGGATGCAGACAATGTTTCTAGATGATGAAAATAAGTGGCTTCTCAATGACAGAGATGCAGGAGGCATACTTATTGATCTGTCCACACCACAGAAATGAAATGCTAATGTGTCTAAGATGATCCAGTTATCATTGCAGCAAGAACCCATTCAAAGCTTAACATTAGCTATATGTTTCCATTAACTTGTCCAGTAATTTTTTGACGACATTTAGAAAGTTTGCATAGAAAATAGAATAAAAAACTGGGCACAGACGTAAATTGAACATCTATTTTTATAAAGGGAAAGTCAGCCACGTTGGAAATAACTGTAACGGCGTTCTTCGTTCGTTGAAAGAGAGTCGGACCAAAATGCAGCGTGGTGGTTACTCATGACTTTAATGAAAAAAGCGATACATGAAACAACTTCTACAAATACAAAACAACAAACGGAACGTGAAATCAAATTACAGCCTATCTGGTGAACACTACACAGAGACAGGAACAATCACCCACGAAATACAAAGTGAAACTAAAGGCTACCTAAATACGGTTCCCCATCAGAGACAACAAGAATCACCTGACTCTGATTGAGAACCGCCTCAGGCAGCCAAGCCTATACTAGACACACCCCTAATCAACCACAATCCCAATGCCTACAAAAACCCTGGCCTGAACAAAGGCGTGACAATAACGTTGATTCAACCATTGTATGCCCAGTGGAGATAATTGCCTGCTACGGTGTGTTTCCATTGAACTGTGTGTCTTGTGTCGATAAAAACAGCTGGACGTAATGATGTCATACCCCCCCCCCAAAAAATGAGTGTTGAATTAAAGTGAAGTGGTTGAAGTGTTTCCATTATCCATTTAGGCAAATGGCACATTAATAGATTGGTGACATTCTGTATGCCCTTCCACCTATCTGTTTCATGTCTCTGGTAGCCCGGAAAAGCCAGCATGGATAGAATGCAAGAATCAAAATAAAAACAATTATGAAAATATGTCAATCATTATTTGAATGTTGGTAACCCATTGCATAAAAGTGATAATGCTCTAGAAGCCGGTGTTGGGAGGATATATTGGTATGGGTGTTGTTAGGCCAGAAACGAAGCTGTGCCAATATATCCTCCTAACACCGGCTTCAAGGGCATTATCACTTTTATGCAATGGGTCACCAACATTCAAATAATGATTGACATATTTTCATTAAAAATGTTATTTTGATGAATTTATTCATAATATTTCATCCTTCCAGAAGATATAGTCCTGAGACAAATCTAGGGTTGCTACCCAATCCAGCTGGTCATTCATTCTATCGGTTCCATTGCTAGAGACGCGACCCAGTCGTTCAGACTTTTTGTTCTGTATCTATAGACGCGACCCAGTCATTCATTCTAAATTTTCCATTGCCATACTGGCTACCAACGTTCTTATCCCTTGCTTGCTAGCTTAGCCAACTATGGCTAACTTAGTCTATGGTTTCTTCCATGCACTGTGCTCTCTCCAAGGCCAAACAATCAACACTTCTTATTATTAGTTCAATGGATTGTGGTCAGTAACCCCATATGAGGTTATTGTGTAGGTAGGCCTACTGTTACAATACTATTTAAAATAATCTATCAGCAAGTAGCCTAGCCTGCGATTACAAGAAAATACATTAAGAAAATCAATGAAGCCAATAGTGGGTTCAGCTATATTGTTATTGAAACAATGTAGGCTTGATGACCTTTTTAACCAATAAGAAAGATGTCAAATGACTTAGTCTAAAATGTGTATTTGCTTCAGTAGGCAAAGTGACTGAAATGCATTAGAAAGGTATTGGACATTTCAGGGAAGCTCATCAGGTAGGCTATAGGCCTAGTGTGTGTGTGTGTGTGTGTGTGTGTGTGTGTGTGTGTGTGTGTGTGTGTGTGTGTGTGTGTGTGTGTGTGTGTGTGTGTGTGTGTGTGTGTGTGTGTGTGTGTGTGTGTGTGTGTGTGTGTGTGTGTGTGTGTGTGTGAAGAAGAAATGCATTCATTTCAATTGCTATAATGATCATTAGCACTCACCTCGATTTAGCAAACATTTTCCAAACTAATTGTAATCAAATATCCAAACGGACATTCAGTGAAAACAACAAAAATCTGACAATGGTTGATTTATCAAGACACGTTTCCATGCTTTTTTGAAAGCAGCACAATGACGCTGTCCTAATCAAAACGGTGCTGGAATTATCAGTTGGCACACATGGCAATTGTTTTTCATTTATTATGATCAGTGTTGTAGTGGTTTTTTTTTTGCCTACCGGATCAACATTTTTTATTGTTATTATGTCATCTTTTCTGAATGAAAGTTGGTACTGACATGTTGCCTAATGTATAAAATCTTTTTAGAATATACACTACCGATCAAAAGTTTGGGGTCACTTAGAAATGTCCTTGTTTTTGAAAGAAAAGCACATTTTTTGTCCTTAAAATAACATCAAATTGACAGGAATATGTACAGTGTAGACATTGTTAATGTTGTAAATTACTAGTGTAGCTGGAAACCGGCAGATTTTTTTATGGAATATCTACATAGGCGTATAGAGGCCCTTTATCAGCAACCATCACTCCTGTGTTCCAATGGCATGTTGTGTTAGCTAATCCAAGTTTATCATTTCAAAAGGCTAATTGATCATTAGAAAACCCTTTTTCAATTATGTTAGCACAGCTGAAAACTGTTGTTCTGATTAAAGAAGCAATAAAACTGGCCTTCTTTAGAATAGTTGAGTATGTGGAGCATCAGCATTTGTGGGTTCGATTACAGGCTCAAAATGGCCAGAAACAAATAACTTTCTTCTGAAACTCATCAGTCTATTCTTGTTCTGAGAAATGAAGGCTATTCCATGTGAGAAATTGCCAAGAAACTGAAGATCTTGTGCAACGCTGTGTGCTACTCCCTTCACAGAACAGCTCAACCTGGCTCAATCCAGAATAGAAAGAGGAGTGAGAGGCCCCGGTGCACAACTGAGCAAGAGGACAATTACATTAGAGTGTCTAGTTTGAGAAACAGACGCCTCGAAGTCCTCAGCTGACAGCTTCATTAAGTAGTACCTGCAAAACACCAGTCTTAACGTCAACAGTGAAGAGGCGACTCCAGGATGCTGGCCTTCTAGGCAGAGTTGCAAAGAAAAAGCCATATCTCAGACTGGCCAATAAAAATAAAACATTAAGATGGGCAAAAGAGCATAGACACTGGACAGAGGAACTCTGCCTAGAAGGCCAGCATCCCGGAGTCGCCTCTTCACTGTCGGAGCTTGCGCACAGATCGTGCATGCTGCGACGGACGCAGAGACGTCAGGAACTACAGTAGGCCACCAAAAGCGTTGTTGCACAAAGGCCAGGGTCCAACGGGAGCCTGGGTGGCAGGCGAGCTTGGAGGAGTGGGCCTACTCCAGGACCGAAGAGCGGACAGCGTCAGGAACAAACATCCGGTTTTCTGGGTACCCTACCCCCAGGGTTCGGCTGGGAACTTTGCACCTTATGAACCTGCTTCCATATTCCCCAGCTGAGTTCCATTGCCAGGTACGAGGTGGGAAGGATGCTCTCGGGTTCCGGGGGTGTAGCCACAGGGCTATAGCGGCGTGACGGCGCATCTGGCTTGACATTCTTGGATCCCAGTCAGTATGAGAGGGAGAAGTTGAAACGGGTGAAAAGCAGGGCCAACCTAGCTTGCCTGGAATTGAGACGCTTGGCGGTGCAGAGATATTCCCGGTTCTTGTGGTCTGTTCACTCAATGAACAGATGTTCCGCCCCCTCCAGCCAGTGCCTCCACTCTTCCAATGCCATCTTCACTGCAAGAAGCTCACGATTCTCCACATCATAGTTCCTCACCGTGGCTATGGGAGAAGAAGGTGCAGGGTTTGTAACTTGAGGTCCAGGGAAGAACGTTGTGCCAGGGCAGCCCCCACTCCGACATTCAAAACATCGGCCTCCACCACAAACTGGTGGGGCAGGTCAGGATGAACCAAGATGGGAGTCCCGGTCAACAGCTGGGAGCCATGTGAACGGAAACTTGGGAGAGGTGGGTGCAGACAGGGGGGAAGCCAGGGTGCTATATCCCTGGATAAAGCGGAAATAAAAGTTTGAATCTCAGGAAACGTTGCGGTTGCACTCTGGATGTAGGCTGGAGCTAATCCACCACTGCTCTCACCTTCCCGGAATCCATCTGTACACTCCCTGCAGTGATGATGTAACCCAGGAAGGGGAATTCGCACTTCTCTGTCTTCAAAAAAAGCTGCTTCTCCAGGAGGTGTTGGAGAATCTGTCGGATGTAAAGCACGTGTTCTTGGGAAGAGCTGGAGAAAATTAGGAGGTCGTCAAGATAGACGAAGACAAATCAGTTCAACATGTTGCGGAGAACACAATTCACCAGAACTTAGAACACTGGTAAGGCAAAATGGCATGACCAGATAGTCGTAGTGACCGCTGGCCGTGTTGAAGGCATTCTTCCACTCGTCCCCCTCCCGTATCCGCACCAGGTGGTAGGCGTTCTGTAGGTCCAGCTTGGAGAACACGGTGGCCCCCTGGAGCAGCTCGAAGGCCGAGGAGATGAGTGGTAGCGGGTAGTGGTTCTTTACCATGATGTCGTTGAGGCCCCAGTAGTCGATGGGTAGTCCCCAGTAGTCCTTCTCCACAAGGAAGAACATTGTGCCGGCGGGGGAGGCAGAAGGACGGATAAACCCTGCAGCTAGGGAGTCCTTAATGTAGGTGTCCATTACCTTAGTCTCCGAACCCGACAGAGAGTACAGTTGTCCCCGGGGCGGAGTGATGCCTGGGAGAAGGTCTATCCCGCAGTCATAGGGTCTGTGCGGCAGAAGCAAAGTGGCCCAGGCCTTACTGAACACCTGGAAGTCCTGGTACTCTGCGGGAATGGCGGAGCGGTCCGGGGCAACTTCTGAGCCCTCAAGAAAACCTCCCGGAGCAGGCTGTGCTGATCTCAGGCAATGAGAATGTTAGAACGGGCTCCAGCCCATGATGGCACCAGCAGACCAGTCAATAAGGGGATTGTGTCGCTGGAGCCAAGAGAATCCCAATACCACGAGAACTTGAGAAAACTTAATAAGCAGGAATTGGATCGTCTCGCTGTTGTTCCCTGACATACATAGGTTGATGGGAATGGTATTGTGGGTGACCTAGCCTATAGAGCGTCCATCCTGCTTTCAAACATCCTTGGGAATGGGATGCCCAGCTTGGAGTAGGGATTCCCAGCTCAGACGCCAGGGTAGCTCTCATCGGTCCCAGAGTCGATGAGTACCCAGAGAGATTTCGACTGGTTCCTCCACAGCAAGATGACATGAAAAGGGTTGTGAGTAAAGGGAGAGGAAAAGTTCTCCATATGGTCCACCAGAGTACTCACTCTTACCGGTGAGCCTGGTCTTTTAGTGGACAGGTGGCCACGAAAAGACCAGTAGTCTCGCAATACAGGCAACTCTTCGTGGGAAGCCTGTACAGCCATTCAGCTGGGGACAGCCTAGCTCTGCCTAGTTGCATCGGCTCGGGATGAGGTGAATTGGCAGACTTAGAAGACTCTCGGGGAACTCGGGTAGCCTCGGGTTTTCTCTGCAACATTAAGGACTTCCGGGATGTCTTGGAGGCGAGATGGAAGCTTTGAGCGGGCAAGTGAAATCGAACCTCCTTTCCTTCCTTCGCTCCTGTAGTCACTCATCGATCCGAATGGTCAAGGCGATGAGTGAGTCGAGAACCGTCGGTAGTTCCCGGGCTGCAAGCTCTTCCTTCACTTCCTCCGATACTCCATGCAGGAACATGTCGAACACTGCCTGCAATCCGGAAGCGCTCTCAGCTGCCAACGTGCAGAAATCCATCGCATAGTCTGCCGCACCGCGGGAGTCTTGCCAAAGCTGGAGTAACTTCCAGGCAGCCTCTCTCCCGGGCAATGGAGCATCGGAAACTTTCTTCACCTCCGCCACGAACTCATCCAGACTGAAGCATACGGCCGACTGTTGTTCCCATACTGCCGTAGCCCAGGTGAGAGGGTGAAGATATACGCTATCCTAGAATCCAAGGGGAAGGAGGAGGGCTGCAGCTTGATGATGAGGGAACACAGAGAGAAACGCCTGACAGGTACCCGACTCTCCATCAAAGCGTTCCGGGAGAGGTAAGCAGGGTTCCCGGGAAATCGGGGGTGGCTGGGGAGGCCGGGGAGGCGGCACTGTTAACAGCCGGGTTACTGAGGGACTGGGAAGTTACCGTTGTGATGGGCTGCCTAACAGACATCCCGCGGAATTGCTCTAGCAATGTGTTCAACTCTCAGTCATGGCGTTCAGCCAAGGTCTGGAACCCTTCCATAAGACCACGAAGCAACCTTCGTGCCTTCCAATGGTGGCTCCTTGGGAGGAGATGGCATTGCGGAGCTGGTCCAAGTCATGGCCAGTTCGTACTCTCACATTTCAGGAGAAGACCCAGATGCAGACAGTGTCGAAGTAACAAAAATGTATTACCAGAACAGGGGGCAGGCAAAACGTCAGTTCAAGGACAGGCTGAGGTGAGTAATCCAGATCAGAGTCCATAAGGTACAGAACCGCAGGCAGTCTCGGAGTCAGGGCAGCAGAGGTCAATAATCCAGGGTGGTGTGACAAGGTACAGAATGGCAGGCAGGCTCAGCGTCATGGAAGGCAGAATGGTCAAAACCGGGAAAACTAGAAAGACAGGAGCAAGGGGAAAACCGCTGGTAGGCTTGACGAACTGGCAACAGACAAACAGAGAACACAGATATAAATACACTGGGGATAATGGGGAAGATGGGCGACACCAGGAGGGTGTGGAGACAAGCATAAAGACAGGTGAAACAGATCAGGGTGTGACAATTGGAGATTGATTGCATGATTACCGTGCCCTTAACCACCCTTACATTTACATTTACATTTAGGTCATTTAGCAGACGCTCTTATCCAGAGCGACTTACAAATTGGTGCATTCACCTTATGACATCCAGTAGAATAGTCACTTTACAATAGTGCATCTAAATCTTAAAGGGGGGTGAGAAGGATTACTTATCCTATCCTAGGTATTCCTTAAAGAGGTGGGGTTTCAGGTGTCTCCGGAAGGTGGTGATTGACTCCGCTGTCCTGGCGTCGTGAGGGAGTTTGTTCCACCATTGGGGGGCCAGAGCAGCGAACAGTTTTGACTGGGCTGAGCGGGATTGAATTGAATTGATAGAGAGATAGAGGGTGTGAGAGAGAATAGAGACAGAGAGAGACAGAGAGATAGAGAGATAGAGGGTGCGAGAGATAGAGGGTGTGAGAGAGATAGAGAGACAGAGAGATAGAGGGTGTGTGAGAGAAAGAGAGATAGAAACAGAAAGACAGAGAGAGAGAGAGAGAGACAGAAAGATAGAGAGATAGAGAGTGTGAGAAAGACAGAGACAGAGAGAGACAGAGAGAGACAGAGATAAAGGGTGTGAGAGAGATAGAGATATAGAGGGTGTGAGAGATAGAGAGATAGAGGGTGTGTGAGAGAGAGACAGAGAGACAGAGAGACAGAGAGATAGAGAGATAGAGGGTGTCAGAGACCCTTAACCACCATGTGAAGTTCATCTTAACTTTATAGGCAGATAAAATACGTTTTCATGCTTTTTGACGTCGTGGTGGTGTAACGCGATATCATCCAAGTTTACTTTGATATGACGTTATTATTTCAATATTTGTGCATAAAGGCATTTCCACCGCCAGACACAAGAAGATTCCACCATGTTGAACAAATAAATCCACAGCTCTATGTTATTTTTACCACGATTGAACCTGGTTATTAAGTCATTAACCCCCTAAAGTCGACGTCCGTGCCCCCACAGAAATCTAATTAGCAAAATAAAAACATCTATCAGTTTAAGCTATCTGTTTTTTTGCATTGGATGGGTCTCGCATTTCCGCATCGGCGGTGAAAGGTGACAGAGCTAGTGCGGTGTTTGTCAGACCATGAGACATCCCGAAAATTGGTCCAAAATCGTCTGTAGTGTCCGAACAGTTTGGCCTACGAACTATTACTATTAACTAGTATTTCTGTCTGTAATAAAGCCCCTTTGTGGGGAAAACTATGAAATAACACATGTGGAATCATGTAGTAACCAAAAAAGTGTTAAACAAATCAAAATATAGATTCTTCAAAGTTGCCACCTTTTGCCTTGATGACAGCTTTGTACACTCTTGGCATTCTCTCAACCAGCTTCACCTGGAATGCTTTTCCAACAGTCTTGAAGGAGTTCACACATATGCTGAGCACTTGTTGGCTGCTTTTCTTTCACGCTGTGGTCCAACTCATCCCAAACCATGTCAATTGGGTTGAGGTCGGCTGATTGTGGAAGCCAGGTCATCTGATGCAGCACTCCATCACTCTCCTCCTTGGTCAAATAGCCCTTACACAGCCTGTGTGTAAAACAAATGATAGTCCCACTAAGCGCAAACCAGGTGGGATGGCGTATTGCTGCGGAATGCTGTGGTAGCCATGCTGGTTAAGTGTGCTTTGAATTCTAAATAAATCACAGACAGTGTCACTAGTAGACACCCCCACACCATCACACCTCCTCCATGCTTCAGGGTGGGAACCACACATGCAGAGATCATCTGTTCACCAACTCTGCATCTCACAAAGACACGGTGGACACTCTGCAGCAGTTCGACCATGAAGGCCTGATTATCACAGTCTCCTCTGAACAGTTGATGTTGAGATGTGTCTGTTACTTGCTTATTCCAATTATTGATTAACATGGACCTGAGTGTTTGAACTGTTAAGGCCCCATGTATTGATGAAGAATTGAAAAACTGTATGGTTGAAAGAGATGGGGCAAAACGAGTGGCTAAGAAGTCTGCCTGCACATCTGACTGGAAATGATTGTGACTAAACTGAATAAAAAGAAGAAACTGTATTATGAAGCTAAGCTCAATGATATAAAGAATGATGGAAAAAAAACTTTGGGGTACTTTAAATTAAATTATGGGTAGAAAGACAAAATTAGGCAGGAAATGCCAACAATGAACACTGAGCCACCATATTCATAAAAAAATATGGACATTGAATATCCCTTTCAGCATGGTGAAGTTATTAATTACACTTTGGATGGCGTATCAATACACCCAGTCACTACAAAGATACAAGCTTCATTCCAAACCCAGTTGCAGGAGAGGAAGGAAGCCACTCAGGGATTTCACCATGAGGCCCATGGTGATGTCAAAACAGTTAAATACTTGAATGGTTGTGATAGGAGAAAACTGAGGACGGATCAACAACATACTGATACTGTTTGGTTTCTGAGCTTTAACAATTATTAATCATAGTTATAAAAGAGACATGAAGGGTGCCATAATGAAGCTTGGGAGGGGCTGAGTGCAGGGATAATGGTCACATGTCGCAGTACCGATAAGGGGAGGAACCGTTTAAGGCCCATATCACTCAGCTCCCTGACTAGCAATAATGATACAATGTTTAGCGATAAGGAGGAGACTTCACCCAAAGTGGGGTATGTATACTACCACGTGTGAAACCATGTCTATGTCTAATGCAGCTGTATTGATCCTCTGGGAAGAATAAACTTGGTTAAGATTTCATAGTGTCCGTTGAGTTTTTACATTGACTGACATAACAAGAGAAAAACTGCTGATGCACAACCAAATTTGGAAACTGCACCTTGTGTATTTTGTTATTCGAACTCGCAACAATATGTTGAGACGCCGACCTGAATCATTTCGCCCAAGCAACACCTTATCCCTGGCGCTGGCCCTGAATGGGGCCACTAAACAACCATATCAACGTTTTTTGGACTTCTTACCGTGAACAGCTGTCGTATAACCTGGAGCGGAAGTGCTTGGTTTTCGCCAGGCATAATGGGACCCATGGCATCCAAAAAGTTGACTCCAGTGCGCCAAAAAAGCACCTGGATGATTAGACTCTTGGAAGAATGTTCTATGGACAGATGATTCAAAAGTATAACTTTTTGGACCACATCGGTCCCATTATGCCTGGAGAAAACCAAACACTGAATTCCACAGTAAGAATCTCATACCAACGGTCAAACATGGTGGTGGGCGTGTGATGGTTTGGGGATGGTTGGCTGCCTCAGGACCTGGACGACTTGCCTTAATAGAAGGAACCATGAATTCTGCTCTGTATCAGATAATTCTACAGGAGAATGTCACGCCATCCATCTGTGAGCTGAAGCTGAAGTCGAGCTCGGTTATGCAGCAAGACAATGATCCAAAACACACAATCAGGTCTACATGAAAATGGCTAAAAAGCAACAAATGTGAAGTGTTGGAACAGCCTAATCAAATTGCAGACCTAATCCCAATTGAGATGTCATGGCAGGACTTGAAACGAGCAGTTCATGCTTGAAACCCCACAAATGTTGTAGAGTTACAGCAATCCTGCATGGAAGATGGAGTTCCTCCACAGCGACGTGAGAGAGTGATCAACAACTAAGTGTTTGGTTGGCGTCATTGCAGCTAAATATGGCACAACAAGTTATTGAGTGTAAGGGGTATTTACTTTTTCACACATGGGCTTTGAATGACTACCTCATCTCTGTACCCCACACATACAGTGTACCTGTAAGGTCCCTCAGTTGGACAGTGAATATAAAACTTTGGTGTTTTACCCAATAAATTACTGGTAGTTTATACATATGGAGTGTGCGAATCTTTGTTTTTATAGAGCAGTTCATTTAAAAAGCAAATTCAACCAGAATGACCGGAGAAGGTTTTCCAATGCCTTGCAAAGAAGGGCACCTATTGGTAGATGGGTAAAAAGCAGATATTGAATATCCCTTTGAGCATGGTGAAGTGAATAATTACACTTTGGATGCAACTTAAGCCTATATTATACTTAAACTCTTCCAAATAAAACTATGGCGGAGCCGCAAAAGCACTTTTGTGCAAGGGTGTTTATTTACATCTTGATTCCGAAGAAAAACACTACTGCCACAAAAGTATACATTATGGGGTCAGCTAAACAGTGCTGCCCCATCAACAGCTTCAATGAAAAGGTCCCCCGTTGAACTGAAAGACGCTCCTTTGGTAGGGGGTAGCCCCTCCCATCAGAACATGCTAAATTCAAATGAATCAAGCCATTACATACATCAAAGAATACGTTTTCCACTCAACTAAACATTTGTGACCACCTGCACGATTCGGTCTTATGTAGCAACTTTTGAAATTGTGTTTTTTACATTGGATAAAAGTAGAGAAAATGGTATATCATACACTCAGTGGTGTAAAGTACTTAAGTAAAAATACTTTAATGTGGAGTGCCAGAGTGTGCTCAGAGTGCGCTCGAGGCGTTTGTAAACCCAGAGCTTTGTTAGATTGTCCATTCGTAAATTCAGAGTGTTTTGCTCTTGGAGCGTTCAGAGCGCACACTGGACGCTCAGGCCGAGGGGTAGAGTTGATCCAAGCTTTCTGACCTAGTAACAGCAGTCAAGCACCCAAACTAACTGGCTACAACTGTGCTACTGGCAACAATTTAATTATGTTTTTGTGCCAACGTTTACTGACACCGGCCATATTCAATGGCTGTTGAAGCGTTCGTAAATTTGTCGTTTTTTCTGCTCTCTGGCACACTAAGACTAAAGCGCTCTGAAATCGGAGTAGAAGCCATAGCGAATTTACCAGCTACGTCTTTTGACAGTTGTTGCAGTGACATCATGAACATTCTACTAAAATGGTTACTTGCATAGTGGAGTTTTTTGTTTAGACATGTAGCTTGCTAGCTAAACAATGAACCATAATCACAACTCATTAAAATAAAAAATCGACGGCTGTCTACTTTGAGTTTGAAACAGCCCTAATCAGTTGTAGAACTGAATGCCTTCAACCGAAACGTGTCTTCTGCATTTAACCCAAACCCTCTGAATCAGAGAGGTGCGGTGGCTGCCTTAATCGACATCCACGTTTTCAGGGCCCGGGAAACAGTGGGTTAACTAAACTCAGACAAAGAAGAAACGTCCCTTTTTCAGGACCCTGTCTTTCAAAGATAATTCGTAAAAATCCAAATAACTTCACAGATCTTCATTGTAAAGGGTTTAAACACTGTTTCCCATGCTTGTTCAATGAACCATAAACAATTAATGAACATGCACCTGTGGAACGGTCTTTAAGACACTAACAGCTTACAGATGGTAGGCAATTAACGTCACAGTTATGAAAACTTAGGACACTAAAGGAGGCCTTTCTACTGACTCTGAAAAACACCAAAAGAAAGATGTCCAGGGTCCCTGCTCATCTGCGTGAACGTTCCTTAAGCAGGCTGCAAGGAGGCATGAGGTTTGCAGATGTGGCCAGGGCAATAAATTGCAATATCCGTACTGTGAGACGCCTAAGACAGCGCTACAGGGAGACAGGATAGACAACTGGCTCATCCTCGCAGTGGCAGACCACATGTAACAACACCTGCACAGAATCGGTACATCTGAACAGTCAAGGCAGGTCCTCACCAGACATCATCGGCAACAACGTCACCTATGGGCACAAACCCACTGTCGCTGAACCAGACAGGACTGGGGGTGATGGTCGGATTCGCATTTATTGTTGAAGGAACACCGAGGCCTGTACTCTGGAGCAGGATCGATTTGGAGGTGGAGGGTCCGTTATGGTCTGGGGTGGTGTGTCACAGCATCATCGGACTGAGTTTGTTGTCATTGCAGGCAATCTCAACGCTGTACATTACAGGGATGACATCCTCCTCCCTCATGTGGTACCCTTCCTGCAGGCTCATCCTGACATGACCCTCCAGCATGACAATGCCACCAGCCATATTGCCTGTTCTGTGCAGGATTTCCTGCAAGACAGGAATGTCAGGGTTGTGGACCCTCCCAGGACTTCGTTAGCAGGTCCAGTGGTCCCTGTACTGGCCACAAATAGATTACTTTGAATGGCAAGAAACCCGTCGATTCCTGAGGCACCTCCCTGTAAGCATAAAGCTGTAAGGGTAACCACTTAACCACTTATCCCAGTCTTTGCCAGTGTCAGCCACAAACTTCCTCAGCATGTTCTCGAGCATTTGATTGAACCGCTCTACGAGCCCATCTGTTTGGAGATGGTAGGGAGTGGTCCTCAAGCCCTTGATGCCCAGCTGTTGGTGGAGTTGAACCCTCAGTCGGGAGGTGAAGTTTGTCCGTTGGTCTGTCAGGATTTCATCTGGTATTCCTACATGACAGAAGAACTGAACAAGAGCACTGCTTATTTTTGGAGTGGTCATGGAATGGAGTGGGAAGACTTTAGGGAACCGGGTGGCATATTCACATATCACCAGTATGACCTCGTTACCTGCATTTACTCTTCTCCAAGGGTCCAACAATATCCATTTAAATTCTCTTGAATGGGGTAGAGATCACTGGTAGGGAAAAGAGAGGAGCCTGGTCAGACCTACGGACAGCACTGGTTTTCTTGCATGTGGGGCATTTTTTGCCACTAACGTTCTGCTATCTGCTTCCGACCCAAGGTAGAGTATGTGATTGTCTATGTTAATCCCCCCATATGAAGATCGGCTGTCCTCAAGATGCTGCAGTTACTGAAAGGAGGTAAGAATGTGTGTAATGTATGAACTGAGATAGCTAGGTTAACTTGTGTGTATACCCACATTGCTAACGTAGCTGATAACGGAGCAAGGAGGGGGAAATTTGTATGTGTGTGTGGGTGTGTTATCTTACCAAATGCTGCCCCCGGCTGGTGATGGACTTCTCCATCACAGTGTGCATCGGAATTCGGTAAGAAGGACACACATCGTTGAATCCTCTACTTGCATGTTCTTTTAAGATAAATGACCATAATCTAAATTAGATTTCTGTCATTCTGAGCACCTTAGCTGGTCACCCTAATCAGGTTACGCACCCAGTGCATATGGGTCCTGTAATTTCTCAAATGTCCGGTAAATTAAAATGCTGCCAGTCAAATGTCTGGTGCCACAGTTTCCAAATGGAAATCCTGATACATACTGTATGTTGGTGATTGTCTTATAATGAAATTGACAAAGAAAAAATAATGGTGATGATGACTCAAGATGCCTTTTTGGTTTAAAACCTCTTAACCTAAAATTACATACCCAAATCTAACTGCCTGTAGCTCAGGGCCTGAATCAAGGATATGCATATTCTTGATACAATTTGAAAGGATACACTTTGAAGTTTGTGGAAATGCGAAATTCATGTAGGAGAATATAACACATTAGATCTGGTAAAAGTGGGTGTGGAGCCAGAGACAGCAGTGGGGTCAAACTGTAGACCCCAGTTCCTACATTTGAACATAAAAATTGATTTGATCAAACAAATGCTACATTTTATGCTACATTTTATCTCTAGGACCCCCAGGATGACAAATCTGAGCAAGGTTATTGAATGTAAGTACATTATTTACCTTCAGAGGTGAATGTATAAAACAGTTGCTGTGATAAAAGTTTTGCTATTGTTGTGCACTTTCCTCAAACAATAGCAGGGTATTTGTTCACTACAATAGCTACTGTTAATTGGACACTGCAGCTAGATTAACAAGAATTTAAACTTTCTGCCCATATAAGACATGTCAATGTCCCGGAAAGTTGGCTGTTGGCACATTAGCAACAACCGTCCCGGTTTAGGGACACCCATTCCAAAGAGTAACACTAGAACTGCTAGGCCTCGCTGGACTCCCCTTAAAGGTAAAGAGCAGTCATTCTAACTGCAAGATTCAAACAGTGTTATTAGTACATTTTACATATCGCAAAAATCATAATTTGGTTGTGCTTGTGAAGGTCTAAGGTATAATTAAAATTCTAAGAGAAACATTTGTTTATGTTACTGTAGGTGTACAGTGCATTCAGAAAGTATTCACACCCCTTTACTTTTTCCACCTATTGTTGTGTTAAAGCCTGAATTTAAAATGGATTAAATTGAGCTCTTGTGTCACTGGCCTACACACAATACCCCATAATGTCGAAGTGGAATTATGTTTTTTGAAAACATTTCACCATGAGGCCATTAGTGACTTTGAAACAATAATAGAGTTTAATGGCTGCGATCGGAGAAAACTGAGGATAGATCAACAACATTGTAGTTTCTAACCTAATTGACAGAGTGAAAAGATGAAAGCCTGTAAAGAATAGTATTCCAAAACATGCATCCTGTTTGCAACAAGGCACTAAAGTAATACTGCAAAAAATGTGGCAAAGCAATTAACTTTTTATCCTGAAGATAAAGTATTATGTTTGGTGCAAATCCAACACATTACTGAGTACCACTCTCCATATTTTCATGGCTGCATCATGTTATGGGTATGCTTGTCATCGTTAAGGACTGGGGAGTTTTTCAGGATAAAAAATAAATTAAATGGCAAAATCCCAGACACTGGGAGATGAATTCACCTTTCAGCAGGACAGTAACCTAAAACATAAGGCCAAATCTACACTGGAATTTGCTTACCAAGAAGACAGTGAATGTTCCTGAGTGGCATAGTTACAGTTAAGACTTAAATCTGCTTCAACATCTATGGCAAAACTTGAAAATGGATTTTGTCACTGGGCTTCCTCTGTCAGAGGTCAACACCACCATCCTGACGGTGGTAGATAGGTTCTCCATTGCCACCCATTTCATCCCTCTTCCTAAGTTACCTTCAGCCAAGGAGACGGCCAACTCATGGTGCAGCACGTCTTCCGAATCCATGGACTCCAATCGACATTGTCTCGGATCGGGGTCCTCAGTTTTCGTCCCGATTCTGGACCCTTACCAGGTCGTCGGCCAGCCTGTCATCCGGGTTTCATCACCAATCCAACGGCCAGTCGGAGTGAGCCAATGAAGACATGGAGACGGCACTCTGGTGTCTCATTGCTAGGAACCCCACCACCTGGAGTCTGGGTGGAATATGCCAGGAACACTCTTCCCCTGCTCGGAACATCGGACTCTCCCCCTTCGAATGCTTCATGAAGTATCAGCTTTCGTTCTTCCCAGAGCAAGAAGTTGAGGTCAACAAACCTTCAGCCCAGATGTTCGTCCGCCGCTGTTGGCATACCTGGAAAAGAGCTCGGGCGGCTCTTCTCAAGACCATCTCCAGGTATCGTCGTGGTTGCACACTCGGGACCTGCCCCTCCGGGTGGAATCACACAAACTTTCCCACCGTTTCAATGGTCCTTACCCCATTTCTAGAGTCCTTAGTCCCATTGCTGTCCGCCTGCTGTTGCCCCGTACCTTCTGTGTTCATCTTACTTTTCATGTGTCCAGGATTAAGCCCTTGTCTCACAGTCCTGTCTTCTGTCTCTAGGCCCATCCCTCCCCCCAAGTTATTGATTGTCAGCCAGCGTACATGGTGAGATGCATCCTGAGGGTTCGACCACGGGGCAGGGGTTTCCAGTACCTGGTTGACTGGGAGGGTTATGGCCCGGAGGAGAGGTGCTGGGTTCCCGCTAAAGACATCCTCATCGCCAGTTTTCCCCGCGACACCCTGGTAAGCAAGGTATGCGTCCAGGTAGGATGCCAGGTGGTACTGTCACGCCCTGATCTGTTTCACCTGTTTTTGTGATTGTCTCCAACCACCTCCAGGTGTCACCTGTTTTCCTCATTAGTCCCTGGGTACCTATTCCTGTGTTCCCTGTTTGTCTGTTGCCAGTTCGTCTGGTCAAGTCTGTTTTCGTTCTCCCGGTTTTGACCCTTTCCTGCCTCTACTCTGAACCCGCCTGCCTGACCATTCTGCCTGTCCTGACCTAGAGCCTGCCTACCACCCTGTACCTCCTGGACTGACGTTATGATATTTTGCCTGTCCCCGACCATTCTATTGCCTGCCCCTTGGATTATAATACAGTTGAAAGTTGTAAGTTTACATACACCTTAGCCAAATACATTTATACTCAGTTTTTCACAATTCCTGACATTTAATCCAAGTAAGAAATTCCCTGTTTTAGGTCAGTTAGAAACACCACTTTATTTTAAGAATGTGAAATGTCAGAATAACAGTAGAGAGAATTATTTATTTCAGCTTTTATTTCTTTCATCATATTCCCAGTGGTTCAGAATACACTCAATCAGTATTTGGTAGCATTGCCTTTACATTGTTTAAGTTGGGTCAAACGTACAAGATGAAGGAAAAAAGAAACAGCACACACTCCTCCAAACATAACGATGGTCATTATGACCAAACAGTTATATTTTTGTTTCATCAGACCAGAGGACATTTCTCCAAAACGTACGATCTTTGTCCCCATGTGCAGTTGCAAACCGTAGTCTTGCTTTTTTATGGCGGTTTTGGAGCAGTGGCTTCTTCCTTGCTGAGCGGCCTTTCAGGTTATGTAGATATAGGACTCGTTTTACTATAGATATCCATACATTTGTACCTGTTTCCTCCAGCATCTTCACAAGGTCCTTTGCTGTTGTTCTGGGATTGATTTGCACTTTTCGCAACAATGTATGTTCATCTCTAGGAGACAGAATGCGTCTCCTTCCTGAGTGGTATGACGGCTGCGTGGTCCTATGGTGTTTATACTTGCTTACTATTGTTTGTACAGATGAACGTGGTACCTTCAAGGATTTGGAATTTGCTCCCAGTGATGAACCATACTCGTGGAGGTGAACCATTCTCGTGGGGATGAACCATACTCGTGGGGATGAACCATACTCGTGGCATACTCTTGGCTGACTTCTTTTGATTTTTCCCATGATGTCAAGCAAAGAGGCACTGAGTTTGAAGGTAGGCCTTGAAATACATCCACAGGTACACCTCCAATTGACTTAAATGAGAAGCTTTAGAATCAGAAGCTTCTATTGCCATGACATCATTTTATGGAATTTTCCAAGCTGTTTAAAGGCACAATCAACTTAGTGTTTGTAAACTTCTGACCCACTGGAATAATGATACAGTGAATTTTAAGTGAAATAATCTGTATTAACAATTGTTGGAAAAATTAGTTTTGTCATGCACAAAGTAGATGTCCTGACCGACTTGCCAAAACTATAGTTTGTTAACAAGAAATTTGTGGAAAGGTTGAAAAACAAGTTTTCATTGACTCCAACCTAAGTGTATGTAAACTTCCGACTTCAAATGCATGTAAATGATATATGTATTTCATTTTAAATTCATTTGCTAACATTTCTAAACATGTTTTCACTGTCATTATGGGTATTGTGTGTGGATGAGTGAGAAACAAAATCTATTTAATCCATTTTGAATTTTGGCTGTAACATCAACAAAATGTGGAGTAAGTCAAGGGTATATGAATAATTTCTGAAGGCAGTGTATTAATTGGTTGAAACCTTCTTAGCAGCTTGTTTGGATTGCAGTAGTATACTTGTTTGAACCTTAGAACCAATGCAGTGAGTGTGCACATGGGCATGGCTGACAGGGTTCGTCATGGTCAGTTCCGAAAGAACAGAAAATGAAAATACGTTCTGATTTGACAAATTCAGGTACTGAACACCACCCTGATGATATACATCTATATACACTGACATCTTTAAACGCAACATGTATTGTGTTGGTCCCATGTTTCATGAGCTGAAATAAAAGATTCCCGAAATTGTCCATAAGCACAAAAAACTTATTTCTCTCAAATGTTGTTCACAAATTAGTTTACTTCCCTGTTGGTGAGCATTTCTCCTTTGCCAAGATAATCCATCCACCTGGCAGGTGTGCAATATCAAGAAGCTGATGAAACCGCATGATCATTACACAGTTGCACTTTGTGCTGGGGAAGGCCACTCCAACATGTGCAGTTTTGTGACACAACCCAATGCCACAGATGTCTCAAGTTTTGAGGGAGAGTGCAATTGGCATGCTGACTGCAGGAATGCCCTCATGAGCGGTTTCCAGAGAATTTAATGTTAATTTCTCTAAAATAAGCCGCCTCCGTCGTTTTAGAGAATTTGGCAGTACTTCCAACAGGCCACACAATCGCAGCGCACATGTTTGGCATTGTGTGGGCGAGCGGTTTGCTGATGTCAACATCATGAACGGAGTGCCCCATGGTGGCGTTGGGGCTTAATTGTATGGGCAGGCATAAGCTACGGACAACGAACACAGTTGCATTTTATCTATGGCAATTTGAATGCACAGAAATACTGTGACGAGATTGCATGTTGTGTTTATATTTTTGTTCGGTATAGAATATGAAGAAAAAAGAAATGGCTGAAGAAGTTAGAGGCTAGTTCCATTAGGGTGTAATTTAATGAATATTACATGGCAGATAATATCACGAATAAAACAAAAAGGAGAATTTACATAAAGAACCCAAAATCTGATCGGAGGCTACCTTGGGTGAGTTGGGATTCATGATAATATCCGTTTGTTATTCCAGATACGGCCAGAGCAGAAGTTGAAAATGATTGTTATTTTTGGGCAAGTCGTGGTAGTCCCTCCCAGTTTCTCCCATTTGGTGCCTAATGAACACAACCCTATCTTTATAAGGCAGTCCCTTCAGCCAAGGGATTTAGACATGCAGGGTGAAGACAAGTCAGACATAAAGACAAGTAAACATAGATGTTTAAACCACAATGTTTCTAAACTAATTTACTCTATGTAAACATAGAATAAGACAAGACCTAAGGAAAGTGCTTGTTAGTGCTTGTTAACACAAAGAATATACTCGGCAATGGGTGTTATACATGACATTATCATGCATTGTTAAACACGGGCCTTCTTTCCTTCCTTACAGTAAGCAAAGAGGGATGTGCACTGTAAAAAATATTGTGCCCCTTTTACTTTAAAAAATGTAGGTAACTATTTGCATCAGGCTTTTAAGTAAATCCAACAAGGCGGATCATTTAAGTATAATATACTTCGCTTTTAGTGCATAACAAACACAAATATATTAAGTGAAAACAACTAACAGGATCTCAAATTCCTTTCATTCAACTTAATTTTATCAGGTTCAGAAAAGTTTTGTTTTAGTCCCAGAACTAATGTTATAAGTTTATATACTTAATGTAATCAGTAACAGAACTAATATTGTAAGTTTAATTTGCTGAATTTACTCAGTATTGTAATTGATATTCTGTTTAATCTGCAAATGTGTTTTGCTCAGTTACTTATGGTACTCAGGTTAGTCAAATGTATTTAAATTGTGTTCCTACTACTCAAATATATACTCACAACTATACTTAAAAAGCTGATGCAAACAGTTACCTCAATATACTAATTGACTAAAAAGTATTATTATCCTATACAAGGGAATATGCAAAAAGAAACAACAGTGCTCAATTTCAAACTTCAACACCTTTATTTTGAATAAAGGTTTTCTTCAAACTTCAATCTCAAATTGCCCCGTAAAACCCTACTCCTTAAGCATTTGTAGAGAGCTCATTATTTTGTCATCTTTAAGCATTCTGGGTATAACCACCTTGCCTCCTTAGGTAAAGTTACATCCAGATCGCTTGCACCTGACTACAAATCATTTCAGATCTTCACAACTGCATAAAGTTTAGGTGATAGTCTGGGATTAGCACTTTGACCTCACATCTTTTACATTTTGGCAAGAAATCTCTGGTGGTCTGTGTGCCCTTTAACATCAAAGTGATATTTTAACAGAAACAGAAGTTAACGATGTATCTTAATAGACTTTACACAAAGCACAATATAAACTTCAGCTCAAATACAACCTCATTCAAACTGTTTTAGATGAATAAAAATATGGGTTTTCAAAACATACATTGCACATATCGTTACAAAATACATATATATATATATATATATATATATATATATATATATATATATATATATATATATATATATATATATATATATATATATATATATATGCCATTTAGCAGACGCTTTTATCCAAAGCGACTTACATGCCAAATATATTAAACCTGACTCCATTTGCACTAGTGAAGCCCTTATGGACATATTATTTTGACAGGTATAAGCATTCTGGGTAAAACTCCACCTTGCCTCCTTAGGTAAAGTTACATCCAGATAGCTTGTACCTGACTACAAAATAATCCACTAGTGCATATGAAGTAAGTTTTAAAACAAAGCTGTTTTTTTAACCAGGAATTGACAATGTCTCTTATGACTTCACCTGACAAAGAGCATCATGTAAATTGTAGCTCCTATACCATCTAGCAAGAAGCTTTTCACCTTACTGAGTAGGGTATAGACCACAGTTTGAGTGGCCCTTTGAGAGTTCTCATAGATATCTTTAGATATCTCTGAAAACAAGTAACTTCATCTTTAGAGCTTGGACCCGTGGGGAGGTCCTGAGATCATCAAGTTCCAAGAATACTTTTTGGAACACCTCAAAGGTATATGTCAGTTCTAGATGAGGCCCAAAAGCAAGGTACATGACTGTAACACTGCAAATACCAGCCAGGACTTCTGCTCCTTCGATGAAGATCCCATGCTCTATATTCTGGTGCAGATCCTTCACAGTGAACACCTGAACGAGGTCCTGAAGCTCGTTCTGAACGAGGTCCTCTCGGATCAAGGTGTCGTCGGCTTCCTGAGTGAAAAAATTAAGAAATAACAGACTAGGCTATTACATTAGTGCAACTTGAGGAGGAGAGGGAAACAAATGAAGATACCTCATTTAGAGATACATGAGGATACAAAAATAAAATGTAATAAGGTCTTCAACCCTCTCACCAAGGTATAATCAGGCCACGGATCACACCGTCTCTTCTTTCCTGGATGGTGTTGCACTGTAATATGTTATACAAATAATTGCATTTAATACTGCCAACTAAATACATACAGTATAAACAATATACTATTGTGAAGGTGTTACTCTTCATACCCCGTACAGAACTTAGAAGATTTTCTGCATTCCCACCTTTACAGCACCTCCTTTTGACTTAAACAATTCCAATAGTTTTGGTGTATATTAGTCCCGCTTCTGGATAAAGGTGGACTCAAGAGCAACAGTTGTAATTCTTCTGAATTCTTCTTTAATCTGAGAGAGCGAGAGAGAAGGGGGAGGAAACATCTTCTGAACAGATACATCGTGATGTGTCATGTGGTAACGTACAGCACGCATAAAGCAACTATTTCTGTCTTACAATCTCTCTCCACCAGGTGTAGCACTTCTATCATCCTTTAAAAACAAGAAATGGGACAGTGACGGGGTAAGGGGGGGATACCTCGTCATTTTTTTGCGTCATCATTGCATGCGATCATCATTCTCAAAGCCGCTGTTTTACTTCTAAGATCACTTTAGCACCTCCCTAAAAACCCGATAAAAATTTGGCACAAACCTTCAAATAGGTATGTAATGACACATTATATAAACTCTTTATAGTGTTTTATTTACATTTTAGAGGCGATAAGGTGATAAGTTGGACAGATCGAGTGAAAAAAAGCAATTTTCCCACACAACATCTCTCCTTCTCACTATCACGCATTAGTTTCGCTTCCCCACCGGCCATTTTTAAAAAGACCGGATGGGGCTCATTGCCTGCTTGAATTATGCAGAAACAGGCAGCGTTTAGGTCATGTAATTGATTCTGTTGGAAAGGGAAGAAATTGTGCTTTACAATAGTATTGACATTACAGTTGATCTGGAAGTATTACGTTTTTGGGGCTGCTTAAATAAGGGCAATTGTACGGACCAAGGTGATGTACGAGTTCATGTGAGTTTACGTTAGTTAGGTACCTAGGTGTAGTTAGCTAGCTAGCTACATATTGTTCATACCTTTCTCTTCCTGGGTAGCTTGCCTAGCAGGCAAACATTACCTTGCAGGGGCACATGTGTTCAGTTCTACTGTAATGTTTGCTGACAATGCATTTTTTTGGTAAGCTAGGTAGCTATTTCGGTCAATATAAAACTTACACAAAAATGACAAAGGTTATAAACAGCGCTGAGGCGAGTAAATGCACTGCTAACTTACTAGCTAGTAGCATGCCCACCACTAGCTAACTATACAGACATCATGGCTGTTAACTAGCTAGCTTATCAACGGGCAAATATATAACATACTCTGGCAATATAGCTAGCTAAAGGCTTTTCGTACTTGAAGAATATTATTTAACGAGAGATCCAAACTACATTCCAAGTTATAATTTGGTCCTTACCTGCCGCATGGCCATTCCAGAGGAGAAAGATCAAGACGACGTCCATTGAAATGTTCCAAGCACAATTGACGTTCATAACTAGATCTAGCATGTCAGTCCAACACAATAATGATAATTTGAATATCATATTTTTAAGTTGTTGGCTGTTTCTTAGAAATATTAATTCAAATTTAGCAGCATATTACCTTGGATTTTTATTTGCAAATGCCAGTCTTTTCAACACATACAAATTAAGTATTATTTTCAAAATTGTAAGTAAAACCAGAAACCTATTATTTTAAGTCAAAATCATTGATTTTCTTTTGCAATATTTACTAAGCCCTTGGGTAATTTTTTACAGTGTGTGAACCTTTTCAAGGTAAGACACTTATGCTTTTGGGGCAAGTTAAACCAAAATAGAGAGCGACCCCTTACTAGAAAGGAAGTGGAGGAGTCCATTTCTTTCAATGTCTTGCTGACAACTGGCTATTGAATGCTGGTGTCCTGGCTAAATTTCTAACCTGTGGCCCCTCATAGAACTAAGTGAAGTACTAAATCAACTTGTATTGTGACTTCAGGTGAGAGGCGGGTCCGGGAAGTCATCGGAGTGTGGTCAGCCCAGGGTGTCCAACTTCCTGGACAGCATGAAGTTGTCCAGCAAGAAGCCCACTGCCCCGTGGAGCAGGAAAACACAGTAAAACCCCTCTCCTCAAGCCTCTGGCTTCCAGACCCAAGACCAAGGTACAACACGCTGGTCAGATGGAAGCTTAAGAAATGTCAGGATAGTGACTGTGAGTAAGCTAATGTCACCAACCCAATAAATGGTTCTGAGTATGACAGCATTGACATGTGGTGCAATGCATTGGACATTTGGTGATTTTAACACGCTGTAGTCTTTTTCAGACCCAGTAGCAGCCAATAGGAAACCAGCGGAGCACCGGGAGCCGGCAGCGAATAGGCTGAAACAGGCAGATGCACTGCCTCCAGCCTCTCCAGCAGACAACGTTGAGAACAAGAATGGAGTAATTAGCACTGTACAAAATTACAATCACAGATGAAAATCCATGAAAATCGTGGTAAGGCCATACAAAGTTAATTTACTGTTTAACTGATGCTCCTCTTCACATTTCTCCAAAGTAAATAAGAATTTGAACAGTTTTTTGATACATATAATAGTTTTTTTACTCAATTTTACTAAACAATTCACTCCGACGTTTTAGTAGTTGGGAACAGTAATTTTAGGAACAAATATTTTGCTTTAGCCTTACTTTTAGATTGTGCGGTTGCAAAACCTGTTTTGTAGATACTTCAAGTTTACTTGGGCACACAATTTATGGGACATTTCAATGCAACAGATGAGTCAGCCTGCAAAGTAAACACTTCTAAGGTGTGATAAATAGGGAAGAGTTGGTTAAGTTGAGACACCCTTGTTTCTGGAAAACCACACACAAAATGTATAATTTGACAAAATATTTAAGAAGATGTCATCATTTCATGGAGCCTATAAAGGAAGAAGCCACGTGGAAAAAGTGGTAAGCAAAGTTGGGTCAAAAAATGTCAAATTAATTTAGCTGGACAGGCTTTCAATAATGCTATATAACTCCTGACACCAATGTAGTTAATTAGGGGGTACCCTGACCAGGACTCAGACTGTGGTCCCTGTGACTGTCATTCCAAAACCATTATTAGGGTGTTAGGGGTCAAAATTAAACTTTCGTTCTGATGTTATATTTTGTATTCCATCTCATGAAACAGCTTCTCATGAACACAGAACACTTAATTTCATTAGGATAGTACTTACTATTGCTTAGATCTTATTTTCAAGTGATTGGAAAAGTTCAAAAAGGTTGAGGACAGCTCAATGGTAAACCCTTTGTCAATAGGGCCCAAATCACTTGCTTGGAAGAATAATAGGACCCGCCTTTAAGAATAATAGTGAAGACATCAGAACTATGAAATAACACATATGGAATCATGTCGTAAACAAAAAAGTGTTGGCAAAGTAGCCACCCTTTGCCTTGATGACAAGGCAGCTTCATGAGGTAGTCACCTGGAATGCATTTCAATTAACAGGTGTGCCTTATTAAAAGTTCATTTCTTAATGAAGGAAATAACCTACCTTGTCACAACACAACTGAGAATCAGCTAGAAAGATGTGTCGGCATCAAGTAATTGTCTCTGGCCCCCTCCCAGTTAGGGGGAGTGATGAGCTCTACAGCAAAGTCTCATAACTCAATAGCTGGTTGAAAACTGTTTTCTGTCCCTCCCAAAAGATAGAATTTGTAGATAATTGGCCCTATTTTTGGGACTCACCCACAAACAGGACCAAGCCTGGCCTGTTGAGGAGTGACGGACTCCATCCTAGCTGGAGGGGTGCTCTCATCTTATCTACGAACATAGACAGGGCTCTAACTCTAGCTCCACAATGGGAGAGTGTGCAGGCCAGGCAGCAGGCTGTTAGCCAGCTTCGTGGAGCCTGCCACTAGCACAGTCAGTGTAGTCAGCTCAGCTATCCCCATTGAGAATGTTTCTGGGCCTCGATCTAGGTTGGGCAAAACTAAACATGGTGGTGTTCGCCTTAGCAATCTCACTGGAGTAAAGAACTCCATTCCTGAAAGAGATTGTGATATCTCACATCTGAAAATATGGCTACTTAATGTCAGATCCCTCACTTCCAGGGCAGTTATAGTCAATGAACTAGTCGGCTGGCCCTCGCTAAATATTCGTCGCCAGACCCACTGGCTCCAGGTCATCTACAAGGCCATGCTAGGTAAAGCTCCGCCTTATCTCAGTTCACTGGTCACGATGGCAACACCCATCCGTAGCACGCGCTCCAGCAGGTGTATCTCACTGATCATCCCTAAAGCCAACACCTCATTTGGCCGCCTTTCGTTCCAGTACTCTGCTGCCTGTGACTGGAACGAATTGCAAACATCAGCTATCTGAGCAGCTAACCGATCGCTGCAGCTGTACATAGTCTATTGGTGAATAGCCCACCCATTTTCACCTACCTCATCCCCACAGTTTTTATTTATTTACTTTTCTGCTCTTTTGCACACCAATATCTCTACCTGTACATGATCATCTGATCATTTATCACTCCAGGGTTAATCTGCAAAATTGTAATTATTCGCCTACCTCCTCATGCCCTTTGCACACATTGTATATAGACTCCCCCTTTTTTTCTACTGTGTTATTGACTTGTTAATTGTTTACTCCATGTGTAACTCTGTGTTGTCTGTTCACACTGCTATGCTTTATCTTGGCCAGGTCGCAGTTGCAAATGAGAACTTGTTCTCAACTAGCCTACCTGGTTAAATAAAGGTGAAATAAAAAATAAAGTTAAAAATCACTGATCATAATCTTGATGTGATTGGCCTGACTGAAACATGGCTTAAGCCTGATGAATTTACTGTGTTTAAAAGAGGCCTCACCTCCTGGTTACACTAGTGACCATATCCCCCGCGCATCCCGCAAAAGGCGGAGGTGTTGCTAACATTGACGATAGCAAATTTCAATTGACAAAAAACCCCAGACGTTTTCGTCTTTTGAGCTTCTAGTCATGAAATCTATGCAACCTACTGAAGCACTTTTATAGCTACTGTTTACAGGCCTCCTGGGCCATATACAGCGTTCCTCACTGAAGTACCTGAATTCCTATCGGATTTCTTATAAGCACCCTGGTTAGAGTGCCGCTCCTCAAAAGCGGCAGCTCTACCCTTTATTTCAGTGCGGATATTGTCAGTAATCCATGGCTTCTGGTTGGGGTATGTACGTACGGTCACTGTGGGGACGACTTCAACGATGCACTTATTGATGAAGCCAGTGACTGAGGTGGTGTACTCCTCAATGTCATTGGAATAATCCCAGAACATATTCCAGTCTGTGCTTGCAAAACAGTCCTGTAGCTTAGCATCTGCGTCATCTGACCACTTCTTTATTGACCGAGTCACTGGTGCTTCCTGCTTTAGTTCTGTCTTGTAAGCAGAAATCAGGAGGATAAAATGATGGTCAGATTTGCCAAATGGAAGGCGAGGGAGAGCTTTGTGCGTGTCTCTGTGTGTGGAGTAAAGGTGGCCTAGAGTTTTTTTCCCTCTGGTTTCACATTTAACATGCTGGTAGAAATGAGGTCAAATGGATTTGAGTTTCCCTGCATTCCCCGGCTACTAGGAGCGTCGCCTCTGGATAGGCATTTTCCTGTTTGCTTATGGCCTTATACAGTTCATTGAGTACAGACTCAGTGCCAGCATGGTTTTGTGGTGGTAAATAGACAGCTACGAAAAATATAGAGGAAAACTCTCTTGGTATATCGTGTGGTCTACAGTTTATCATGAGATACTATACCTCAGGCAAGCAGAACCTTGAGACTTCCTTAATATTAGATTTTGTACACCAACTGTTGTTTACAAATATACATAGACTGACACCCCTTGTCTTACCGGAGGCAGCTGTTCTATCTTGCCGATGCAGCGTAAAACCCACCAGCTGGATTTGATCCATGTCGTCATTCAGCCACAACGGTGAAACACTAGATATTACAATTATTTGGTCGGATATTCGTGATCGTCGCTCGTGTCTTTTTGTCATCCAATGATTGTACGTTGATTAATAGGACTGATGGTAGAGCAGGGGTGGGCAATTCCATTCATTGAGGGTCTGATTGGTGCCACAGTTTTGCCCCAGCCCCAGCTAACACATCTGACTCCAATAATCACCTAATTATGATCTTCAGTATAGAATGCAATTTGATTAGTCAGCTGTGTTTGCTAGGGATGGGGGAAAAGTGATAGAGGCAGATTACCCACTCGCCGTTGGATCCTTACAAGGCACCCCGACCTACGTCCACGATATCTCCTTCACTTTGTCCTGCGAATGACAGGGATGTTGGCCTTGTCGGGTGTCAGAAGTAAACCCTTCGCGTCCGACTCATTAAACAAAAATCTTTCTCCAGTACGAGGGGAGTAATCACTGTCCTGATATCCAGAAGATCTTTTCGGTCATAAGAGATGGTGGTTACAAATAATGCAACAAAAAAACCACACAATAGCACAATTGGTTAAACGGCAGCCATCTCCTCCGGCACCATCCGATGTTTAGCAACCATGAAGCAAAACAGATGTTGGCTTTGAATCAAAGAATTGTTTACAACATGTTAACTTTATTTCCTCTCCAAATCTATTGAAACATAAATACCTTTACATCATGAGCACTTGTTGCCTCTCATGCATCGTTAGTTGTTGATTAGCTAGCGAGCAAATTTTTGCGTCGACATGACACCTCAAAACAAGACATGTTATCAATAACAAGCTATAACGAGCTGAAATAAAGCCAACGTCGATTCCCCACATGGCTGCTACTTGTCATTTTTGCTAGCTATCTGACCGTCCAGAATCATAACACACGGATGCGTGCGCTTCGTTTTTGTGACCTTGTCAGCTAACCCATCTGTTGGACGCCTCAGTAAAGCTGAGGGCCAGTGCTATTTTTACCTTCTGCAAGTCCGTGCAGAGATATTTTGTTTGTGTTGGCCAACGGTCTCTTCCTCTTATGTGCGATAAGTCAAAAGATATTCACCGGGACATATTTTTGTGGTAGATCTGACTGGCTATTGCCTAGTTCAATCTGATCTGACTGGCATTCAATTTTGGATTCTGCCCTGCCCAACTGCCCTCCTGACAAAAACGGATATAAAAAATCTGAAAGATAATGATATTTCTAGAGGCACTTTCACAGACCAGTACTTGGGCACCAGCAGCCATCCCCACCTCCCCTTGCCCCCTGGCCACATACCCGACCCTCTGAAACCCCAGTATATTCTAAACTGATATTATATGACTTGCCTTTACCTTTGTGATAGAGTAACCTGCGAAAACACACTCTGCATTCACATCTGTGTTTGTGCCCCTGTGTTGAGCTCCCGTTCGTGACCCTGCACACACCAAGCCACTTAGCGGAAGGGTGGATGACACTCCACACAGCCTAAAGGAGGGGAAGAAGGGATGAGACAGAAAGGGAGGCTTTATTTGTCTGTTGCTTGGGAACCCAGTGTGTTGTGTTGTGGGCACAGTGCCTTGATCTTATGATAATGATCACTTAAGGGTGTGTGTGTGTGTGTGTTTGTGTGTGGTCGTAAATTAGCTAGTAAATATACAGCAGGCGACCGGGGGCACATTTTAAGGCTTGTATTCACTATTCAGTGAGTCGGGTGAAGAATAGTAATTGTAGATTGTGAGAATGGGGAGATTGGGTCCTGCCGCTCCGCTTGATGACTCATTACAGCTCCATTTACGTCCAGGGCTAGGTCTCAAATGGCACCCTTTGTCTCTGCCCAGAGAGCAACACAAGGCGAAAAAGGCTGCTGAACGAGAAGTGGTCCTGTCTGTCAATAGTGATTACACATAACAGGATGCAATTTAAAACTGCATGGCCCCATGTGTTTGTGCGTGCGCTTGGTTGTCCTGCTGTGTACAAAACAAATGTCACATTTGGTTTGGAATTAAGTGCCATTTAAGACGGTTTTGTGAAGAGGAATATTGACAATTTTTTTTATGTATTATGATTTTCAGATGTTTCCTCCCTCTTTTTTGTTTAGTCCTGGACAGAGTGGGCGAAAGGACAATCTGGAGACACGGCAGATCTGAAGAAACGAAAGAGTGGAGAAGCGGAGGACAGCGGACACGAGAACGGACCTTGCGAGGCAGAGAACAGTGCCAAAAAGAAAAAGCCTCTAGACACCTCAGCCAACCTCTCATCATTCGCCTTCAACACAAATTAAATATAAGGCTATATCATGGACCGATTTATACATTTTGCTCCCTATGTCTGTTTAGTTAGGGTCATAGGTCACAGCGAAATAATTCTCATTTGTGAGGTGTTTTCACGTTGTCATTGTGGGGTGTTGTGTGTGGATTGATGAGGAAGGTTTTTTATTTGGTCTGTTTTGGAGTGGGGGGGGCATTCCGAGTGCATAGCATATATTCATGTCTGTCAAGTTATTGTTTAATGCCAAATGTAATTCAATTGCATTGTTATATCCTGACAGGAAACAATAAAAGCTATAATTACTCCCAAAAATATCATTTGTGGACTGGAGTATGAGAACTTTTAAGATGTATTTGGTATAATATGTTATCATAATATGTAGTCTCACAGGTGTCTAGAAATGCTCATTAGAACTGTTTGGTATGCCTGTTATGCAGCCATTGTCGATGTATAATTATTTTTCCGATATATTCCCTGGGGTTGGAGGAATTTCATAGATGACATCAAAGCGACATATCTCGAGCACTTGAAATAGCTGTGAAAATGTCATCGTTTTTAACTTGTATTGTTTTTGTCAACAAAAAAATATGATATATTTACTGTGCTTGTATTGTACATAAAACCAGTCATAAAACCTTTGAGTGTTTAGATTCAGTATCATAACAACCTTCATAATGCATTATTCATAATTGTTTTGTAAATAAAAGTGCTTTCAAAACAGAGGTGAAGCAAGGCCATTCCAGATAGAATATTGGCCCACCCAAATCAGGCTGGCTGTAATATGTGCGCTGGGAGTTGGGAAGCAAGTTCAGGAAGTGAATCATTTAATAAATAAATGAAAACATAATACAAAACAAGAAACACAAACAACGCACAGACATGAAACTGAAACAGTCAGTCAATAACACCTGAGGAAAGAACCAAGGGGAGTGACCGATATAGGGAAGATAATCAAGGAGATGATGGAGTCCTGGTGAATGTCATGAGGCGCAGGTGCGCGAGACGAGGGTGACAGGTGTGCGGGATAATCAGTAGCCTGATGACCTAGAGGCCAGAGAGGGAGTATACGTGACAGTACCCCATCCCCGACACGCAGCTCCAGCCGCAGGACGCCCGTCAAAAGGGACAAACCCAGGGATCAGGAGCAGACCGGTCACCCCCTGCTGATGCGCGAGAACCTGTCATGCCAGCTGAGGTACAGGAACCTGTCGAGTCAGCTGAGGCGTGGGAACCTGGCAGATCGGTTGAGGCAGGGGAGCCTGGCAATCTGACTGAGGCAGGAGAACCTGGTGAGCCAGTGGTAGCAGGGGAGCCTGGCGATCTGGCAGAGGCATGAAAGCCCAACGAGCTGGCTGAGGCAGGGGAGCCTGGAAATCCGGCTGAGGCATGAGAGCGTGGAGATCCGGCTGAGGCATGAGAGCCTGTAGCAGTTCCCGGACAAGACGTCATTACTCTAAAATACATTTTAAAAAACACTCCCTGATGCTTCACTTAGGTGAGGGGTAATTCTGTGATTCCACTAGGAGTCGGGAAGCAAGTTCAGGGAGTAAATCATTTAATTAATAAATGAAAACATAATATAAAACAAGAAACACGAACAACGCACAGACATGAAATGGAAACAGTGACCTAGAGACCTAGCTGACCTAGAGGCTGGAGACGGAGTATACGTGACACTGGCTATTGTTTGTATTGTCTCTGACTAATCATAAATGTTCATAACTTCAATAGGAGGTTCCTGGGATCTAATCGCAATATGGGTTATATCGCAATATGGTCCCCACTTCCCCACACACATACAGTACCTCAAATTGTATTTGTCACATGCTACAAATACAACAGGTTGTAGACTTTACCATGAAATGCTTACTTCTGAGCCCTTTTAGAGTTAAAAAGTTTTAAATAATTGCTAATATTTAAAAAAAATTGTAACAAAATAACAACATGCAATATACATGTTACTGGAGCATTATTTCAGTGATGCGTGTAGTCATGGTAATAAAACAGAACAAATGACCAATTTGTATTTATTTAATCCTATTCATTCAATTGTTTTCTCGCGCTGCTTCTTTAAAATCAGCCATTTTACTGTTTTAAGCCATTCCCACTTCCCCTACCTGGGAAGTGTTTCATGACAGCATCTGTTGGGGGAAAGCAGCAAATATTGACCTTTTAGTAATTTAGCAGACAGTCTTGTCCAGAGCGACTGACAAATGAAAATGTAAGCACTCACTACTGTAAGATAAAGGGCAGTTAGGGGTTGGGTTTGGGGTCATAAATAAAAAATAAATTATGGAAAAACTTGTGAAAATTCAGATTCAGTTTAATAAGAAATCCTTGACCTTTAATTCCCTATTTGCAATGATTGATTTGTAAATTAAATTAAGGGATCGTTAACTTTTTTAAAGCTTATAGCCAGTCTGCTGGTTCCTTGCTCTGAAAGTAGTCTATGGGCCAGGAGAAACTGCAATCCATGGTTTAGGGTTGCTAAAAATAGCCACTATTAACTTGAGGGGATTTTGCCACTAACATTGAACTTTGTCTAATTGCCCTACCACCCACAGTGGTTTTGTTAGCCATCTGACTATACGTTTAAAAAAAAGTGAACTAACCCTGTTATGGGGTATTCATTTTTAAAGGGATACTGAGAGTTAGATGAACTCACAAATACCATTTGAATGAATACCAGTCTCAGCGTGCAGTTTGGAGATGAATGAAGTCTACATGCCATGAGTCATAATATTATTTTTTAAATATCATGTCAAAATCTGTCAAATGCTCATTTACAATCGGTGAACAAAAACCTACTCACCAGTTATTGCTGCCACTTTTTCAGGACCAATATGATTTTTTTCTCCCTATCATCTCCCCTTTCAGCTTTGCCACCTAGAATTGTTTAAATGAATTAAGTGTCATAAATACTTATCCAAAGTCATAATGACACAGCCAGATATTTACAATTTAGTTAGGTCTGAAGATATGCAAAGCTTTCATCAAGGCAAAGGTTGGCTACACTGAAGAATCTCAAATAGCATATTGATTTGTTTAACACTTTCTTTTTTGTCTTCACTATTATTCTACAATGTAGAAAATAGTCAAAATAAAGAAAAATCCTGTAATGAGTAAGTGTCCAATCTTTTGACTGGTACAGTACCACAGCCATTGTCGCATAGAATTAGAATGAGAAGAACGTACATTCCCTTCCGAAACAGTGTACCAGCAAGTAACCCCTTTTCACAGGCAACGCATCTCCGACACAACGCCTGTTATCCTTATAGTATGTGCATTCTGAGATGAGACCTCACAAAAATTATCCAGTGTTATTGGATGTTCTTCGAACTATTGAGCCTGAGAACGCTCCTCACACCCAAGGCAGAGCCCCATACTAGCCATGATCTAAGGGCCTATACCCCTTCTAGTAATTCTAAGGTCTATACGAATCTCTGTATATACACCAATCAGATTGTTTTTCAGCAACGTCGACATCTAAAGCATGGTTTTGCAAACTCGGTTCTGGGGCCCCCTCGCTGGGTGCCCCAGCGACTATATTCCGCCTCAAGCCGATACCACGACGGACCTCAAGGAACTACACTGGACTTTGTGCAAACTGGAAACCACATCTCCTGAGGCCGCATTGATTGTAGCTGGGGATTTTAACAAATCAGATTTGAGGAAAATGCTACCGAAGTTCTATCAGATTGCCTGCAGTACTCACGCTTCATAAACTCTCGATCATTGTCACTCTCCTTTCTGGAATGGCTACAAGGCACTCCCCCACCCTCCCTTTCATAAATTCATGTCACGACTCCATCCTGCGCCTCCCTTCCCATAGGCAGAAACTTTAAAAAACAGGAAGTACCCATCAGGAGGTGTATAGGGGATTTTCTAATTGACTGTTAAAACTTGCCCAAACCAAAAACCATGGCAACCTTCAGCAAACCTGAGAGTGCAAACCATCGCATTTAACCACAGCAAGGTGACTCAGAATAGGGTCGAATTCAAACAGTGTAGTCATTCACTCCGTAAGGCAATCAAACAGGCAAAGCATTAGTACAGAGACTAAGTGGAGTCATAATTCAACGGCTCAGACACGAGTCCTATGTGGCAGGGTCTACAGACAATCACAGGCTACAAAGGAAAAACCAGCCACGTCGTGGATACCGACGTCTTGCTCCTGGACAAGCTAAATACCTTCTTTGCCCACTTTGAGGATAACACAGTGCCATCGGCGCAGCCCACTCCAAGGACTGTGGGCTCTCATTGTCCGTGGCCGACATAACTGTCATACAGAAAATGTCCCTGGTGGACGGAGCCGACATGACGGCTGGTTACACAAAGGGAAGAGGGTTGGGTTTGAGTGAAAGAGTGGGAAGACTGAGGAACAAAGGGAGAGGCTATGCTATCGTAAATACAGTATCTTATGCATTCTAAATTACTGCCCATTTGGAAAAGGAAAATGCAATAAATATTTACTCCGAGCTGCGCTTCGTTAGGTTGGTCATAGATGCTGGCCAACAGAGATCTTCCTGTCCTCGGAAGAATGTCTCTGGTGGTACATTGGATACATTGTAGTATCGTCATTGTGTGTTAGACTGGATACATTGTCTGTCGTTTCCTAGCCCACATTTACTGTGGCCGCTGCTAACTCAACGGCTAGGAGGTATCACTTCTGTAGTGAATAAGAGTTCAATGTTCATACCATTCGCAACCAAAGCTCACGCTGAGGTTGGCTTAGTTCTGTAGTTATCTGAATCCTCCTGACATCGGATGGTCGCCCTAATGTACCTGGAACAGAAAGTTATTCGCCCTTTTAACGCAGAGTCTGCAGACCTCGCATACTCGGAACAGAAGGTTACATTTTCGTCAAGGGCTTATATAGTGGAGGGAGAGAAGGGTGTGAAGGGTGGGTTTCATAGTTTATATTCCATGTCTCTTCACATGGGCCGGCCACTGATTGAGCAGAGCTCTAACCTTATGAAACCCCAATTCTCTCATTTGGAAGCTAAAATTACATTTAATCTTTTCACAAATGGTTTCATATTCAAACATTGAAATTGCACAACAATTCCATGTGAATCTGATAACTGGAATGTGTAGACTTTCCCCTGATACAGCTTATGTCATCAGTCATAATGTCTCAGATGACATCTGAACTGACATCATATTCATTAAGTACCAACGCATATTTTCAACTGGTTCTATTACCGAAATATGGTTCCTTTCCCCCCACTTATTTGATGTTTAACAAAAGTCTATTCAAGAGTCCTTCAGTAGAGTCAGAGAGAGAGAGGGAAGGGAGAAAGGTATTTATGGGAGGGGGGGGTCATAAACCTTACCCACAGGCCAAAGTCATGACAACTCTCAGATCACCCATGTTTGCGTGGCGACACACGCCTTCAACTCAATCATCAAGTTTGCATACGACACAACAGTAGTTGCCCTGATTACCAACAATGATGAGACAGCCTACAAGGAGGGAGTGAGAGCCCTGAACAGTGCCTCCTGGCACTGTACTACAGTATGCAAATTTCTTTTTGATAAGGCTAGCCTTCGCCTTCCTAACTGCGTGTGTATATTGGTTCCCAACTTCCATGAAATGTTGCATATGGCGGGGGCTATTCAGTGCAGAACGCCAAAGGATGTTTTTGTGTTGGTGAAGGGCAGTCAAGTCTGGGTTGAACCAAGGGGTTCAACCCTGTTCTTAGTTCTACATTTTTTGAACGGGGCATGCTTATTTAATATGGCGAGGAAAGCACCTTTAACTTCACTAGGGTAGGGGGCAGCATTTGGAAATTGAGATGAAACGCGTGCCCAATTGAAAATGCCTGCTACTCAGGCCCAGAAGCTAGGATATGCATATAATTGGTAGATATAGATAGAAAACGCAAAAGTTTCCAAAACCATTAAAGTAATGTCTGAGTATAACAGAATGGATATGGCAGGCGAAAACCTGAGGAAAATCCATCCAGGAAGTACTATTATTTTGAAACACTGTTTTTCCATTGAAAGCCTATCCACCATACAAAGACTTAGGACCCAGTTGACAATCTCTATGGCTTCTTCTACATGTGACCAGTCTTTAGGCATTGTTTCAGGCTTTTAAATGAGGGAGAGAGCACTTTCAATGAGTGGACAGTGGACATTTCCAGACATGAGCCCAGCGCCTTTCTTGGTTTCTCCTTTTCTATTGATGAAGCTTTTGTCCGGTTGAGATTTTAATAATTTATGACAAACTACCTGAGGATTGATTTAAACATAGTTTGACATGTTTCTACAAACTTTTATTGTACTTTTTTGACTTTGTCTGGATGTTGAGAGCGCTCTTTGTGCCTTTGGATTGCTGAACTAAACGCACCAACAAAAGAGGTTTTTGGACAAAGAGGGACATTATCAAACAAAACAAACATTTATTGTGTAACATGGAGTCCTGGGAGTGTCACCAGATGAAGATCAAAGGTAAGTGATTACTTTAATCACCATTTCTGACTTTTGTGAGTCCTCCTTGGCTGGAAAATGTCTGTATGGTGTTTTGAGGCGTTGTCCTAACATAATCGCATGGTGTGCTTTCGCTGTAAAGCCTTTTTGAAATCTGACACTGGTTGGATTACCAAGAAGCTTCTTTAAAATGGTGTATAATACTTGTATGTTTGATGAATTTTAATTATGGGATTTCTGTTTAAATTTGGCGCCCTGCAATTTCACTGGCTGTTGTCGAGGTGGGATGCTAGCGTCCCAATGATACCAGAGAGGTTAAAGAGCAACCAGGCATCCTCTGACGGGATGATGTCAATATCTTTCCAGGACACCTGGGCCAGGTCGATTAGAAAGGCCTGCTCGCTGAAGTGTTTTAGGGAGCATTTGACAGTGATGAGGGGTGGTCGTTTGATCGCGGACCCATTACGGAGGCAGGCAATGAGGCAATGATCGCTGATATCCTGGTTGAAGAGAGCAGAGGTGTATTTAGAGGGCAGGTTGGTCAGGATGATATCTAAGCGGGTTCCCATGGTTACAGATTTGGGGTTGTACCTGGTAGGTTCCTTGATAATTTGTGAGATTGAGGGCATCTAGCTTATATTGTAGGGTGGATGGGGTGTTAAGCATATCCCAGTTTAGGTCACATAACAGTACGAACTCTGAAGATAGGTGGGGGGTCAATCAATTCACATATGGTGTCCATGGCACAGCTGGGGGCTGGGGGGTCTATAACAAGTGGCAACGGTATCACGGCGAGACCCAAATGCAGACACAGGAGGCAGAAGTTTAGAGTCTTACAATGTTTATTAATTGAAAGGGGTAGGTAAGAGAATGGTCGTGGACAGGCCATCTGATCTGGTCAAAAGCAGAACAGAGTCCACTAGGTAAAGAGTGGCAGACAGGCTCATGGTCAAGGCAGGTAAAGTCCAGAAACGGGCAATGGTCAAAACCAGGAGGACTAGAAAAAGGAGAATGCAAAAAGCAGGAGAACGGGATAACCACTGTCCCACTTGTTGATTCTTCACAAAAAAAATACAGTTTTATATCTTTATGTTTGAAGCCTGAAATGTGGCAAAAGGTCGCAAAGTTCAAGGGGGCCGAATACTTTCGCAAGGCACTGTATATACTGAGATCATTTGACATATCATTTGACACTTAGATTGCACACAGGTGGACTTTATTTAACTAATTATGTGACTTCTGAAGGTAATTGGTTGTACCATATCTTATTTAGGGGCTTCATAGTAAAGGGTGTGAATACATATGCACTCACCACTTTTCCATTTTTTGTTTTGTAGAATTTTTAGAAACAAGTTATTTTTTTCATTTCACTTCACCAATTTGGATTATTTTGTGTATGTCCATTACATGAAATCAAAATAAAAATCCATTTAAATTACAGGTTATAACGCAACAAAATAGGAAAAACTCCAAGGGGGATGAATACTTTTGCAAGGCACTGTATATGTTTGCTGATTCAAGTGAGCTAGTGTATTCAAAACTGCTGTGGTATTATTTATGATTTCATGACTTCACACCTGAATGCCTAAAAAAAGAGGATGAAGGGAAGTGCTGCTAAGGTACACAATAGTAGATTTTGGGAAACAGAAGGTGCTCTTTGGTAAAAGGGGTAAATTTGTCATCAAAAAAAGGAGGACCAATGCACTCTTAATATGATTAATTAAAATGTCTTTATTTGTATGGCATGTTCAATGGAAACAAAGTTTTAAAACTCTGGCGCGTTTTGGCTGCATGGCTTTTGTCAGGGAGTACAAAGAAATTATAATGCAATATCCTCTTTTGAACAGCTTTTTCCAATCAGACCTGATTTGAAGAGGGAGTGGTTACAGAAGTCATTGGACAATACCTAGGAAGCTATACTATACACATTAAAAAGTGAAGTACTGTAGATATGTTATCAAAAAAGTCAACTCAAAGCTAGAAGCATCAGAACACCTAGAAAGGTAGTTCTAACCTTAAATATGACTGGGAAAAGTGCCAAGAATAAGAAAGCAATCTATTCCATAGTACACTAGAACACAACAAACATGGACAACAACAGTCCAAACATAGCTGAGAGCAATAGAGCAAAATGTCCACTAGATGACAGCAAATGGACCTATCGCGACCCTTAAACCAGGGTACTTAGTAACCTGTAGTTTGTAAATCCAAAAACGTTCCCTTTGGTTTAGCTGTTGAAGATGGTCCCGTTTTCTAATTGAGGCCGGAACATGATCAATACCCATAGCTTGTAGGGAGGCAGGGTTGTCATAGTGTAAGAACTTGTAGTGCCTTGCCATGGGGTAGTCTTCATTGCCTACCTGTATGGCGTACTTGTGTTCTGCTAAGCGGTCTTGAAGGCATCTCTTTGTCCGTCCAATGTAGAACACCTTGCACTGTGGACATTCCATGTGACGTACTGACTAATGTCCAAATCGTGAAAATAAGTCCTGTGCAATGTTGTGCGCGATTTTTCCAACATCATGACACTTATTTGGAGTCTGTGGCTCAAGTGGTTTGAAAGCTATTGAGGTTTGAAAGTGTGAATATCCGTTGAATATCCAACCTGAAACTGTTTTTACCTCAGCGTTGACCAGAGGAGCTAGTCAACAACACAACTAACACAATAACTTCAAACTGAAGCAGGAAAGACTGCAAATTAGCTGCGCTTTGGTTCATTTGACCTTTTTTCAATTGACATTTCTTTATATATATCCATACAAATGATGCCAGTTGATTCGTGATTTTGACTGGCTAAGAAATGTTACCTACCTGTCTGTCTAGTCCCCACTCTCGACCCCTACAAGTTCATTACTATGGGACAGCTGGAGATCGAATTTGAATTTTGAAACAATGTTGCAAATGTCAGAGAGACAGACTGCAAGATTTATATAAATCTCTGCTGTTGAAAACGATATATTAGTCTAAAAGAAGCAATAATGAGAACATGTCTAGATGATTTTTACAGTGGAGATTAAGTTTATGAATTGCCTGGCTGGGCTGATGAGAGTGGATTGTGCAGTCAGATGGAACAGAGTAAATAGATTTAGCGGTGGTAACTTGTGGAATAGACACTGGCTGGAATGTACTTTAACCAATCAGCATTCAGGATTAGACCCACCCCTTCTATAATTTGCATTAGAAACTGTGTGGTTCGAGCCCTGAATGATGATTGGCTTCAACATTGTTTTTACTGTTCTAATTATGTTGGTAACCAGTTTATAATAACAATAAGGCACCTTGGGGGTTTGTGGTATATGGCCAATATACCACGGCTAAGGGCTGTATCCAGGCATTGCGTCGTGCATAAGAACATCCCTTAGCCATGGTATATTGGCCATGTACCACACCCACTCGTACCTTATTACATAAATAATAAAAGGCTTGTTTTTCAATGGAAATTGGTGGTGTTTTTTGGTCAAATGTGTCCTCTGTTATGTGTTAAATGATGCAATGTGATTGCACACATTTTAATTGAAACATGTCGGGGTATTTTTGCTGGAAAATGTTGGCCCAGACACTTTTACTTATTCCCAACAACACAGCAATTTCTTCCTACACCTCTGCCTTCGTAAATATATGTATTGATCTGTTGTACAACAGAGCTGTTTGTCACATTCGTTTGCACCTTTTGTCAGAGTGCAACAACTAAAGTGTGAGGTAGCCTGTGATTCACTATGGTTTCTTAACTATTAGTCAATTCTGATTATTTTTTGAAAAACACACTGCAATATTGAAATATACACCATTTCCAAAGATTGACGTGTGAATCGTTGACAGTGTTGTTTATTATATGAATAGATGATGGCTTATATTTTACTTTGTGAATATCATGGCTGCCTGGGGCATGGGAATATGGGAATATTCGGATCCATACAGAATTCGAGCAGTGCATGTTCTCCATCTGTTTACCGCTGACAGAAAGTGACGTACCCAAAATGCTCGACCAATAGAAATGCACAAGGATTATATATTTATAAAGCCAGTGGGTACTAGCAACGCGTGCTTGTTTCAAATAATTTTACACGTTCAGCTGCCGGCAGGGTACTTGGTAGGTGCGCCCTAAACAAAGCTGAGTTTGCGAAGCGAGAACACTGGAAAGTGCATCTTCCAATACGGAGAAAAGGTGAACGTGAAGGGACCTCTCGTCAATTCTGAACTATGGAGCGCTCAAAACAGAGTCACGACAATCAAGCTGACAGTAGACCGACTACAAACGAAAGTTCTCTAAACGGACACTTTGACGGCTTGGTAAAAAAAGACACCCGGAATGTGGGATGTCAAGGGACGGGGACCGCCGGTGAGTCGAGTTCGCACACAGGGTCGTCAGTCGTGGAAAACTGGAAGCATGAGCGCACCCGAAGTATAGAAGACAACGAGACGAGCTTGCCTAGTCTGGCAGCTGCTTATACCACTATTATCCGGGGACTCGGCGAAGACCCGCAAAGACAGGGACTTCTCAAAACTCCCTGGAGAGCCGCAACTGCGATGCAGTTTTTCACCAAGGGATACCAGGAGAAAATAATAGGTGAGTCAGTTCGGAATGCCCTTTGTCTAAACTAAAATATTGTCAACAATCTTCTATGTTGTCAAAAAAGTGACAACTCAACTTTTAATTTACATGTGGTATTTAGATTTGGTTACCCAACTCATCTAAGACCTATGCAATATGCAAATATGACATTTATGGTGCTGATCTGACCATTACCCATCTATATACAGTACCAGTCAAAGGTATGGACACACCTTTTCATTCCTGTGTTTTTCTGTATTTGTACTATTTTCTACATTGTAGAATAATAGTGAAGACATCAAAACTAGGAAATAACACATATGGAACCATGTCGTAACCAATTTTTTTAAACAAATCAAAATATATTTGAGATTCGTCAAAGTAGCCACCCTTTGCCTTGATGACAGCTTCTCTCAACCAGCTTCATAAATGTATTTCAATTAACAGATGTGCCAAGTTAAAAGTTAATTTGTGGAATTTCTTTCCTTCTTAATGCGTTTGAGCCAATCGGTTGGGGAGGGAGGGGTATTATACAGAAGGGAGGGTTATTATACAAAAGATAGCCCTATTTGGTAAAAAACCAAGTCCATATTATGGCAAGAACAGCTTAAATAGGCAAAGAGAATCGACAATCCCATCATTACTTTAAGACATGAAGGTCAGTCAATCCGGAAAATGTCAAGTTTGTTTTTGCGACTGCACTTGAAGAAATGTTCAGTCAAGTGCTATGATGAAACTGTCTCTCATGAGGACCGCCACAGGAAAGGAAGACCCAGAGTTACCTCTGGTGCAGAGGATAAGTTCATTAGAGTTACCAGCCTCAGAAATTGCAGCCCAAATAAATGCTTCACAGAGTTCAAGTAACAACACATCTCAACATCAACTGTTCAGAGGAGACTGCGTGAATCAGGCCTTCATGGTCGAATTGCTGCAAAGAAACCACTACTAAAAGACACCAATAACAATGAGAAGTCACTTGCTTGGACCAAGAAACACGAGCAATGGACATTAGACCGGTGGAAATCTGTCCTTAGGTCTGAGTCCAAATTTGAAATTTTTGGTTCCAACCACCATGTCTTTGTGAGATGCGGAGTAGGTGAACGGATGATCTCCGCATGTGTGGTTCCCACCGTGAAGTATGGGGGAGTAGGTGTGATGGTGTGGAGTAGAGGTCAACCGATTTATAATATAATAATATAATATATGCCATTTAGCAGATGCTTTTATCCAAAGCGAATCGGAATGGCTGATCAGGGCCGATTTCAAGTTTTCATAACAATCGGAAATCTGTATTTTTGGACTCCATTTTGCAGCAAAAAAAAAATAGAGGCAAGTCAGTTAAGAACACATTCTTATTTTCAATGACGGCCTAGGAACGGTGGGTTAACTGCCTGTTCAGGGGCAGAACGACAGATTTTTACCTTGTCAGCTCAGGGATTCAATCTTGCAACCTTATGGTTAGCTAGTCAAATGCTCTAACCACCTGCCTCACGAGGAGCCTGCCAGTTACGCGAATGCAGTAAGAAGCCAAGGTAAGTTGCTAGCTAGCATTAAACTTATCTTATAAAAAACAATCAATCATAATCACTAGTTATAACTACACATGGTTGATGATATTAGTAGTTTATCTAGCTTGTCCTGCATTGCATATAATTGATGCGTTGCTCATTCGCGAAAAAGGAACAAAACAATAAATGTAATGTGAAAAAACCGAAACAGCCCTATCTGGTGCAAACAAACACAGAGACAGGAACAATCACCCACGAAACACTCAAAGAATATGGCTGCCTAAATATGGTTCCCAATCAGAGACAACGATAAACACCTGCCTCTGATTGAGAACCACTCCAGGCAACCATAGACGTACCTAGACAACTCTACTATACCACAATCCCAAAACCTACAAAAACCCCAAGACAGAACACACCACATAAATAACCCATGTCACAGCCTGGCCTGAACCAAAATAATAAAGAAAACACAAAATACTAAGACCAGGACGTGACAGAACCCCCCCCCCCTCCCCCAAGATGAGGACTCCCGGCCGCACACCTAAACCCATAGGGGAGGGTCTGGGTGGGCGTCTGTCCACGGTGGCGGCTCCAGCGCGGGACGTGGACCCCACTCCAACAAAGTCTTAGTCCGCTTAATTCACGTCCTTAGATTGGCGACCCTCGCCGCCAACCTTAGCCTAGTAAACCTAACCATTGGCCCCACAGACTGGCAGCTCTGGCGGCTCCTTGCAGACTGGCAGCTCTGGCAGCGCTGGACAGGCGGGAGACTCCGGCAGCGCTGTAGAGGCGGGAGACTCCGGCAGCGCTGTAGAGGAGGAAGGCTCTGGCAGCGCTGAGGCGCACTGTAGGCCTGATGCGTGATGCTGGCACTGGTGGTACTGGGCCGAGGACACGCACAGGAAGCCTGGTGCAGGGAGCTGCCACCGGAGGGCTGGTGCGTGGAGGTAGTACTGGATAGACCGGACCGTGCAGGCGCACTGGAGGTCTTGAGCACAGAGCATGCCCAACCTTACCTGGTTGAATGCTCCCGGTCGCCCTGCCAGTGCGGCGAGGTGGAATAGCCCGCACTGGGCTATGCAGGCGAACCGGGGACACCGTACGCAAGGCTGGTGCCATGTAAGCCAGCCCAAGGAGACGCACTGGAGACCAGATGCGTAGAGCCAGCTTCATGACACTTGGCTCGATGCCCACTCTAGCCCGGCCGATACGAGGAGCTGGTATGTACCGCACCGGGCTATTCACCCGCACTGGAGACACCGTGCGCACCACAGCATAACACGGTGCCTGCCCGGTCTCTCTAGCCCCCCGGTAAGCACAGGAAGTTGGCGCAGGTCTCCTACCTGGCTTAACCATACTCCCTGTGTGCCCGCCCAAAACACACCACATAAATAACCCATGTCACACCCTGGCCTGAACCAAAATAATAAAGAAAGCACAAAATACTAAGACCAGGGCGTGACACTGTCGTTGCTCCAACGTGTACCTAACCATAAACAATCAATGCCTTTCTTAAAATCAATACACAGAAGCATACATTTTTAAACCTGCATATTTAGCGAAAAGAAAGGTTAGCAGGCAATATTAACCAGGTGAAATTGTGTCACTTCTCTTTCTTTCTTTGCACGCAGAGTCAGGTTATATGCAACAGTTTGGGCCGCCTGGCCCATTGCGAATTAATTTGCCAGAATTTTACGTAATTATGACATAACATTAAAGGTTGTGCAATGTAACAGCAATATTTAGACTTAGGGATGCCACCCGTTAGATAAAATTCGGAATCGTTCCATATTTCACTGAAAGAACAAACGTTTTGTTTTAGAAATGATAGTTTCCGGATTCGACCATATTAATGGCCTAAGGCTCGTATTTCTGTGTGTTATTATGTGGAGGGTGCTTTGCTGGTGACACTGTCAGTGATTTATTTAGAGTTCAAGGCACAGTTAACCAGCATGGCTACCACAGCATTCTGCAGCGATATGCCATCCCATCTTGGGATGGCTTAGTGAGACGATCACTTGTTTTTCAACAGGACAATGACCCAAAACACCTCCAGGCTGTGTAAGTGCTATTTGACCAAGAAGGAGAGTGATGGAGTGACCTGGCCTCCACAATCACCCTACCTCAACCCAATTGAGATGGTTTTGGATGAGTCAGACTGCAGAGTGAAGGAAAAGCAGCCAACAAGTGCTCAGCATATGTCGGAACTCCTTCAAGATTGTTGGAAAAGCATTCCAGGTGAAGCTGGTTGAGAGAATGACAAGAGTGTGTAAAGCTGTCATCAAGGCAAAGGGTTTCTACTTTGAAGAATCTAAATTATATTTAGATTTATTTAACACCTTTTTGGTTACTACTTGATTCCTTATGTGTTATTTCATGTTGTTGATGCCTTCACAATTATTCTACAATGTGGAAAATAGTAAATATAAAGAAAAACCCTTGAATGAGTAGGTGTGTCCAAACTTTTCGCTGGTACCTTATATAAACCCTCACAGGACAAAACTTTATACATTCAATTAAATGTGTTGTTTTTGTGAAGCTATACAATAATCAGTATTAGAGCTACAGATTCGTATTTAGTGCTGAGCTGTACAAAATAGTAAATAATTATTGCCACTGGAGAGACCGCATTCACTGAAATAATAATAATACGAAATATTAAATTGACCAATGTGATTTAGGCAGTCAAGTAGAAAAAGAGTACATCAAGAAGGAAGGATGCACAATGTATTATGTTCATCATACATTTATAGACAAGTAACCTAACCCTACTAGAAATATGGTGTTGTATCTCAGATTCTCAATTGATGTACTTTCCCCCGATCCATCTGTAAAATCCCCCTTTCTACACAATACCCCCATCTCTCCATAAATCACGTGCACATCCAGGCTCAACAAATCCTCTGACCAGACCATATTGGTTCTCTTTTCTACGGTTGGGACTGTTTTAGTGGTGGACCCGGGGAGCTGCCCCTCACAATATTAGTACCCCTCACCCTACCCTCCTCCTCCTCCCCCTCTCATCTGGAGTTGGTTTCATGTGGAGCACTTTGAGGCTCTGTGTATTACATTTTGAGAGAGAGAGACACACACAAGGAATGTGTTAGTTGCTCTCTCTGGCTCTCCGGAGCATACAAACATGCATCTGGAATAGCTTGAGAATGCTTGGAACCTGCCTGGTTTATATGTATGTACTCAATGCTCTTTCCCCCCTGTTTGAGGTATGTGTGGTTTGGGAACATGAGGGGACGAACCTAACTGTAAACCCTGCAAAAAGTGAAGAGTCATGATGATATAATGTGTGTGTTCAGCACAGACCTCAGTGGTGGTCTTCTCCCTCTTTTTGGATTGGCTCTTATTTTGCACCACCCCTTTGTTTAAACGCGCAATGCGGGACTAGCACATGCCGTGTGTGTGTGCCGACCATGTGTATGTGTGTGTGCATATGTGTCTTCAATAGGGACGGGACTATACCAGTATAGCGATACGGGTTAGTATCGTGGCAGGGAAACAAAACAGTGGAATGGGGAAACAAACCTCATTATCTTGTCATCCAGAGTCACATTTATTTATTTTCCAAGCACTCAATATTTTACATATAGCAGGTTTTTAAAGGAGCGAAGACTTTGGTCTGCTTCTTGTCATTTGTTTTTTGTCATTGAATTGTTTTTGCGATACATGTATCGTCCCGATCCTAGTCTTCATGTGTGTCTTTGTGTGTGCTCATATGAGTGACTCATTGAGTGCCCATGGAATACAGGAAGTGAGTTTGAATGATGCAGGACTGGATCTTCTTACTCCAACAGTGGACTCTCAGTCACAGAATTTCCATTAAAATACCTTTTTGCTGACCAAGACTTTGTCATTTCCATGTGCTAATAAAAACATTCACTCATGTTTGATGTGCAAGACAGACTGTGCCAAAAAGGGTGTGTAAAGGAATGAAAATCAATCCCTATGATGCTCTCTGTTCTTATTATTTTCATATAGTGCATTATACAGTTTGGTTTATAAGGTCTGGTCATAATGCCCTATGACTCTAGTTGCTAATTCATTGTTTATTTATATGCTATTGGGCAGTTATTAGCACCTATGTCATGCATGAAGACTAGCTTGTAAGGTGTTATAAATGTGCTTATAATACATTGTGAAGTGGGTATTCATAGGAAGTGTTACTGTTCATATTTGTATATGATCCTATGCGCTTATAATGCATTATGAAGATGGTATTCATGTGTTAGGGTTAATGTTTATGTATGATGCTATGCGCTTATAAAGCATTATTTAGGAATTATTCGTAGGAAGTGTTACCGTTCGTGTATGATGCTATCAACACACATGACCTTCCAAGAAAAATCTGAATGACAGATCCTTCAGAACTGCATTTGAACAGAGGCCTGTAAGCAATATGCATGATCTCTCCTTTCACCTAATTAGGAGGTATCCTTCCAGGTCGACTCCTCTTTTATAAAGAAAGAAAAGCCCACACTAGGAGCCATTCATTGAGATTGATGGAGGAGTGGGAGGATGTGTAATACTGTCATTATCTCAGTCACTTGTGAAGACTGGCCTCAGGCTTTAATGTCGTCAATAGGTGTTGAAGGAGCAGGGGGAGGACATCACTCCTTCAGGGGGTTGAGAGAGAGAAAGGGATAGAGAGGAGAGAGCAAAGACTGGGAAAGGGAGAGACTGAAATGGGTAGGGAGAGGAGAGAAGAGGATGAGAGGGAAAGGGAGAGCGTGAGAGAGCTGAGTATGAGCAAACACGGCCACCAGCCCTCTCAATCCCTCTGCTTGACATTGAACAATTTGAGGTGTAACCATAGAGACTCATTGTGTGTGTATGAGGTTGTTTGTGTTGGTGTCATAATGTTTGTGATTGTGTGTGTTTGTCTGAGATGACTTGGGGAGATGCTGATTTGGTTTCCTTTTATTTTCCTGTGTGTGTGTGTGTGTGTGCATCAGAATAGTGGTGGCTGCGTCATGTTATGGGTATGCTTATAATTGTTAAGGACTGGAGAGTTTTTCAGGATACAAAATCAATATAATGGAGCTAAACACAGGCAAAATCCTAGAGGAAAACCTGGTTCAATCTGGTTTCCACCAGACACTGGGAGATGAATTCCCCTTTCAGCAGGACTATAACCGAAAGGCCAAATCTACACTGGAGTTGCTTACAAAGAAGACAGTGAACGATCCTGAGTGGCCGATTTTAGAATTTTGACTTAAATCTACTTGAAAATCTATGGCAAGACCTGAAAATGGTTGTCTAGCAATCATCAACAACACATTTGACAGAGCTTGAAGAATTGTAATAAAATCATCAGCATATGTTCCACAATCCAGGTGTAGAAAGCTCTTTGAGACTTAGAGAAAGACTCACAGCTGTCATTGCTGCCAAAGGTGCTTCTACACAGTATTGACGGGGGTATGAATACTTATGTAAATGAGATATTTCTGTATTTCATGTTCAATAAATTTGCAAAAATGTAAAAAAAACAACATATGTTCACTTTGTCATTATGGGTTATTGTGTGTAGATGGGTGAGATTTTTATTTATTTAAACCATTTTGAATTCAGGCTGTAACACACATTTTTTAAAAATAAGTCAAGGTATATGAATACTTTCTGAAGGCATAGGTCTAAACATGCATAGTCCGTCATCTAAACTTGGTTAGATGGTGATGACTGACTTATCACACCCTACGACGTATGGAGAAGCTATTACCTTTTAATTTTGTTGTTGTTAGCCATGATTTCATCATCATGGCACCCAAACCTGGCAGCTGCTGCTCATTCAGGCAACAATACGACAACACTGCAACAACACCGCAGGGCCCGGAAGCAACAAGTCAGACAGTTGGCTTACCACAGAAACGTTCCTCCCACCCCAACCTCCGTAGATAGGCGGCCAGGAAATTAAAAACCTCAGTCAGGGAGAAAGGAGGACGCGTCCCCACAAACCGATATAACCGTTAGATTTGAACAATTATATGAGCTCCGCTACGAGGGAAAACAAAACAAAGATTGGTAGGCCTATATGGGGTCAGGACTCGAGACATAATTACAGTGTTTGCCAGAGAGAAACAACAGGCATACATTGCCTTAAAAATGTATTTGCCCCCTTTCTGATGTTCTCTATTTTTGCATATTTCTGATACTGAATGTTATCAGATCTTCAACCAAAACCTAATATTAGAAAATTGGAACCCGTGTGAACAAATAAGACAATGTTGAGATGTATTTAAATTATGTAACACCCAATGCCACTGTGTGAAAAAGCAATTGTCCCCTTGTTATGATCGTCATAAGAAGCGGACCAAAATGCAGCTTGGTATGTGTTCATGATGATACTTTAAAGAATGCCCACTCAGATCACACCCTGACCAAACAAAACCTATAAACATACGGACTCCGGCCACAAAACCTGAACCTATAGGGGAGGGTCTGGGTGGGCATCTGTCCGTGGTGGCGGATCTGGCGCTGGACGTGGACCCCACTCCATCACAGTCTTAGTCCACTGCTGTCGCCTCCTAGGAACGGCGACCCTCGCCACCGACCTTGGACTGGCAACCCTACTAAAGGGCCCCATTGGACTGAGGGTCAGCTCCAGACTGGGGGGCAGCTCCGGACTGAAGGGTAGCTCAGGACTGGCAGGTCCTGGCTGACTGACTGCTCTGGCAGGTCCTAGCTGACTAACGGCTCTGGCAGGTCTTGGCTGACTGACGGCTCTGGCAGGTCCTGGCTGACTGACGGCTCTGGCAGGTCCTAGCTGACTAACGGCTCTGGCAGGTCTTGGCTGACTGACGGCTCTGGCAGGTCCTGGCTGACTGACGGCTCTGGCAGGTCCTGGCTGACTGACGGCTCTGGCAGGTCCTGGCTGACTGACGGCTCTGGCAGGTCCTGGCTGACTGACGGCTCTGGCAGGTCCTGGCTGACTGACGGCTCTGGCAGCTCCTGGCTGACTGACTGCTCTGGCAGCTCCTGGCTGACTGACGGCTCAGGACAGACTGGCGGCTCTAGCAGCTCTGGACAGACGGGCGGCTCTAGCAGCTCTGGACAGACGGGAGACTCTAGCAGCTCTGGACAGACGGGAGACTCTAGCAGCTCTGGACAGACGGGAGACTCTAGCAGCTCTGGACAGACGGGAGACTCTAGAAGCTCTGGACAGACGGGAGACTCTAGCAGCTCTGGACAGACGGGAGACTCTAGCAGCTCTGGACAGACGGGAGATTCTGGCAGCTCTGGACAGACGGGAGACTCTGGCAGCTCTGGACAGACGGGAGACTCTAGCAGCTCTGGACAGACGGGAGATTCTGGCAGCTCTGGACAGATGGGAGATTCTGGCAGCTCTGGACAGACGGGAGACTCTGGCAGCTCTGGACAGACGGGAGACTCTGGCAGCGCTGGAGAGGAGGAAGGCTCTGGCAGCACTGGAGAGGAGGAAGCAACTGTAGGCAGAAGACGTAGAGACAGCCTGGTGCGGGGGGCTGCCACCGGAGGGCTGGTGCGTGGAGGTGGCACTGGATAGACTGGACCGTGCAGGCGCACTGGAGCTCTTGAGCACCGAGCCTGCCCAACCTTAACTGGTTGAGTGCTCCCCGTAGCCCGACATGTGCGGCGAGGTGGAATGGGACGCACTGGGCTGTGCTGGTGAACCGGGGACACCATGCGTAAGGCTGGTGCCATGTATGCCGGCCCAAGGAGATGCACTGGAGACCAGATGCGTAGAGCCCACTCTAGCCCGGCCGATACGAGGAGCTGGAATGTACCGCACCGGGCTATGCACCCGCACCGGGGACACCGTGCGCTCCACAGCATAACATGGTGCCTGCCCGGTCTCTCTCGCTCTCCGGTAAGCACAGGAAGTTGGCGCAGGTCTCCTACCTGGCTTCGCCACACTCCCTGTGTGCCTCCCCCCAAGACATTTTTGGGGATGCCTCTCGGGCTTCCTACCGCACCGCCGTACTGACTCCATTCGCCTGTATCCCTCCTCACACTGCTCCAGAGAATCCCAGGCGGGCTCCGGCACTCTCCCTGCGTCAACCGCCCACCTGTCTATCTCCTCCCAAGTAGTGACACAGTCCAGATCTCGCTCCCATGTCCAGAAATCCTGACATTGCTGCTGCTGCTGCTGCCCATTACCACGCCGCTTGGTCCTTTTGTGGTGGGTGATTCTGTCACGATCGTCATAAGAAGAGGACCAGAATGCAGTGTAGTATGGGTTCATGATAATACTTTAATTAAAGAAAGCACTGAACACTGAATACAAAACAATAAACGAATAACGACCGTGAAGCTATAATAAGAACTGTGCTGACACAAGCAACTAACAAAGACAATCACCCACAACCCACAATGACAACGACTAACACCTGCCTCTGATTGAGAACCATATCAGGCCAAACAAAGAAACAGACAAACTAGACATACAACATAGAATGCCCACTCAGATCACACCCTGAACAAACAAAACCTATAAACATACAAAGCAAACTAAGGTCAGGGCGTGACACCCCTTACACTCAATAACTGGTTGTGCCACCTTTAGCTGCAATGACTGCAACCAAATGCTTCCTGTAGTTGTTGATCAATCTCTCACATCTCTGTGGAGGAATTTTGGCCCACTCTTCCATGCAGCACTGCTTTCACTCAGCGACATTTGTGGGTTTTTGAGCATGAACCACTCGTTTCAGGAAGTCCAACATCTCAGTTGGATTTAGGTCTAGACATTGACTTGGCCATTCCAGAACCTTGAATATGTTGCTTTTCAGCCATTGTAATGTAGACTTTCTTGTGTGTTTTGGTCATTGTCTTGCTGCATGTCCCAGCTGGCTTCAGTTTCAGCTCACGGATGCATGGCCTGACATTCTCTCTGGATGGGAGACCAGATGCTGTTGGAAGTGGTGTTGGAGGGCCAATAGGAGGTACTCCTATCTCTGATAAAAAAAAAAAAAACATTTTTAAAATCCCAATGCCCCAGGATATTATCCTGTGTATGGTGCCGTCTTTCGGATGGGATGTTAAACGGATGTCCTAACTCTCTGTGGTCACTAAAGATCCCATGGCACTTGTAGGGGTGTTAACCCCGGTGTCCTGGCTAAATTCCCAATCTGGCCCTTATACCATCATGGCCACCTAATCATCCCCAGCTTTCAAATCTCTTGTTCCCCAACATGGGTACAATTGGGGGTTTTGCCTTGTGAAAGCCTAACACTGTAAGACCATATTTTATAACTTAGCCAGTCATCTTGGCAGTAGAACAAGCTTTCAAATCATTCCCACCTGACCCTGATTGCGATTTCTGTTTTGGATTGCGTAATTGTGTGATGGCAGGGTTGTGTTCCAAATGAAACAACTACAAGTGTAGTTGCTCTAGTTCCTCAATGGCACAGCTAGGAGAGTTCAAAAAAAGTATATTTTATAGTTGGAAGACTTTTCTTTGAGTCACACTTTGGAGAGGGGTGTGGCCACTTGGGGACACCAGTTAGTCCTCTCACTAAAACCCTTGTAAATGTTTTGGTCTTCTGTTGCACCTACTCCACATTTTCCAGGAATAGTCTTATCATAGTACTGAATATATCCAGAGTATTTTCAGATTTCTTTATCAACAAATGCTTCAAAAAGTACATTAAATGTGAAATGCACATAAAATCAACAGTGTAATGTTTGGATTCAGTCTTGTCAGGTGAACTGTTTTTGTACTCACCTTTTGGTCTAATAATTTCCCCATTATCTCCAAACTGTTCCCTTTCAAATGCTACCATGGTTATGCATATGCTTTTCATATTTCTTCTGTAAGAACAATTTAAATTTAGCCCTATCCGTATGGGCCAATTCCCACATTGTAAAGGGTTAAAGAAGTTCTTCAGGGCTATACGCTGACCTTGAAAAATAGAGGTGGACACAAAGATATTAAGGAGCACAATAAAAAAATATTTGAAATATTAATTTCTTAATTTTTCTAGGCACCACTGGTGCTCCTAAACTAAAATTCCAGGTTGCACAGTAAAATATTTAGGAACATATGCGAGTAAAATGGTCACACTGTAGAGCTCTGTTCTGCATGGAA